>NW_026555341.1:37940070-38398085 GCF_029017545.1 Prosopis cineraria | reverse complement strand
GGAATTTGATCTGATTTATTTTTTTCCCTTTATAGCTGGTACACGTACTTGTATATATTACACATAATTGGAATGAAATACTCAATTATTCTAATCCAAAAACCTATAATATATATATATATATATTCAAACTCCACTTCACATGATTTTCGAAATCACCAAAACATTTAACAGACTAGTTATTGATTAAAAACAATAGCATATATATATATATAAAATATAATTTCACAATCCCACATCATCCGAACACACAAATAAAAGAATTAGATTGTCCGGTTACCTCAACCCTTTTATGACAAAAAGGGTTACTGTGGCAAATTAGCTACTCCACAAAGAGTCCACCGGCTTAACAAAACTCGATCATATTTAATCTACAAGATTAAACACTAATAATCAATTTTAACCCTAATTAACCACATTTTAGGCTAAATTTAGGTACCCGTCCTACCCAAATTTCCTCCCAATCACATCAAATTTACAACACATTTCCTAATCTTATTTACCATTCATGCACTTAGATAATATCAAACTTCCACCCGCATACTCCCAATCTTCATACTTTCTTTTAGGATCGTCCAAACCCTAATTAAAAACCCCATATCACTATAAAATCCTTAAACCAAAGTTTAGAACTTATTTAACTTCTCAAGGCTCCATCTAGCCAATGGGTTCGATTACAACCCAAAAAAAAATGAAATCAACACCCAACACTTTCCAATCTTGCTGAAAATGCACATAGAGAGGAAGGAGAGTAGATAAGAGGCTTACCCAAGTGTGTGGCTAGCTCAAATTGTATTTAAAATGCCCACAAAGTGAAGCCCTAGCAAACCTCAGCTCCTCCTCCTTCGCCCTTTGCGTTCTCTCTTCTTCTTCCTCTAATTTTCTCGTGTGCGTGCAATTTGATTAAATCTATTTTTGCACATCTGCCACAGCACAATGTGCATTTGCTACAGCAGATGGCACAGTGAAGCTCATAATGAGTTTTGGGCCTCACATGATGCCCGATCCGCTCGTACACCAATCTAACCCCTTCTGAAGCTACCCAAAAGATTCAAGAAGCTCATTAATATCATGAAACGCCATTAACTAGATTTTTCTTTTAATTTTACCCATTTACCCTATTTACACTTTGATTCCAAGTTTAAACTTGAGGATGTTACAGTTAATTGTTGGATTAAAGTGTGTTGAAAATAGAGGAGAAATCTCTGTAATTTAAGCAAAAGGAAGGGAGGTCATTGTATTTTACTCGTTTTTTTTTAATCAATCAATAAATCATTTCATCTGTGCTTATTGCATATTTGTTTCTCTATTTTAACTAGAAACCAGCAAGCAGAAAACCTAATATGTCCCTTATATCATGTACTTGTATCTATGTCAAAATAAATTTTGGTTGGAGTTCCTTTCTTGGAAAATCTACACATTGATACATTAATCCTTGCTAGCTGTCCCTAAGATATTTCTTTTCTAGTTTGAGTTCTGATAGAGCTCATGATTTTACTAAGACCTTAAGAGAAAATCAAGGAAGGCAAGAGGTTTAAAAGAAAACATTATTGTTGTTCAGATGTTTGCCCTTCGGATCCTGGTTATGAGGGAAAAAGAAAGTAATTGATGCCTAGTGATGTGCTAGAGTCCGAGTGATGGTTAAGGGTCTTCTATGGGTAAGGCTGTGCTAGAGTCACTTTTTAGGTCTTTAAATCTTCCTCTTTGCCTAGAGAGAGGGGGAGATTATTTTGAATATTGAAAGTGGTAAGGAGAGCTCTGGCCTCTCGAATGCAGGTTGGGGGTGGAGGAAGTCATCTTTCTCATCATTTTATCTTCTGCGTAGTGTGTGTGTAAGTGAGTGACTTATATTTTGTGATTGTTGTTTGGTGGAGTGTATTCTGTGCTGTTTCTGTTTCAGTACGTTGTAATTTTCAGTTCCTTTTTCGCTGTAATCCAACTTGCTATTCGGTATTAGTAAATTTTCAGTCCCATTTGTGGTGTAGTTTCTGGTTTATGCTTGTTTAAAGCTTATTAGAATAGAGGGTTCCATCATTTGGTATCAGAGCGGTTGATCCGAGGAGAGAGAAAGAGGGTGGAAAAAAGGCATGGCAAACTTACTAGAAGAACTCGTAGTTACAGCAGCTATGATGTCAGAATTGTTGAAGAATGTGGGGAAAAAAAAGAGGAAATGCAGAAGAAATTAGAGAAGTGCAAAAGATTTTAGACAGAATGGAGATGCGTGCTGAAATGGAGAAGAAATCAGAGGTGAACATGGAAAATGAAGATGCTGTAAGTGAGAAAGAAGAGAAGAAACCAGTTGAGCAAGAAACAGAGGGAGTTATAAAAAAGATACCGAGGTTGAAGAAGGGGGAGAGAAAGAGCCTTTTGAACAACAGTTAAAAGTGTCACCGTTTTTAGGAGAAGAAAAGTTTGAAGCAGATTCTGGTATCAACCCAAAAGAGATGAAACCCAAACCTTCTCAATCCTTGCAAGCTGTCAAATTAGCACCAAGCAGTCCCAAAATCAAAGTCCAGCATATAAATGTTAATGGGGCAGAAGCGACTAAGGAGAAGAAGCAAAATTATAATGTTGAGAAGACTGCAAAACGCTGCAGAGAATATGAGCAACGAAGAGACAGGTTGAAGGCAGAAGAGGCTGACGGCAAAAAGAAGAGAAAGTGGAGGCTGGGTAGGGTTAGGTTAATTACTTATTGTAGAAGCCCAATACTAAATGATGGTAATTCTTTTGGGCCTAAAAGCTTTTTAATTTATGAAAGGAGAATGAACCAGCCGCATACAACATTCAATTCCTCATTTAAGAAGCAACTAATGGCTTGGGCCTTAAAGGGGAGAAAAGAAACCTAATCCTTCGAGAAGCTAGGGTTGCAACGCTGCGTTCTGCATCAGAGAAGGGGTTTTCACTTTATACTATATTTTTGCGCCAGACGCTTGCTGTGGCTCACATTCTAAATGCTCAACAGGCCAAAGAAGAGCAAAAATTCTCCCACAAACATGCAAAAACAGTGGGAAGCGACACCATTCCAGATGCTCTTTGTGTTGGCTGGCACCAAAGGCTACTGTTCCTGGCTCCAACTATTACAGAAGTTAACATACTGTATGTGGCAGCTTCACAAATTCACATAACTATCAAGAAGAATGAATATGCTGCTCGTCTGACCCAAAAGGCTGGCGCAAAGTTGGGCATAAGGGATGATACCAATGTCAGGTATGACTACAGTATACAATTTGAGGCTGTCATCCTACTTCAGTTGTCCAGTGGGTTCCAGCTACACCATTCTTCATAATATTCTTGTCAGCAATTATTGCCAGAATTTTGTTACCTATTACTGGGATGGTTTGAAAACAACTTTGGAATTCTTGTCACCTTAACATTCTTCTCCGTTAAGAGGTTCATGTGTTGCAACTCAGAGTCTATAGCTATTGGTTCTTTGAGTATATCATTTGAAAAATCAGTCGAATTTTTGCTTGCATCTCTTCTCTTAAAGCAGAAATCCAGTCACCCATTGGACGACGATGTATGTGGGGTTGTACTTTATCTCCTCAATATCATCTGAGGGCTTCAGTTATCATCCCAGAATTGATCACGTGTGACATCAAAATGTTTGGGGATGTCACTTTGTTGTTTGGAAAATTTTGTCTTCGCTCATTGGATGCTGTGTTTAAATTTTTTAGATCAACGGTCAACACTCACAGATACATTTCTGCACACAGCAACAATTCAGTGGAGATACAGAGCAAAATGCAGCTTCAGACCAGTACCGAGAAAAATGTGAAACTGGAACTGAAGATTTTGGGCATGTTGATAAATGTGCAGGTTCAGGCTGCAGGTGTGGAGGATGGATTTGGGGAAGCAAAACAAACCAAACTCAAGATCAAGGGGGAGGTGTTGATCAGTAATTTTCTCGTCTACAATATAAAAACCCACAAGAGATGGGGCTGAGTTCCCCAGCAACACTTCTTCATTCTCAATGAGAGGAGATGAAAATTCCCGAGAGACCACAGTACTAGACTTCACTGAAATAGGGGAAAAAAGTTTTGGTTTTTGTTCTGCTAAGAAAATCAGAACGGCTTATACTAAGCATGACAAGAAGCTCAGACTTTTCTCAGGAGCAAGAGAAAGTAAATGAAAAAATAGAGGTGAAATGTCTACTAACCCAAGTATTCTGTCTCCTGGTTCTGTTGTTGCTGGAAAACAGTTTAAATCTATTTTTCATCCAATATGCGTTATGATGCTCGGTTCTCTGGCATGAAAGTTGAAGATTATTACAAGGGATTGAAGAAGGATGTCAAGATTATTGAAGCAGTTCAGTTGGAAGATTTTCTGGTGTGGGCAAACTTGTTTTCATACCAACAGATGTTCATACCAACTGCTGATTATGCTTCTCACCTTGAGGACAAGGTGAAACTTCAAGGGGAGGGTAATGATAGAGCTCGTGATTTTACTAAGACCTATAAGAGAAAATCAAGGAAGGCAAGAGGTTAAAAGATAACATTATTGTTGGTTCAGATGTTGCCCTTCGGATCCTGGTTATGAGGGAAAAAAGAAAGTAATTGATGGCCTAGTGATGTGCTAGAGTCCTAGTGATGGTTAAGGGTCTTCTAGGGGTAAGGGCTGTGCTAGAGTCACTTTTTAGGTCTTTAAATCTTCCTCTTTGCCTAGAGAGAGGGGGAGATTATTTTGAATATTGAAAGTGGTAAGGAGAGCTCTGGCCTCTCGAATGCCAGGTTGGGGGTGGAGGAAGTCATCTTTCTTCATCATTTTATCTTCTGCGTAGTGTGTGTATGTAAGTGAGTGACTTATATTTTGTGATTGTTGTTTGTGGAGTGTATTCTGTGCTGTTTCTGTTTCAGTACGTTGTAATTTTCAGTTCCTTTTTTTGCTGTAATCCAACTTTGCTATTCGGTATTAGTAATTTTCAGTCCCATTTGTGGTGTAGTTTCTGGTTTATGCTTTTAAAGCTTATTAGAATAGAGGGTTCCATCAAGTTCCCTTTTGGGAAACTGCAAGTTTTATTACTAACTTATGTGACTTGGATTTCTTTCTTCTTTTTTTTTGGCCTTTCAATAATAACAGGTATAGAAAATGCTAGTTTTTCTCATCAAGCTTCATCTTATCTAGTTGAAAATAGAGCAAGGGTAATCGTGTTTGACATTGGAGCATTTGAGGCTGATGCTGCTCTTTCTAGAAGGTCAAGTTCACTGTTAACGCGCACAGTTGATTATCCCCATAGATGTTTAAGCAAAGAACATAGTGGTCTATCGAGTTTACTTGAAAATTTCATCAAGCCAAAGCAACATAAGCAATATTGCCAAGGTGTTGGACAACAAGCCAGTAGTCTGTCTGCAAGGGCAATGCAGTTGAGCATTTATGGCTGCACGGTATGTTGGTACATGAACATGAGATTGATATTAGCTTCATGGATGGGAAACTTTTTGTGCATAATATTCTCAAGGGCAATGCAGTTTAGCATTTAATTAGTAGGGTTTTAATGGATATCCTATCTTGTCTTTGCATATCACTTGTTTTTTTCTTGTCCGTTTCTTTTTAAATTGAACCTTTTTATATCACATTCGTTCATAGAAAATTTAGTTATTAGGTTTATTTGATTCTCCTTGCAAAAATATTTAGATTTGGTCTGATACTTGATCTTAAACAAGCTTAAGTGAAATAAACAAGTGTTTCTAATATGTTCAAATTTTCTGTTGAATGGAGATCACTCACAGCACACAAGTCACAATGATCTTTAGCTTCTCAGACTGTAAAATCTACACCATACTTTCCAAGATTATCATGAAAATCAATGAGCAATTAGAAGTATTTTAGCGTTAAAAGTTTCAGAAATTCGTGGTCTCTGTCTCAAGCTTATTTTCTTTAATTTCCCATGTGAATTTTCAGGTTGACATCTGTCAGCCAAGAAGTTTCTCAAGCAATCTCACAGGAACCCCTTATAGGAAGGACCTTGAAGTGAACCAGTGTGAAGGGAATGTTGCAAATCCCTCTGTACAAAACAGAGAGCAAAGAAGTTACACGGATGATACAATTGCTGAATCTACTGGTGAAGAAGATATCATAGTAAGGATTGATTAACCAAGAAGGCAGTCTTTCTGCGAGTCATAAATTTTATTATATATAAAATTCATCAATTTGATTATGATCAATGAATTATGGATCATTACTTTTATTCGACTAATAACTTGTTTATTTTTACAAACATTAACCACTCACAAACAAGTTAGATGTTACAGAAAGGAAACAGCATGCAAGATTTTTGTGAAGAACCCTGCTGGACCTTTGCTTCATGCTCCTTAATGCATCCCTCTTTTGTATGTCATATATTTATTTCTTAATGCAAAGGATCTGAATTGGATAAGAAACTCCAAGTGAACTCTGTATAAAATCTTGTCCATTTGAAAAATCACAATTATATGGTTAAACAAATAACAATGAAGTGTCTTTAAATCACACAATCTCAAATGAGACCACACACCAAGAGGTTGGGATCATCATTTGAACACCAAGAGATTTCCCTTTTCATCTCTTCTACCCATTTTCCCTTAATCATTTCAATCAATAATACCCCTAGGCCTTTTTGATTTGTGATTTCTCATTACATCCATCTTGTTATTGAAGAAAACTAGCTTCATATGCTACTCGTATGCCAAACTAGAATCGAAACCAAGAAAGGAGATGTTATTCACAGTAGAAGGCCTGAACTCCAGAGGATTATTCCAGTCCTCCAAATGAGCTTGTGACCATCTCATTTTCACATTTTTAACCTCAAGACCTTCAATGTTCTCCATCATTATGCCAGCAGTTTTGTGCTTAACCAATTCATGGCATCCAGGCCTGTAGTCATACAAGTCACCAGGAAACTTGGTAATCCTTCTGTAAGTGAGATTCAAGTTGATGAATCTCAAGTTTCTTAAAAGCCCTCTTTTTGAACCAGAGAGGAAGACACCATTTTCTGAATTTACTGTGATGTTAGTGAAAAGTATGTTTGAGATTGAACCCTCCTTTGAGGTTGAGTCTCGCGGGCAAGTTGTGACATATATTGGTTCAGCTCTTCCCCACCATAATGGGTCGTAGTATCTTGTGCTGATTTTTATGTTTGAGAATACAATGTCACTTACATTCCCTGCAAAACAATGTTCAAATTTCAAAACATAGTACCAATCTAACTTATCAGGATAGCCTCAAAATAAGTGCACGGAACAAATAGAGAACATTATATAAACAGCTAGCTGTCTCAGTGCCATCTCCCTTGCTTAGAAAAGATCGCGGGTTCAAATCTAGAGTTGACATATTTGCGTGCGTGCATGAGTGTGTAAGTCTTCCTTTTTTCATGGAGAAGGACATGGTTAAAAGTAAAATAAAAAGAAAAGAAACAAACGGAGAAGTTACCTCCATCACGGATCTGAAACCCCAAGCCTCTATGAGAATCGACAATGGTGATATTATCGAAGACAAAGTGTTTGAAATCGAACACGCTGGCACTGCCAAGCTTGATGGCGCAGGATTTTGTTCGAATCCAACAGTTAGTGGCAGTGAGGTTGAAGACAGAACCTGCGGATGACTTTGGGCAAACAGCATCGTCCCCAGTGTCAATGTGACATCTATTGATCACTGTGTTGTTTGAATCCTCAATGTCAATCCCATCATTGTTTGGGATATTGAAGTCTCCGTAAATCGAAACATCCTCAATTGTTATCTTGTTGCTTCGTACTAAGTGCAAACTGAAAATTCTAAACAGTAATTTTTACTAACTGTACTTTGAAATTTAAAATTAAGGCATCTTTTTTCTTATCTAAGAAAATTTAAGTGAGTTAAGTTTCAAAACTCATAAGAGACCAAATGTAAAGAGCACTTACATGAATATTTACATATTACTTATCAACAAAGTTTCACATCAAGAGAAGAATTTAGACCCATGACTTCATGAATAGATCCTTATTAACAGGACTAATCTTCATCAGTTATTGGCAGTGTTCTTTATCATATCATACTGTAGTTAATGTAAAAAATGCAAACGTTGGAGATTTATCTAAATTTTATTGTAATTGTTATGCAAATCAAATTTTCGCTAAGCTTGGCCAAAAATCAACAAAAGATTGACTTTTTCCAAACACGTAAATCATCTATATTGGATATGGAATAAAATCTTTTAAATGAAAACAGAATGCAGTATTTTAAATTTGAGTATAAACATCCAAAAAAAAAAAAGTAACTTTAAGAAATAATGATTGATACTTCAAAAAACTTCCAAATTTAAACTACTCAAATAAAATATAAACACTTTAAATCTCTTTGCTACATAGAATATGATCGATTTATAATGTCAAACTCACAAGAAGATTGTGAATAAGACGTGTTTGAATGATTTTTTTTTTCCTAAATGATGAACTCACGCTAGATTTTTTTTTTTTCCAAACCCAAATAAAATTAAAATAAATAAATTGGATAAAAGGCAAAAATAATGTTCTGAACTTGGAAGACTGACTTAGTGACTTCAATTTTGCGTGCAGGTAACTCAAATCAGAAATCACGACGAAATTGTTTTATACAATTCGTTTAATTTGCTATATATAAACATAAATGTCCCCACTAAACTGAGATCATCTAATCTATTATCTGTGAGCTTCAAATAACTTTTTTTTTTTAAGAAAAAGATCAACTTATATTATCAGAAGAAAAAGGATAGACAAAGTCAAAAGGTCAAAATAATAATAGCATAGCTACAAGAGAAAGATAGGGAAATATTGTAGCGTGTGTAACTGTGATTGTTTTCACAAGAACACAACGACTAAAATGCTTTGAAATTCATGCAAAGTCTCTCCATACTCGTAACTTTAACCTCTTTAGATTATTAAATTCATGCAAAGTCTCTCCATACTCATACATAATTCATCCATTATTTCATTAATAAAATATAAGAAAAATTTTTAAGTAGACTTAGCACATCACGTCATCCAATTTCTCTAAAACATAATATAATGAGTTTATTTTTACAGAATTTAAGATTTATGAAAGAAATCTATCCATATCGATATCTGATATCCCTAAGTCTAAAGAAATTACTTTCACATAAGAAATAAAAGTTTAAGTAAAAAACGAACTAATTAAAGAAAAAAAATCTGCATAAATTTAAAATTTTAAAAAATAAAAAACTAATTATTTAGCTTGGTTCACGGTGATTTTAACTTAATTACAACCCATTCTTTAAAATTTAACACATGATTCCAACTGTTTCAGTGGATTAATCTGTTGGTCCCTACACATTAAGGACTAATTTGCAATCTAGTCATAAGGTATAGGCCAAAGGGAGTGATAGATTAAATAGCTAAAACACGAGGGATTAACTTGTACCATGTCAAACTTTATAATTGAGTTGTGGACAAGTCAAATCTATATATCCATAACTCAATTATAAGTGTTTTAAAAAAGGATAATAAAATTTTTAGTTTCTTAAATTTGTTTTAATTAGTAATTTTTCTTTTTAAGTTTAATTTTTATCAATTTACTTCCTTATATTTTCTTAAATTAATTTACTTCCTTATATTTTCTTAAATTATCATATAAGTTCTTTAAATTTTAAAAAATAAATTGATTTTCAAAATATTTTGTGTAAAGTATATTAATGACTTATATATGCAGTTAAATTTAAATGAGAACAAATTAACTCTCAAATTAGTTTAATGTTTTTCAATCTAATCTTTTACACTATATTTTGTTATCTTTTTTTTTAAATTATAATTATTTTTTTACTTAAATAATTATACTTCTTTTTATTGATTTATCTAGTTGTAAAAAATGTTCTGTAATCTATAGTATAACTTCCTCTCTTTTTTTGGGACAAAAAGTGTAATTTTATTTTTAAACAATAAGGACAGTAACAAAAAAAAAAAGGACTGAATCGGTAACCAAAATAAATTTAAAAGACTAAATTAATAAAAAATAAAATTAAGGAATTAAATCAATAAAAACTTGAGAGATTAAAAGTTATATTATCTCATAACAAATATTTGAAGTTTTAAAATTCCAACAAGTTTTTAATTGTTTACATGCATGACGCATTAGACGCAATCATGTTTAGTGTTTAGTGCACGGTGAGACATTAAATATAAACATTATTCCAACAATATCACCAAGCAAAAACAGGAAAAAAAAAAAAAAAAAAACACTGACCACCAGTAAGCAGGCTCGTGGAGGGTGATATTGGAGACACGGACATTGGTGCAGCCTAAGAACCCAATAAGCCTGGGCCTGCATTCATCCCCTAAGCAGTCCCCCGTCCTATTCCAACTCACCATCACGTTCTTCCTCACGTTCTTCCTCACCACGTACTTCATCGCCTGCCCGTCCACCACTCCCCCGCCGCCGATCCCCACCCCCGTCGCGTTCTCCGCCATCACCGCGTACCATCGCGACGGATCCCTAGGATAGTCCCTCTGCCTCGTTCCCGCCAGGATCCTCGCTCCGCCCTCCACGTTCAGCACCACTCCCGATTTCAGATACACCGTCGCCGTCAGGTACTCCCCCGGCGCCGGGAACTTCACCTGGCAGGGACCGCCCTCCGGACAGGAGTCGATCGCCGATTGGATGGCTCGCGTGTCGTAGTGGCGCCCGTTTCCAACGGCTCCGAAGTCCGTGACGGAAACCGTGATGGGGATTGGGTTCGGGACGAGTGACGTGGCGAGATGTGATTGGAGGATGAAGTAAAAGGAGATGATTGGAAGGAAGAAGAGGTAAGGCATGGCCATTTCCGGCTTTGTACTCGTCGTCGCTCTAGATTCTTGCTGCTTTGATTGGTATACGTATCTATATACTATATCCCTCACGCTCATGCGTATTTCAAAATGATCACGCCATCTTCTGATCCGCCGATCTTCATTGGATGGAATGATTAAAATATTGCCGTAATTCCGTAGTTGTTGGGATAATCATAATAATACACGCGACGCCATTAGGTCAACAAGTTGTGATTTTGATCTCCCGCGCTGAGGCTTTCACTTATCCGCTCAAACTTGTAGTAATAAGCCATAGACTTTAATGTTATCACTTATTGTAGGATCCAATTTTATGAATCACTTCTGTCTACACCACCCAAAATTAGAAAAAATAATTAAATTACTGATTTTTCTAAATTTTTTTTAATTCTTCCTTGTTAAATGTATCATCTTTTTTCAGTCGAACAAGTCAGTTTTATTAATAATAAAAAAAAGTACAAACACAAATGCACAGGACCATTTTTTTAACCATTTTCTCTTTAATATAACTTTTTATTCATCAAAAATTGTAAAAGAATAAAATTGAAAAAATAATTAATAATCTACTTATATATATATATATATAATATATATATATATATATATAATTACTTATAAAAATAACCATATATTTCTCCTTAAAAGTGACTCGTTATATAAGAGGGAGAGATTGTATTATAACCCTATATATAACATGTAATGTAGGAAAACCTAAGAAGCACCAATACGGGTACGAGTATCGGATACGATATGATATGATATGCGAATACAGTTATTTTTTGAAATTTAAAATACAGGTACAGCTATATAAATAATTAAATATTAAATATTTGAATGTCTAAAAATATAATTTCAAGATGTCTAATGACATCATAAAATATAATACAATAAGTAGTTAAGCATTTAAACACTATCAAGTGGCAAAAGATAATTATCAACTTAAAGTAATTTTAATTTTTTCTATCTTCATTGATACCACCACTTTCTCTTATAAGTTCTCTCTCCAAAAATGGTTCATCTAGAGATAAACTTGCAACTTTAAGATTTTCAATATCATTTATTTCCCAACAATTTTCACTAATATTCCACAATCTACTTTTTCCAGTAGAATACTTCTCACTATTTCTTGAAAGAAGACAAAGATTTGAATGAACAAAAATTAAGTTCTCTGTTCTATTTGGAAGCATCTTGTTTCTCTTTAGTGAATGAGCAAAAGAATAAGTGCATCAATTTCTTTCACAACAAGATATAAGCATGGTTGATTGAGAAGTTTCAATGCAGTCCTTTAAAGTTTAGGAGCATCAGCACTATGATTGCTCCACCAAACCTTAGGCTCTAATATCCATCTATCTTGTATGGAATCAACAAAAGAGAACTCATTTGAACATTCAGAAAACTTTAAAAATTCATTTATAACCAATTTCCTCTCTTCTTCATCTGGAAACATCCTTCTAAAGCACTTTTTCCTCTCAGTTGATATTTCAGCATCTCTATGTGGGGAGACTCTATTTAGTCCACCTTCAAGCTATTGTATTGTATAATACCTACAATAATATAATAACATCAATTGGAGTTGTGATGTAAAAATGATAAAGAAAAGAATTTCATGATAAAAAAATAAGAATAACACACCTAGGATTCAGTGAGTAGGCAAGACAATGTAGTGGAGTGGCATTTTTTATCCATCGATCAATGATGATATTATACACAACTTCATAAAATGAAGAGTGCTTAAAAAGCGATTTTCTCTCATGCTTATAAATTGATTCCTTGATTTGCTCTATCATTGAATTCCACATCTCATAAATCAAATGAAATGTGGGTCTATCTATATCAGCAAATCTCAACATATCATAAATTGGTTCAATGAAAAAGAGAATATAATCAACCTTCTCCCACCAAAGATCATTAAGAATTATGTCCTTCACAGTAGCAGCCTTTCCAACATCATCATCTCTGTAAGCATTCCATTCTTCACTAATAACCAATGTACGAAGAGAAGTTTTGATAAGTTTGAATCTCTTTAACATCACAATTGTTGATGTAAATCTTGTTTCGGCTATTACAAGCAACTTTAATGGCACAAATTCATTAAACATGGTTAATCTTATAGAATGATTCATGATAAGTGTTTAGATGAAAACTGCATCATCCCTCACCTCAGTGATCCAACGGCATTCTCTATAAACAATTTCATTTGCCTCTGTATTTTTTGCTGCACATATATTCTTTAAGGCAAGATTAAGTGTATGTACCACACATGGTGTCCAAAAAATGTGAGGATATTCATCTTCCACCATCTTACCAGCAGATTTACAAACAGGTATATTATCAGTGATTACTTGCATAACTTTATGAGGCCTCACTTCTTCAACCACTTTCTTTATTAAGTCAGTCATGTAAAATCTGTCTTTATACTCACTAGTTGCATCAATTGCCTTTAAAAACATGGGGCTTCTATCACTTATAGCCATAAAATTAACTAATGGCCTTCTTTGTACATCTGTCCAACCATCCATAACTATACTTACCTTCTTATGATTTTAAGTCCCTTTGATTGATTCAAGTTGCCTTTCAACATTGGCCCTTTCTTTTTGCAACAAAGTAGATCTTAGTGCATTATAACCAAGAGGTTTAAAACTAGAAATTACATTGCTGGCAGAATATTAAAATGCACTAATAAAATATAGATTACGTGCCAAATTGAAAGACAAGCTAGCCAAATAGAACATTCTAGCAATTTCAGCAGTTAAATTATCTCTAGCTCCTTGTTGGAAAGCTCTTTCTATTGTATTTGTTGCCCTCATTTTTCCTTGATTGTGTTTACTTTGAATAAGGCTAGAACCCCTTTGACATAAAGGAGATAAGCTCTCAGTTGGAGTTGGCAATGGCACATGTTTTGATTTTGTTTTATTTTCAGCCTTCTCTTGAGCTTTTCGCATTTCACCTAAACAACTATCATCAACTTTCGAGCATATAGCAATACCCTTTTTATAGATCCTCAATAAATAAAATATAACTCTAGAATAAGAGCCATTATATTGGTTATTATAATAGTTACACTTCCAACTTCTATTCCCACCTTCCCCTTTATTTTTTTGAGGAACCAAAGTTACATAAGCCTATAAAGGAGTACTCTTTTTCTGTCTTTCATTACTACATTGAAACTAAGAGTTCACACTTATCGGGTCTAGAACTAGAAGCCATTATAGGTTTAATTTTAAACAATATCTTGCTATTTTAACATGAAGAGAGCTAATAAAAATTTAAAATAAATCAATGTTTAACTCAGCAATATAATCCATCTAAATAAAAAAAATTTAAATCAGTAACTCAGTATTAAATTAGAAAAACTAATCAGGTTGCTCTGCCTCTCTCTCTCTCTCTCGATTCAGTAGTGAAATTGAGCAATAAATATTCATTATCCAGCAATGTAATAATATCAATAAATATCTAAGATTGAAGGCTCAACACAAAAGAGTAAAAGAAGTGAAGAGCAGAAGAGTCGCTCGGCGTACCAATATGTGAAGAATTGAAGATAAATTACCAAGATTAAAGGCTGAAGATGAAAGAATGACAACAGTTGAAGGCGCTGAGGCAGAGCTCAGACAGTGAGGCAGCGTGTGAAGTAAGAAGTGAAAATGCCAGAGTTGAAGAACGACGACGGTCGACGAGGTAGTAAGCAATAGAGTGGCGAACGCGAGAAAAAGGTCGACTGGAGCTGAAAATCTTAAGGAATCGGGTTTCTAAAGTTGGGACTAAGTAAAAAGAAGTGAAAAATGCAAAGTTTCACGTCCACCCGTGTCCGACCCGTATCCGCCCGTGTCAACCCGTCTCAACCCGCATTCATCAAACATTGGGAAAAGGGACGAGGCATTTTTGCATCCTGAACACATGTCCATGTCGGATACGTATCCGACACGGACACGCCGGCCATTTTCACGTATCGGTGCTTTTAAGAGGAAAACTCATACTCCCTTCATTTAAAAATATGAAGCATTTTTTGACGAGTTAAATATTCAAAAATGTAAGGCATTTTTAGTTTTTTGAGTTGTAATCATTGCTTTTTTTAAAAAAAAGTCCTTATTGATGAATGATTTTATATTTATTGTAAGGTGTTTAATAAAGGTAAATATAAAAAGATATAGTTAATTTGAAAGTGGGTAACTACTTTATTGGGAAGTGAGATTCAGTTAAAAATATCTTATATTTTTTAACGGAGGGAGTATCTAGTTTCTTAATAAAACTCATGGCTTGCAAGACATCAAATTGTCATCATCTCCAAGTGTAAATTATTTCATCTCATCAGTTGGAAGAAGCAAAGTAAACAAACCAGACAATACTGAAATAAGTGGGGCCTAAGACAATTGTGGATAATAAATATCATGCTCATGGTTTTCTCTAATTTTTTTTAATCACAAAAAGTTTCAATAAGTTATATCCCAAATACTCACCAGGATCAAGATATACTTTTAAGCTTAAAGAGTGTTTATAGAAAGTATTTATAAATTACTCATCAATAAGATTCTTATATCAACAATAGAATTTAAACCAATGACTTTGTAAGTTATAGATTAAATTCTTATCAATTAGAATTTGTGGCTTTGCTTTATTGGTAGCAAAGTAACAATTACAATGGAATAGAATCTCACCTAAGGGAGGGTTCATTTGCTATTTTTCATCAATGGAATGACTTTTTTTTCCTTGGCCAAATGACATTGCAAAATTGAGCAGTAGGATTGAAGAAATGGCAATTTGATTCTACACATAGACATATTGGTTATAAAGTTTTATTTTTTATAATTAAATGTGCAAAATATTTAAAGTGGGGTGGGCACTTGTTTTCGGCTAGCAAGTGGTGTTGGTAACTTTTTCTTTTTTTTGGTGGATTCGCCTATTCATGTTGGACTGTTCATTTTGATCCAACAAAAAAATTTAAATGAGGTTATTAATTTTGTTTTATTGGATTGACCCATTAACAGAAAGAGTGGACCACGAAATAGGTAGGTTTAGATTGGCCCTAATTACAAAGTATTCACTTTTCTATGATAAGATATCATTCTTCTTCTTCAATAGAGGCAAGACCAACCACCAGGGGTAGGGTCAAGCAAAAAAAGCTAACCTCTCATAACATAACTAATTAATATTTGAATTTTCAATAGCAAAAGTATTCACATTTAGTATTCAAATGTGTCTTGAATAAATTACTTCTAATAGAATAATACTTATAAACAATAAAAATAAATAAAGGCAAGACCAAGGTAGGGGAGAAAAACAAATAAACAGGTATAGTGGAGCCCTCGACACCCTGTTTCTCTACCTTAATACCAGGTAGTGTGAAGGAAAATGAGTGGAAATGAAGAATTAAACATCATTATCATCAGGATTTGGCCTACTCTAGTTAAAAGAGCTAGTTTCTCATAACATAGCGAACCAATGTTTACATTTTTATTAGAAAAAGGGCCACATTTACTCTTTTTTTTTTTGCCGAAAAAGGACCACATTTAATACTAAACTGCACCTTGAATAGGATTGTCACCATATAAGGATATATGTAAACAAGAACTGAACATCATTGTCATGAGCTGCTGCCGTCAATTACCATAATTATTAGATGATGCTATTGTTCTTTATTCTCATTCCTCTGCATCAAAATCCTCGAACTTCGGAATCTAGCATCATGTTTTAGTAGCAAAATCTTTAGTTTTTACTTAAACTTTACTCTCTCTTTTTGTCTTAGCTGAAACTTCGCATTTTTAAAATGTATATTCAGAGAGATTTTGCCAATCTTACAAGTTGAAAATCGAAGCAGGAACTTTGACCACTCATTTTTCTTTGTTTTTCTTTTACATCAATAAACATCAAAATTAAAAAAATTTCTTCATTTTCTTATCATTCCTCTCAATGCAAACATACAACCTGCGGCACAAGCAAACCTTATATAGTGAATATATAGGCTTCGCATTCTTTTCTATCAGGAGTTCTTTATTTGCCTAAAATAAATATGTTTGCAGAAATTAAAAATTCCCTTGTGTGAAAGGATTAGGGACACCCAATAATGAATAGAGATATTTGATTAATGAGGGTTGTAAATTGCAAGATGATGAAGCTAGTGGTGAGATCCATTATAATGATTGTACATTACGTATCACCAAGTGCTACATATACGTGGGTTTAGAATTATTAAAGCATTAATGATTAATCAAATAAGTGCAAATTATTCTTGTTTTATTGGCATAATGCTGTGATTCGTGCAGCGAGAGAAGCAAGTGGTGGGCCTGATATTCAATTATCTTCCTGGGACATGCATCAGAACATGGCATGGTGGCTAATTAACAGAATATTGAGACAGGACAAATCCTACAATTTTGCATCGTCGTGCAAAACTAGCGTAACAGATAACACCCAACCCCTAAAACTGTTCATTGAATCAAGGGATAATCACGCTTAAGTTATGGCTCATGGAAGATCAATTTAATATAATAATTAGGTCAAAAAATGTTTACTAAAAATTAAATTTCATATACGTGTGTGTGTGTGTGATATTAACTTGTACAAGTATGAATGGATGAATTTTAATTGACGTGAGAAGTCCCACATCAAATACAATTAAATTTAATAATTAATATAGAATAAAAAATGAATCAAAATTAACTAGAGTCTTTGAAGTTTTAAATTAAGATGTGATTTCTTTGTTCATGCCAACCAGTGATTTTAAAAATCGGACCAAATCAAACGGTTCGACTGTCGACCAGCCCAGATTCCGACTTAGTCAATATATGAAAATCATTTTGGAGGTTGAGCTGGGTTGAGCTGTTTTAGACCAACAGTCGAACGATGAACTAGAATCAAACTGGGAATCAGATTTGGTTTTCAAGAATCAGATTGTTCAAAAAAAAAACCTTTTTTATTTTTTTATTGAATTTTTTTAGGAAAGGCCTAATTTTTTTAATTATTTGATATTATGTTGTATCTTATAGCTTGTTAAGTCATGATAAACTTAAAATATTTTATTTTTTAAATTAAATAGCAATTTCATATTTATTTCTTATATTTAGATTATTATATATATATATATATAATTTTTATAATTTAATTATTACGTCACCGGTTTAACTATTGATCCAACCCGATTGAACCATGTAAATTATAAATTACTAATCTTTTCGGTTTAATATCCGGTCTGATTTTGAAAATATTGATGCCAACCAATTGACACATGTCTATAGAAACCGAAAACCACTTTCAGGAAAGGATACAACCTAGCTTGCTCGATTTTTGTGAGGAATTCGGTCAAACACCTGTCTGGCTTCCTCCAATCTTCCATTGCTAATAAACCCCGTAACTAATGAATTCTAGGAAACCAATGAAGTCCAGAGAATAAGCCGTTCATGAAGGTCTACAGCGTGGGTTGATTCCACACAAGGAGCTCTTTATGATTTCAAAGTTTTGATTTTTCGTTGATTTCAAAATCTAGTTATTTGCAAGGATAGTGAAATACTAGGATTTGAAGGGAAATGGAGTCAACGTCGGGGTCATCACTGAATGAAGCGGTGGAATAGATCATGATAATTCACAGATCTTTATCCACCAGACTGGGAATTAATGAGGTTGAAGTGGCGAAAGCTTTGATTATAAATGTTGAGGGAGAACACCAAGCGAGAGTTGAAGCCATATCTAAACAAACTAAGAGCCTCGTCGTACCAAACAAACTCTTCATGGTTCTGCAACAGATGCAGAAGAACTTGATTCATTTTTAGAGCAAAGAGCAGAAGAGGGAGGCTTTAAAATTGCTTGATCTAAAAAACGTCCGTACACTGTTTGATGATTTGATTCAGAGAGCATGACCCAAACACCAAGAACAACCCAAGTCCCTTCGAAAACGAATCTGGTTCCATCGACAGTGATGTTGTGAGTACGAGGAATCGCACTGGAAGTGCCGTTTGATGAGGAATAAGAGAGAGCATCCTCAGACACTCGAATTGACTGGTTGGAGTAAGAAATTTCATGTATCGCGTATTGGGTATTGGAGATATTAAGGATTGGGAGTAAGAAATTTTGAAACACTTTTTTGGTTCAAAATTTTAGACAATGAGAGAAGAAAGACGACAGAGAGCAATTGCCACGTGTAAAGTTGTTAGTCAAAAGCCAAAAATTAACAGTTAAAAGTTAGTAAAGTTAACTGTAGCGTAACATTGCTCCGTTTTTTTAAACTTCTACAATAACATTATTCCTTTTAAAAAATGAGAATGCTCTATATTTTTTTATAAAATTTTTAAGACATTTTTATCATTTAACTTTATTAAAATTTCACTCATAAATCAAGCATTCAAATCTTATAAGTAAGGATGGACCCAACATTTGGCATAGTGGGGGAAATTGCTCCCACAACCCAAAAAAATTGCTTAAGATGGCCCTAATTAAGTAATTTCAATTGGCCCGCAAAAAATTTCAATTGCCCTCCTCATTTTAAAAAAAATTACTTATCCCTTTATAAAATCATATCCCACTAGAAAATTTATTATCTAAAACTATATAATACATATATTATATAGTTTTAAAATGGAAAAGTAATAATTTAAAAAAAAATTGTTTTCGAAAATTTTTTCACAAGAAATTCCTAGACATGTAATCTCTTCATTTCCTTATCATTATTTTCCCGTCACTTCCCTAATCTTAATTATGGATTAGGAAAGTGGGGGAAAATGATTATAAAAACATGGAGAGGCTGTTTCTGCCATGCAAAAGAGGTATATAAATTTTATTGAATGAAAATTAAAAAAAAAACATGATTGTAATGTGTGTGTGTGTAATTGTTTATATAAAGAGAGTCTTTTATGGTATCATAATGCTTTGTTTTATGTGTTGTTTTAATATTTAATTTTATTAAATCATATCATAAATTTAATAATATATATTTAAAATATATTTTATAAAAATATAAATATTTTTTAAGTATAGATTATGCCCCATTAATTCATTTTTCTAGATCCGTCACTGCTTATGAGTGATTCCTATTGATTTACAACTAAAATTATTATATTTTTAAATGGTTGAAAAAATATTTATAACTCATGTTTAATTTAGTAAAGTTTTTTAAAACCTGACTATCATTATGGGGTGTAATAGCTTCTTAAAACAAACCATATGTATCATCAATAATAGCATAATAACCAAGAATAAATATGAATCGCTGGAGGTGTACATGAAAAAGTATTTTTTAAGAGAGAAAGAACAACTTTAAATGTTAAGATTTTTTTTTTTTGAAGAATTAATCTCAGAATCACGGCATGTGAAAATGCCTTGATTTTAAAAAATACATCTATGAATGAGTGTTCTTAGAAAATAATATGAATTGACGTGGAATGAATAAATATTGGATGACAGTTGCAGTTGAAGAAGCAGAATAAAGACAAAAGTAGTTAAGAGACAAAATCATAGCAGGAGTCAATCAGACATGTCATCATATGTCCAAGGTCCTGTGACTCACATCCCACCATCACACACACTCACACAAACACATGCAGGCACACACGCACAAATGAAAGCTCAAACATTGCTGACACTCTCACTTTTAATGCCCCTTTGCAGCTGTCACTGTGTTCCCCACAACTGACTATAATTATGATATTTTAAAAAACAAAACGTCTTAACATGCATAATTGCATATACATGCTAAAGTTGTAGTATATATGTAATATGAGAGAGTTTTGTAAATAGAGATGAAGGTGTGGGAAGAAAGTGAGGAGAGTGATAGTGGTTGATTAAGGACTTTAATTTGTGGCGAATGGGCCCCATGTTGGATACTGTCTTCAAATGTGCGTGCTTTGAAATCTCATGGCTTTGACTTGATGATATGATTCGGTGCATGAAGAATTTATATAATCATCTCCCAACAACTCCATTAATTAGCATGGAATATTGACGCATGATTAGTGAAGGATTATTTCATGAGATTCACAATGTGTTGCCGCACCCACACATATTTGTCTCATATTCTTGTTCTTTAGTGGGCACTCATATATATATATATATATGCTCACAAATCAACACCTGTCTTAATAAGTCGTGGCAAGTGGGAATGCATTACCAGCACTACTCAAAACACTGAATTATATGGATTTTTCATTAATTCTTTTGTTACAAGTATGATTTCAAAATCGATTTTAAATTTAAAATCTGAATTTAAAAATAAACATATTACCAGCTAGGTATATATCTAGAAAAGTGGCGTCAAGCATGAGGAGCTATACAGTGTGGTGTTAATTATTTCTGGAATATTTTAGTGTATAGTTAGTTTGGTACCACTTTTACAAGTTGGATTCCCTTGTCTGCCCACCATTAAAAGCACTAAATGAGGCGACAATAAGGTAAAAAACAAATTTTTTGGTGACGTTAAAAGTGAAGGGGTAATTATTTATACTTTTATAGCTATGTATAGGCTGTAACTGTGTTTAAGAAGCCTTTTGATAGCTGGGCATATTGTCTTTAAGGTTCTTTTCTTTTCTCTTTCTTCTAGGTTGAGTGTATTCTACGGTTCATCAGAAACAGAATGTTTGCTTCATAACAACTTCCTTTTCTTAAAGCCATGCATATCATTATTCTTCAAAGCGGATCTTCTCATAATATTAATTTGAATATCCATGTTGAAGTTCCTCAAAGCTTTATTATTACTCAGAGTCAGAGAGTAGTAAAATACTCTTTCTGTCCTCAATATAAGATAAATTTTAAATTTTTTATTTTCAATATAAGGTAAGTTAGAGTAATTATTTTTTTCTAATTTTATCCTTATTTATTTATTATAATTATTAATTATAAAGGAAAGTAAAATTGAAAAGTTATACTTACATTTTTTTACAATTTTAATTAAGAATATAATTAACATTTTTTAATAAATGTAACGTTAATTAATTTTGCCTCATATTAAAGATTAGGAGGAGGACTAAAAAGAGCATGATTTTCAGCCTTTGGCTGCTAGTTGTGTATTAGGAAGAATGGAGTATTGTTATCGACTAGAAAACAAAAACAAAGAAAAAAAAAAATCTCATTCGGACATATATAAAGAAAGGCTTCAGAAATTCCGAGCTATTACTTTAGTAACACGATTCATGATTCCAGAATTAGTTTAAAAAGATGAATAAACCACAATTTAAATAAGGAAATGTTTGATCAACACGCATCTGTCTTAATGAAAGAGATTATAGTTGTTTAAGCACAGTTTTGAATTCAAGTTTGTAAAGATGTAAAAAATGCTTTTGAGAATGATTACTTTTAATTGAATTCGATAATGTATAAAGAAAAAAATGAATGTTTGCAAGTACATGAAATATGTAAAAATTTTATTTTTGTTGTTGTTTCATTTATAAATTAAACATTCACACAATTTTAGGTTGAACAGTTAGTGGGAATCTTAAGTGGGATTCTAGAGATATTGCCATGTCATGGGGTGTCATTGTCAATAAGCTTGAGGCCTGAAACTGAACAATGTCAATCTCATTTTCTTTTCTTTTTCTTTTTCTTTCCTTCAGCATCTTCCTTTTTTCTTCCTTGTACTGCCCCCACCACAATGCTGTCACTTCACCCCACCGTAATGCTCGGCCCTCATCATCACTTTCTCCAAATTACAGCTTTAAAATTAACCATTCCATTACTAAACATATTGGTTCAATAACTTATAATTTAACCATGATATTCAATTGATATTTTTTAAATTAAGATCCAGTCAAGTCATTGCTCAATTCGGCCCAACCATAATTTTCATTCAACATTCATGCATATATATAATATATATATGGACATAGAAAACAAGTAGTTCAACTATTTTATACATCACTATACCTTACATCTTATATGGCTTCAATTTCCAACTATACAATGGACCAACGTTTGTGATCCGAATTCAATCTTCTCACTCAAATTTCTTGCACAGAATTAAATCTCCTTCACCCCCATGCTCTCTAACTTTATCTTTCTTCAACCATACCAGCACATGTAGCTACATACACTATTTATAAGAGTCATAAATAGTATGACTCATAATGCATGAGAAACAGTGTTTTCTTGTTATGAAAACAAAGCAAGTAAGGCCTCTAAAAGCTGCTCCAAATAAAGCTAGTTTGCTGAAGCAAGCCTGCCTGCCAAGAGGGTACGTGGTGGTGAGTGTGTTTTGGTTCAACCTTTGGTTCTGATAATGGTGATAGTACCTCTTCCCTGAGTGTGGATCCTGGTGAGGGCCACCACCTCTTTCCCTGAGAGTCCTGGACCCTCCGCTGACACGCAAGGCCGACACGCGAAGTCCCCCACCGGATGCCTCACCGGCCTTGTGGGACGCATCAAGATCCTTTCGTTTATGTCGTTCAACGTTACGTCACCTTCTCTTCCTCCTGGCTTCACCAACGCAAATGGATACGCCACTCTCGTTATCACCCTCTTCTTCCCCTTGTCCCTTTCTGTTGAATAAAATTAGGTTACATGATACACCAGTGGAATGAAGAAGTAAACAACTGGGATGTGCCGATATAGCGCGCGCGCGCGCGCACACATATATAAGGGAGAGGTGACGGATACAACCCGCTAATTAATATAAGTTTTTAAGTGACGGTGAGGAAGAAAAGGAAGTACCGGCTATTGTGTCATGCTTGGGTTTAGAGGCAAGTGGGTTTTTGTTGTAGGAAGATGAGGATGAATCTGGAGATTCTGATGCAGATACTGTGATCTCTTCTGGTGTCTCAGTTCCTGCTAGGATTTTTGCTTCCTCGTTGATTCTGCTCATACATGTTCTTCCACACTCATCTACATCTACAATATTATTTAAATAATGTAAATATATTTAACAATCGTACCAAAAGTTTCCTTCGCAACAGAAACACATAACTTTGTAGATATATTTTCTTTCCTTTTGTTTTCTCTCTCTGGAAGGCCACTTCCGCAATAATTAATTACTACAGACAGTAAATGCATGCACTCTATCTTTTAGCTTTAAATTAAACAAACATTACTATCACCCCATGAATGCAACAAGAATAAAGAATTAATTAAGTACTCCATTTAAACTTGGGAACATTGATACCTGAAAATTCACCAATGCTTTCTATCTGGTTCATGCAATACAAATTCTCTGCTGGCTGCTGGTGCGATATAGGGTTGAAATTATTCCAGAAGCTCTGTTAGTACAGATATGATAAACGCGCAAACATACCAGTCTCAGTTTTGAGGAAGAAGCAAGAAGAACTTCAAACTGATGAACAGGAATGTATCTATGGCTACCTTGTCAAGATCAATATCGAATGTAGTCTTGCTTGCTGGTTCATGATCCAGGCAAGGAAGCAAACGACGACGTTTGGAATGATCAGTGAACTCGAGCAAAGCATCTTCCAAGTAGCCAGACGAGAAATCTGAGAGGTCGAGAGGTGATGAGAAGCATGGTGCAATTTCATCCATGACTGTGTATGATTGAATTGAACATATATATCAGCAATATAATCATCATGAACATTCATTGATTGTTTCGTCATTCATATAGACGGGAACAGTGAAAGAGGTAAAGAGAGAATGGAAAAGTAGAGGAAAAAAACAAAAGGGCAAGTACCTAAAGACATTTTGTCTGCGTTGAGAAGTCCGAGACTGTGATAATCCCAAAGGGAAGATCCACTGATGAAGGTGCGGCTAGGAGGAGTAGAGTAAGGTAGGGAGTGAAGCTCACTGCTCATTTTCTTGTTGTGCTATCAAATGATGGGAAACGGCTCTATTTATGTGCGACTTATAAGCTTGTGGAAATTTTTGGACACATCTAGTGGGAATATAAATATATCCTCAACAGTTTACGTTAAAATTCAACTTATAGCTTCACCTAAGTCATTTCAAAATAAAAAATTTATTGTCAATGTGAGGACATTATCAATAAATAGTTTATAAATATCTCTGTAAAAAATTTAAAAACATGTCTTAACCTTCACAAACCTTCAGAACCTAACACATCTAAACCTTTGATTATCTTAAAAAATTCATATTTTTTATTGACAAGAATTGAATTGTACACACAAAGGTTAATCTAACTAGCAAAGATTTAGCTGTATGGTTAAGAGTTCAAATTACACTAGTAGTGTGAATATCTTGTTTATAGATAATTTGTAAATATATATGTAAAGAGTCCAAATGTATATTTTAGCCTTGAAAAGCTTACAAGCCTTAACTCATCCAAACTTTTAATTACCAAATAAAAAAAATAACCCACATTTTATTGACAAGAATCGAATTGTGATCCAATATCAACCACTTGATAAATTGCATGTGGGCAGTAGTGAAGCTATATAAATCAAATAAAGAGGCAAAAGAAGCAAGATGAGAGGGATATGTAGGAAATGAAGAATCAGTCAACGGGAAGGAGGAGAAAAGCGGATATTTGGTGTTGGGATTCTAAAAATGGGATCACTTTAGTGGTTTGAATTTATTTCCTTGGTTATATGCGTGGGGGACTCAATAATTGCAATGGTTATCATAATATGTCGTTGCTGTTACAATGTAAAAAAGCAAAGTAGTAATGAGATACTGTGCAAATGCAATGCAAGGCAAAAAAGGACATGGGCCCCTCAATCAGCCAGAATTCAAATTTCAGCTTTTCCTTTTCTGTTTTTTCTTCCTTGTATGGTTACCAACTGTTTCCCTTTTTTGGGACTTCAATTTTGCTCATCTTTTGTATAATTATTATTATATGTTAAATCAATATATATATATATAATTATTATATGACATTTTTATTTATTAATTATTATTTAATGCGATTCAGGGATTTTCATATCAATTGGAGACAGTTCACACACTGCACCCCTTTTCATTTCAAATACTCAATGTTATTTCTAAATGCTAACAACTTTAAATTCATAAGATTATGGGTTTAAATTTCATTTTAGATATGAGAATCTTGTTAATGAATATTCCCTCTAATCTACTTTATTAGTCATTTTTTAAAAAGGTGAAGTGATCTATTTTATAAGTCATTGAATTGATAATGATGTTTTCTTTTAAATAAATGTCTAAACTATTCTTAAAAATTAAAAAAAAAATAAAAAAATAATATTATATAATTTATTTACTTTTTGAAAGTTATGTTTGTACTTTTACTAAATTTTATTTTTTATATTTTTATTATATTAATATTGATAATATTGATAAAAATAATTTATAAATAATATTAAAAAGAGTAATTTATAAGTATTTTTGAACTCAAAAATATGTCTTGATTTTGATAAATTTCGGATCCAACTTATCTTTTTTTTTTTTTTCAACACAAACAATGCTCAATTTGATATCAACAAAAATTATTATTTTAAAAAGGATCAAATTTATATAGTATTTAACATTGTGGGGTCACATCGGTTGTACCTTCCACTTCTGCCCCATGGAAAATGAATTTCATGGGTGGTTGTCATATAGCGAGGGTCCCACACAATATGGCATGCCGATATGTGGGGCCAGGTTAAAAGAAAAGGGTTGGAAGAAGAAGAAAGAAATGATTTCGCGAGCTTGGGGTTTGGGATATTGGGACCGCCTTTGTTTTCATCCTATTTGGTTTGAATGGTCCCATCATATCACATTTTGCAAATGGACTCCTAATTCTAAAATTTAGAACTCATGATAAATTAAAGTTCTTGATAAAAAAAATTTTAAAAATAAATTATAAATATTAATTTAAATAATTAAAAAATAAATTTCAACCACATATTACAATTTATATTTAAAATTTAAATTTTTTATTTGTTGTTAAAATTTTTGAATTTATAATTGTCCAAATTAATATTTATAACTAATTTTTAAAAAAAATTCATTTAAAACCTAACCATCATAAATTATTATTTGGAACTTTAATGTCATTCTTTCACACATATATACACACGCAACCACACATCTAGATTCCAAAACCCCATCCTACTCTCTCCATCAAAAAAACTGACCTTACCTCCGAACTTTGAAGAGTTTTTACAATTTAGGAATTTTTTATTTTCTTTTTATTGTTTTTCTGCCATGTCATTCATCTCACTTTGCGGTTGTGTTCATTCATGGGGTGGGAATTGAAAAATATATTATAGATGTAGGAAAATGAGTGGACTCAACTCTTATAGGTTTAGGTCTATGAACTTAATTTTTTAAAAAATAGTTAATTTTTGAAACCCAACTCTTATTTGAAAGACTCACTGAGCTCATAAGTCTACCTTATTTTAAAAAATTTAAAAATATAAAAAAATTAATAAAATAAATAAATATAAATACAGATATAGAATCTTAATCAAGTTTTAAAATAGAAATAAAAATTTTAATCCAGATCAACTTTAACAAATTCGATAAATACAAAAACTTATGTATTATAGAGTACAACTTTAATCAAAACTAAAAAATAGACCTTACAAAATAATCATGTTTAAGAAATTAATAAAAATTTATCAATATTGTGTTAAAATAAATGGCAAAAGAATCAAAATCAATTATTTTAACAATACAATACTTGAAAAATCATTAATTTTTGGGGAACAACAGTTGAAAAGTCGCCCGAGCTCGAGCTTTTTTTTATAAGACTTAAAACATAATTTTTCAAAAAAATTATTAATTTTTTAAATCCAAACTCTTATCTGATGTTTAATCTCAATCCAACCCTTATTTTTTATTCTAATATTACAACAACCTTGACAGCAGCTCTTTTTCTTGGAAAAAGGGGGTTTGGAATGGGACATGGATGATGCTTTGGGATTTTGGAATCTGGGCATGGGGTTGGGATTGATATTTTTCATTTCTTCAGTTCCTCCTGCAATAGGCGAGCACGATGTTTCAAGTCCCCCCCCCCCCCCCCCCAACAAGTAAAAAAAAAATAAAAAAACAGTCCACTGTGTTCGCCATTTAATCTACCTGATGCTTGTTAGCCACGTCAACAATTTTCAAGCAGTGTTAGTAGAGGGGGATTAAGTAACAAACTTAACATCTGAATTAGAACAATTGAAATTATAGGGGCTGATTAAAAATTGGTATAAATTTCATAGACTTGTAAAAGTGTTTTCACAATAAAAAATTAATGATAATTAGATCACTGATATTTTTTAAAAAAGAATAAGTTGCAAATGTAAATTTAAATAATTACAAATAACAATTCTAATTATAAACTGAAAACTAGAATTTAAATATTTTATTTGTAATTAATATTCTTCAATTGTAATTATTAAAAGCAACTTTCAAGCAATAAAATTACACCATATTTATTTGACATTACGACTATTAGTCTTTTGAAAGATCAGCATTCCACTTATTTGTGGGAAACGAATCTAAATAAAAGGACCAAGCATTTATATTGGAGCCAGGAGTAATAGTACCCGATCGCAGAGAATAAGGGAAACAAAAACAATAACATAAAAGTAATGCTAATAAGTAATACTATTCAATCACAAATAAAAGGATAAAGTAACTTCTCAATAATGACTTCGGAAATACAATCTATGACATTAACACCGGACAAATAATATGTCTAATCTCCCCAAGTTCTTAAAATTTGTTCTGTAGACCACATTTATTGTTGTACATGAACCATTATTTTCATGATTGTGCAATATTTTCAACATTTATATTGTGCAATATTTACAATACATTTTTCAAAAAAATTTACTGAGAACCTAATTGTCATTAATTCTCTCTTTTTAACATGTAATGGTCATGCTCCCCCTCCCCCCCCCCCCCCAACACACGCACACACAATGCATTATACAAAATTATGTTACTGGAGAGACAACGATCGAGTTTTTCCTTTCTTCTTACAATTGCAATAGTATTGTGTTCTTAAGTATTTAATATAATAAATTTGGTGATTCAACAAATTGTGTAATGTAAACTTCTTTTGAGAATGCAAATCCAACATCTTCAATTTTTCTTTTACTTCTTTCTTTCAATGTAATAAAAAAGAGGAACCTTCTGCCGGTCCAAATAGAAACGTTCCGATCCATGGTACCATCTAAATGCTTTCGGTGCTTCAAAAATCATCAGAATCTTCGCCTTCTTTTCTGCTTCATTGTCTGGTCTCTTATGGAGTGATGCTTCACTTCTATAAGAGAGAGATGATGACCATCTGCCACGTGAAGAAAATCTTTGCGTCTCTTAGCCTGGCCGTTGCGTGGAGGAAAGTTGGCGGTGGCACGATGAAAACCTTGATACATATAAAGCTTTGCAGGCTTCACAAAAACAATTAATGCAATGCAAATCATCCTCAAAATTATTTTAATATTTACAATAGAGGGACTAATATTTTAAATAGTTAAAATTATAGAAACTTAATTGTACCAAGTTAAAATTATACTTTCATTAAATACTTAATATAAGTGGCTTGTAATGACAATGGAAATTTCAATGTATCATTTTTTTAAAAAAATATCTTATGTTGTAGCTTAGAAGGAGTAGATACCAAGGCAGCAGGTTAGTTCTGCTTGTTTCTTTCTCTAGCCAGTCCCAGAAAGTGCAGTAATATTTGAACTTCAATATTTCAAGTTGATTCATGCTCGTCATTCTAGGCATCCTAGATACTCTAAATCAAAAGAGTAGATGTTGGATGTTTAAGGGAAGATAAAAGTGAAAAAAAATTAAAATATATATCACATTTTTATACACGGAAAAATATTTTTTAAAACAGAAATAAGAAATGTCCCTAAAAAAAAAAACCCAGAGATTGTTGCCTTTCCTATTTCATTTTTAGGGGGAAAAAAATCTACCTATTAAACATAAACAAACATTGTAGTAAACGATTCGATTGTGGGCAAATGGGGTTGGGAATCAAAATGGCCAATATATCCTTTAAGTGTGATGTGTATAACAAAACTAAATATCAGAAGATCATCCAAGTAAGCAAAACCAAACATCAATATGCAAAAATACTGACATTTACTACCAGCGCAGCAAAATACAGCATCCTTAAATGAAAATTCCCCATCCCTTACCAACTCTCTAATTCACTTTTGTATGGCCTTTGCCAGAGATACAGGGAAAATTAATTTGCACACTGCAGTGGATCCATTCAAGTTCGCACTGGATCCATAAATCCTAGCCTTCGGTTTAGTCCCCCGGAAGCATTGATATTCATCGCAAGCAGCTTTATAGGCATATCAGCATTAACAAATGAAGCATCCAACCAAAGGGAAGGGCCTTTTGCTGCCGAACTAAAAAAGAAAAACACGATGCAATTCAAAATTAAAAAAAAAAATATATTGACAAAATGTATATACAAAGAAGAAGCTACCTAGGACCCGGGTAAATTTACAAAAATTCTACTAGATATTTCCATTTTAAAGATGCAAAAACCACAGCGTCCCCTAAAACCACCTAGGATCAATTCCGTTACTGTTTGTTCTTCCTCTATCTATTTGGCTTAGAGTGTTAAAGTCAGTCGGGCAGATGCAATAGGTAGCAATGTGATGGGAAAAGGACCGAAACTTCATAATAAGAAGAGAAGGAGAAATATACGAGGGAAGAGTAAGAAAGAATATTTAGATAATTAGACACTCTCCTTGTTCACAAACCAGAGAATATTTAGATTTCAGAAAGAACATTAGAGTAATATCCATCAGAAGACAGCCACTGAGAAACAACAAAATAACAACTACATGCTGATATAGACTTGTTTTTAAAAAAAAAAAAATACAAAAGATAGATATTAAAATATTCAAGACACAGACATTCCTTTTGATGTTAACCATAACCAGCTGAATAATGCAATAAAGTCCAACTTACAGTATTCTTGATGGCATCCACAATCACATGCATGAACCATTGGTCGATTAAATTTCTTTCCCGAGAGTTGCCGGAAACTCTCAAAACATGTTTCTTGGTCTCTTCCCCATTGCAACACAAGGGCTTGTCAAGTGACTGACCAACTCCACAATGTTCTCAATTATTTGATAGGAGAGATCATGCCAAACAGTAAGAGTGAATGAGTGATGGCATATACTCATGCATTAACTATTAAAGTCCATAGTGCGCAGATCACCAAACAAATGCAGGGGTTGACCATTCAGGTAAAAAAAAAAAAAAAAAAGAATAAGAGATTCAACCACACTCAAGCTGCAAGAAGTGGAACAGAAGTTACAAACTAAATTCTCAAAATGTCGAATATATTGTATTGTGAGAAAACTATTATCCTCTATTTGTTTTGTCGAGTATGTTTGCTAAATTATAGTCCCATAACAATGTCAATTCAGTCCTAATCTAAGATAAGATGCTATTAACATAAAGCATTTTTTGCCCAAATGCAATTTAAAAAAAAAAGAATTATTTTAAATTTGTTCAGCAGACCTCTTTTTGTGAAATTAAATAATTTATAACACATATTTCTCCTCTATATCTTATTCTTCGGTATGAAAAAGGGTTTTATGTTTGAATCTCAGACTTCTTACTAAGTATGAATACCCTTCACCCCCAGAGCATATCCAGTGGCTTAACATCTATTCGGCACATGTAATTTAGTTAACAACATGCAGGATAAAAATAATGTCGCAAATTCCAAATAGATCTTGGTTGAATAGTTCTGGCAATGCTCCCTAGCATAAAGCTTCCTGTATCAAATACAGAATCTTATCTCATTTTCATAATCTCCCTCAAGCCTCAAAAGAATGCCCGCTAATACCAATATACATGAGAAAAACATAAGAGAAGTACCTGGTCCCCTATCCTCTCCTCCATTTCTGATTAATATTTTTACAATCCAAAGTACCTGAATCAAGCACCAAATCAAAAAATCTCACCATATAGCAGCATCTCTTAACCAGGTCAATACATATTCTACAAGATAGTAACAGAGTTCAAGGATATTCCCTTCTGTTTGCATCTTTCTGCAATGATTTGAGCCTCTTCCAAGCAGTTTTGTTCAACCAACTCCTTAACAATTAGGTTACATATATATGCATCAGGAGAGCAGCCATTTTCCTCCATTGAGTAAAAGATCTTCTTAGCCTCTTCAAATCTCCCAGATTCTAATAGTGCCTCTATAAAAGCACCATATGTGTAATTATCAGGTTTCACACCAGACTTTGACATAGAAATCAAAACCATTTTAGCTTTCTCGACTTTGTTCAATCTACAGAAACTGTGAATCAGAGCATTATAGGAGAATGTATCAGGCCTTGATCCTTCCTCGTGCATTCTTCTTATGAGTTTCATAGCTCTCGCAACATCACCAATGGCACATAAAGACCGGATTAAGATATTGTAAATCACAGCATTTGGATTGACACCCCACTCAATCATCTCGGTGAAGCATTTAAAGGCTTCCTCAGTTTGGTGTACACGGCAAAGCCCATCAATTATAGAACTAAATGTGAAAATATCAGGTTTAAGTCCAATTTCTAGAAGCATCTTCAGCAGTTCTTGGGCCTTAACTATTGCTCCACCCTTGCAATGCCCATTAATAAGGGTATTAAAGGTAACTAGATTAGGAGTAAGCCCCCTATGCTGCATATTCTTGAAAGCTTCTAATGCTTTATCAATCATTTTGGCTTTGCAGAAGCAGTCAATTAGCATGTTATATGAAAAGATAGTAGTAATTAGCCCATCCCTGAACAACTTACTGTGAATCCGATCACCATCCTCCTCATGTCCATCCTTGTATAAGGCCTCCATAAGTGCAAGATAAGTACCAATATCTGGCTTCACTCCTTTTTCTCTGAAACTATCAAATATCTTACATGTCTCTTGAATCTCTGATCCCTTTACCAAACAAGCCATTATGACATTGAATATGTAATTGTCAGGGAAATAACCTTTTGCTTGTGCTGTTCTGAGAAAAACGATTGTCTCTCTCGCCAGAGAATTATTTGTGAGGCAAGAGAGTATAGTATCACAAACTAACTTAAAATAGTTGGGCGTTGTGTCAAGCAAATTGGATAGTAACTCAAGAGCCTTACTTGGATCTAAGCAACGGAAAGTCCCATGAATCAATGTTCTGATAGTTGCCTCATTAGGATACACTTTCTTGTCCTTCATTGTCTTTAATGCTTGGAAGGCCTCATCAACTCTCTTAGCATTACAAAACCCATCAATTAGGATTGTATATGAGTAAACATTGGGAAAATGTCCCCTGCCCTCCATTTGCCTCATTAAGCGAAGTGCCTCATCCACCACACCAGTTTTGCAAACTCCATGAATAAGGATATTGTATGTGATTCTATCCGGTTGACAATTATCAGCCGTCATCTGTTGAAATTTAAGATATGCCAAGTCAATCGAATTGGACTTCACCAATGCATCAATGAGAGCGTTATATAACCTTGTGCTTGGATTAAGACCTAAATATGAGATTTGGCCAAAAATATCAGAACAGTATTTTGCCAACCCGAGTCTCCCCCAACTTCCAATCAATAAACAGAGCAGGTCTTCAGCAATCCGAAAACCAGACTTTTGAATATCCCGAATCAATTCAACAGACAAAATGACCGGACCTTTCCGATACAGAGAGTTCGATAAAACATCTCTAACTGACTGACTCGCTGCTAATGCAGGGTGTATATTCGAAACCCAAGCATAAAACTTTATAGAGTACAATGGATTTTCCAGGTTTTGAAAGACACTAATAACTGAATGAGAATTAAGAACGATCCTCTTAGCATTTAGTTCGTGTTTAAGAAGTAACACCCATTCAGGTCTCGACAATACTTGGGAAATGTAGACATGATCAACTTTGGCAACACCACCTTTTGGCTTATTCGGATGGTTAAGCGAGGGCTCACCTTGTAAAGAAGTTGGGGCTTCCTTCGGAAGTTTTTGATGCTGAAGATTCCTCTGCTTGAGAGCCGCTTCAGGAGGATTTCTCAGTGCAGATGAGGCCCGGGCAGATGATGCTAACGATGAAAACCCCCTCATGTCACCACCAAAAACTGCGAATTCTTCTCTGATTCATCATCAGTGGCAGGCATGAGCGGATGAAGAGTCGAGTCCTTCAGTTCGTGCAAGGGGACCAATGCCATGAGCGAGGAACCATTCACAGAGGAGGAGGAGGAGAAGTAGAAGCAGCATTCGCACAGCACAGCAGTCTTTGGGCCATTAGCAGAAGTTGCTACCAAAAGCCGCAATGGAGTGAGAACCTTCCAATTTTTTAAAGTGGGGCTGGGAATGGGCTCATGAGTTTAATCAAATAGTAGATCCAGCACGATTTTAACGTAGGCCTTTCACTTTCTCACGTTTGACATTTCAATTCGAGGCTGTAAAATACAAGCAAGATGCAGATAGTAGCGAGCAACCATCATACAAAATAAACCAAGATATTGTTTGATACAAGAAATGATTTTTATGGAAGTGATTCCATAAATAAATAAATAGATATGGTTGAGACTTGAGAGAAACAACAAAATTAAAAAAGAAAAGAAAACCAATTAGGTGATATTTCTTCATTGTAATATCTTTTGAATTATGAATGCATTTTTCAGTTTTTTTTTTTTAAAAGGATAGTAGGTTGTAATCAAGGGTATTTAACCTTGTATCCATTCTAAATGACTTGATTCTATTTTGGTTATACTGGGATGGGGTCTTTCCTGACCTAAAAAGAGTGGGATGAGATTTTGCAGGATAGAACAAAAAGGAATTTGGGATGAGATGAAACACATGATTATTCTTAGGACATCCTGAATATTATATATATATAATTTTTTAAAAAACATACATTAAATATATTAATTAAATTAATTATAATTTTAATATTTGCAATCCCTATTCAAAACAAAAGTTACATTCTTGATACTGATAATTTTAATAAGACAAAGCAAACAGTACAAGGTAATCTCTTTTTTATAATATATTAATTATATTAATATAATTTATTTTTATATCTATCTATTGTCGTCACCTTTATAGCCTGGAGGTCACTTGTCTGCAACGATGTGTTATATATTTAACATTAAGTTATATACTTATAGTTGTAATTGATATAATTCAGTAATTAATTTTAAATTGTTATAATTTATATATTCATATTGTTTTGATTTTAAACTTAACAAGTTATGTGATTTAATATGTTAATGAATGTTGTCATCTAAATTTTTTTTCATATTGTCCGCTATTGGCCACGGCGAACCATAAAAAATCAAACTTAAAGATTTATTCACAAAAAATAGATGCAAGAGAGGGAGTTTTTTATGAGTTTTAGGTGATTTTCTTCAGCTCTATTAGGGTTTTGACTCCTCCATAACTAAGGCATGGATTCTAACTCATAATCAATTAAGGTAATACTTTTAATCCATCTCCTACCCTCTAATATCCTCTTTAAGCAAGTTTTAGTAATGATTAAGGTTAGGGTTTGAATTTAAAGCAACTCCTGCCATGGAGTTTGAATTTTATGAGTTATTAAAAGTTAAATAAGTGTTATTTAGGTTGTTTTGATAATAGTTGTCATAAGGGAGTATTTCAATCCAAAACCCTAGAGTTGTTTTAGGTTAGATTAAGCTAATAAGGCAAGCTAATAATGTTTATTAAGTTTAATGAATGTTAAAAAAGTTATTGGAAATAAGCTTTAGGGTTATTTTGGCTTAATCAGGCTTAATAAGTACTTTAGGCCTTAATTGTGATTACGGTTAATTAAGGATGATTAGTCATTAATGATGTTTGTTAATTATTAATTGTAGATTAACTATTTCATAACTCATTGGATTTATTGGAAAGCTCCTTTGGAATTCAAATTATACTCTTGGGGTGGTAGCCTAAATGTGAAGGTAATTGAGAATTAAGTTCTTGTAAATAATTTTTATTTGCAATTATGAGTTGTATGTTATTGATTATGATAAAAATGATGATGTGAATATGTAAGCATGTTATTAATGATTATTAAGCATTATGTGATATATGGTTATGAGTTTATTGATGACGAAATAGAATGATTGATTTGGTTTGGATTGTGTGGTTAGTAAACATGATGTGATGATGACATTGTGACTATTGAAATTTTAATAAATATTGATTATGGCATGTGAAATAATGAGCATGTGTATGAAGATGTAGATATGTGATTAAGTAATTTGATGTTTATGGCACAATCTTAAGAATTAAGTATAAATATATGACTTGATAGGGTGATATTGTGCATGAACAAAATTGTTAAAGTATATGTTGATAATATATCAATAAGTGTGAGCTTATGATATAGGTATAACATTCTAATATTGGTTATGTATTCTAGGCTTGATAGTATACGCTTGATTATAAGATAAGTTAATTAAGTTTGCAGTTATGACATGTGATTGAATAATGAGTATGTTGCATGATCATGGATGAGTACAAGTTCACTCGAACAAGTAAAGACATTACAAAAAATCCACATGGTGTAGCCACCATTGAGATTTATGCACGATGATTGACATATTTGATTACAATGCGTTTTTGTTCATTATCTCTCGAGGATGGCATATGTGAGCATACTTATCTAGGATCATCAATTTCCTATAAGGGATGGTGTGGGTTATGGCAACTATGACACCCCTATATTCAAGAAGGAGAAAATTCATGGTCCAAAAGTGGAAAGGAGGTACCTTGGTTGAGTAACCCCTCATAATTTGAGAGCGAGTCTAATCCGATCACATAGTTTAGTCTTATATGATTTAATAGCTCGTGGATTCAGTCATAAAATATAAGAATAGGAATGAGGATGGAATGCATATGATCATGCATAATTATCATCATTGTATTATATGCCTTGTGATTAATGATTAATGGTCTTATGATATATGCTGAATATTGAAAGATTGTTAATTGTAATTTCTTGCCTTAAGTACTAGTATTTGCCATACTTTTATATACTTGATTTTATAAGCCTTTGTTATTGAGATTGTATAATCTCACTTTCGTTGTTGGCATCCACTTGATTTTTTTCTAAAGAAAAAAGGCCTTTCAAACTTCTTATTATCTCTCTTATTCCTCATCTCTCTCCTTAAACAATTATGAGTTCTCTAGCGACACCTCTTCCCACCATGGGGATAATAATGAAAACCTATAAATTTCTTGAAACCTAGGTATAGAAAAGAAAAACATAAGTTTAAATGCTAATGACCCTACTTATCAATCAATCGTGATTCATCAAGAAGCATTTAGAAATTGGTTATGGCATTATCCATTAAATAATCATTGAACAAAGATGACCCATATTGTTGAATAGTTTTATCTTTTTGCACAAACTAAGAAATTGAAGTATTTAATCTAAAATGTAAAAAGACAAAGAAGAAGAAGAAGAAGAATGAGTTAATAATAGTTTCAGGAGAAGAGAAATATCCCAATATAAGACCCATGAAATCTAAGGAACCTATGAACAAATTAAATACCTCAATTGCTACAAGCTAAGAACTTGATTGTTCTTTAATAGATTTATTCAACCTAGAATCTGATCAAGAACAGATGCTTGAGTTCAACTTAAAACCTGATTTATTCAAGGTGGCATAAGCATGTGGGTGTGTTCTTCCACTAATTTATTCAACTCAAAACTCAATCAAGAAATCACAGATACTCTCATTATCTAATTTAAATTCTTTATTACAAAAATCAAAACAAGAATTCACACCTTTCACACCTTTGACAGTAAGAAATCAAATGAAATTGGAGTAGCGGAGGAAAAGACATTTATAAAGACTAAGAACAGAAGAAGAAATAACCCCATGCCTCTAGAATCCAACTAGCTTCTATTCATGAATCTACAAACTACCAAATCCATATTGTGATCTTAAAAACACTAATGTCAAGTTTAATAAGTCCAAGTTAAGGGCACTGAGAGAAGAAGAAAGAAGAAATTGTTTCTAAGAAAGGAGATGAAGCATTACCTTTGGGATCTAAGTTAAGTGAGGTAAGCATAGGGTTGGATAGCCATGGAGGAGGGATGATTCCATCGATAAGGAGTTTAGAGACAAGGTGTTGGTTGAATAGATGACACTAAAAATGGTGACCTTATCAATGGTTTGCTTCTTCTCCTCAAAGATATGAATGAATAGCTTCTCTATCCTAAATTTGTAAAGCAAGTTATTGATTATTTGTAGAAATTACCCCTTAAAAAGAATTTTTGATTACCTTTAAAAAATTAAATTTCATCTCCTATAAATTGCTTTCATCACTGATAAGGCGATAACTTAACTTCATCAATGAAAGATGACCTCCTCTTATCCTACTCATATTGTTGAAATAACATGCCAACTATTAACACCACTGCCAATGACAACGTTGAAGCCATTGCTAAAAAATCCACTAGTCAAAATCGAGTCTGGGCCACACCATAGAGTCTTAGTGAGTGAAATAGCTCAAGTACACTGCACAATGTAGGGGGATTTGCTAGAGTTGGAAGCATGTGATTGTGGAGTGGGTCAAGATAGGGAATGTGTCGAGTAGTTTTAGGTCAATGCCATAAGGACCATAGTAACAACAAGCGATGAAGGCTCTAGTTAGGACTCTGACAATGAGGATGATAAGCAGAAGCTAGAAAGAGGCGGAATAGGCTTAGGGAGGAAGGGATAGAGAAGTAGAAGTAAAAAAGAGAGAGGTCCAGCTATCTCTTCCTTTTTTTTTTTAAGAAAAAAAGCTAGGTGGTTAATACTTGCCAAATGAAAATGGTCAACCCTAATGACAAGGTAAAATTGCACCCTTTTTGAAACTTTCAAGGCAATATTGCTCCAACTAAAAAGTAAAGATATCTAGTGCTCCTTTCAAAAAACTTTTGGTGCATTTTTTTTCCTTAACCCTTTTGTCATTGAATACTTGTTATTGCCAATATTAGGGGTTTGTAATTGTGTATATTGCATTTGCATAAGCTTAATTGTTGATTTGGGTAATCCTTATTATGGCTTTCCTATGCTTTTATGGTGGGAGCTAATTTAGAAAGTGTGTGATGTAAGATTATGATTGAATCCTTAATGCATGTGGAGTCTTGGCATTTTTATTATGGATATAGTTTATGTATGGTTGTTATCTTGGTTAATGACTATGGGTTGGATGATGGCACATGGTTGATTTGAGAATATAGTAATATGTGGGTGCATAAAGTCCCAAGCATCCAAAATCCCCATTTGGTGCCAAATTAAGGCATAATTGGAGTTATTAGCTAGAGTATTTAATTGTTTACTTGTGGATGTTTGGATCATTTTAATTGGAGATCCAAGCTAGAAATTAGGTACTTCAAATGTTAGACTATTTTTGCTATCAAATCTATGCTATTAACTCATGTATATTGCAACAGAATGTTCAATTGGCTGCAATGGATGTGATTGCTTGTCTTGTTGTGACAAACTAAGCCTATGGCCTTTGTGCCATAAGTCATAGTAGATGAGTGCTTGGCTGTAGCAAACATGTCTTGATTTGTTAAAATAACTTTTTGGCTCCTATTTAACTTGTTTTATGTTTAAAGTTTTTCTCATGCTTTTGTAGTTGCTTAAAGTTCTTTTCATGCTTTTGAGCTGTTGATACTCTGATTTTAAATGTTTTAAAAAGTCCTAAATTCTTATTTTCAAATTTGAATTATTTTTGAGATCCCATTTTATTAAAATGTATTTTCTACATAATTTTTAGATGTTGAAATAGTTATGGTTGACTCTATGCTCCGTAGTCATCATGCATAATCAAAGTACTTTGTCTAAATTGTTGTGGTTTAGAATGATTAATGATCGCAACGGAGCCCTGGTGGTTACTCCTTCTTCTTGTGTTCCAATATCAGTACAGGATCACTTTGATTCCTATCATTACCAAGGGATTTAATTTAAGCCGTTCAAAAGTCATAATTTATTTTAATGATTTAAAAAATTAAAATTATATTAAATCTACAAAGTTTAACTTTGATATGGATGATCCAAATTGATGTAAGTCAAAAACTAATTTTGCACCTATTATTTTTTAAATTTATGGCCACAAAAAATAGTATATGAAAATAATTAATAAGGGTTGGATTTAGAAAAAGAAATTAACTCTTTACAAGATGAAGAATTAAGGTTTGAATTCTCTCTGAAAAAAATACCTATATTTAATGATTGATCATGTCTCAAACTAGATTGCACTAATACTCAATATAAAAATAATATAAAATAAATAAATAAGATTATGTGAATGGCATAAAAAAGATGATTGAACAAGTGTATGTAAATGACATAAGAGATGAAAAATTGGAGTATTAAACACGTGTACATAAATGACATAACACTTTGAGATTAATAATCACAGTTCCACATGATCAGATCAGACTTTACTAAAATCCTTCTCCCATTTTCCATCCAACCAACGAGAGAGATGACGGCGATGAAGACACTTTTCACTGTACACACTCATCCAAGCTATCTATTCTCCAATGCTTTTCTCAGCCATTCATCCGCTTCATCATCTCTTCCCATTCTCTCTCACAAGCTTCCTCGTCCTCGTCTTCCCTCTCTAAAACTCTCGAACCCATCTCATTCTGCTTCTACTGCCTCTCAGCTTTCCACCATGGATTCTTCCACTAGCTCTACCGACTCCGACCAGCTCGCCTACGACCTCTCTCCCATCATGAAAGTCTACAAAGACGGTCGTATAGAGAGACTCGCCGGCGAAGAGGTTGTTCCTCCGTGCTTCGACCCTGTCACCGATGTCGAGTCCAAAGACGTCGTGATTTCTAAAGACGACGGCGTATCTGCCAGGATTTTCCTTCCCAAAATTACAAACCCAGATCAGAGATTCCCTCTTCTTGTTTACTTCCATGGCGGTGCCTTCTGCATCGAAACCCCATTCTCCCAGAACTACCACAACTACGTCAACGCTCTTGCTTCTCAGGCCAACGTCATCGGCGTCTCCGTCCACTACCGGAGGGCGCCTGAGCACCCGGTTCCGACCGCCCATGAAGATTCATGGACTGCTCTGAAATGGGTAGCTTCCCATTCCGCCGGCAACGGCCCCGACGAGTGGTTGAATCGTCACGCCGATTTGGGGAAGGTGTTCTTAGCTGGGGACAGTGCGGGCGCGAACCTCGCTCACCACATGGCGATTCGGATCGGGTTGGAGAAACCGCCAGGTGTGGAACTGGAAGCCATTGCTCTAGTGCACCCTTATTTCTGGGGAGTGGAACGAATTGGATGCGAGTTGAAGGACGCTGAATCTGCAGCGAAGGCGGATAATCTATGGCGATTTGCCTGCCCGACCACATCGGGATCCGATGATCCGTTGATTAACCCGGAGAAGGATCCGAATATAGGGAAGATAGGCTGTAAGAGGGTGCTTGTTTGTGTTGCAGAGAAGGATTTGCTGAAGGACAGAGGATGGTACTACAAAGAAGTGTTGCAGAGAAATGGGTTTTGTGGAGATCTGGAGGTGATGGAGACGAAAGAGGAAGGCCATGTGTTCCACATGTACAAACCAAGCTGTGAGAGTGCTCTTGCCATGTTCTGTCGTCTTGTTTCCTTCATCAAACAGGATTAAGCATGCAGTAATTAAGTTTTAGTTGACTCTTAATTATTATGATTTAGTTTGAGCATGTATGAAGAGTAATCAATGTAGTGAATATGGAAGCATGTATGAAGTAATCGACAATATATATGCTCCAGGCGTGGCTGCGTGGAAGCAAAAATTTCACTGGCAGAGGGGGAAGTTTCCTTATGTAATTGATTTAGGTAATTTAATTTTTAGCTCCTCATTATTTGGTTATTAATTTAATTTTTTAAGTTTAATTTTTATTAATTTAATTTTTTAAATTTATTTTAATTATTAATTTGATTCTTATAACTTAAATATGAAGTAAAATTGTTAAAATTTACTAATATGATTAACATAATATTGATAACAGCCACGTGGATTAATTTATATAAGGTAAAAAATACTTTAAAATTAAAAAAAGAAACAAAAGAAAACAAATTGTCAAAAAACTATATTGATAAAAAAACTATTGACTTAAGAGTTAATTTATTTTAATTTAATTACATATACATGTTAAATTATTAACATGCTTTACATATTGAATTATTTTAAAAATTAATTTGTATTTTAAAACTTGAAAAACCCATGTAATAATTTAATAAAAGATAAGGGATTAAATTGATAAAAATTAAATTTAAATGATAAAATTAATAACCATATAAAACTTGATCTCTAATTGATTTTATGTCTTTTCTCATGGTTGAGATTAATTACATTCAAGTGTTCAACCGTATATATATTATAAGTAGAATTCTCATCCGAAAAAAGCTGAAATTTATAAATTTAAAGGAGTTTATCATTTAAAAAGTTAGTTTTTTAAGATAAATTTTTTTTTAAACTTACATGTGAAGTGAGGTCAATCAAGTGTCATGGGACTCTTGAGAACATGAGAAGAAAATTGCAGAGAGATATACGTACATAAGCACACACAGAATAGTATAGATATATAAACTCAGGATTTGGATATTAAATAATAGTATATTTGAAGATCATACCATTGGCCGATTCATCAGAGAATTGTTGGGATGAACTTTTAATGAATATTTATATTTATATATATTGTTGTAGCTGTGCAAGATCCGAATGATACAAAATAATTTCTTACATTTTGGCTGCCTGGCTGGTCCCCTTACACATGCAGACAAGTCGTACATAAAGCAGTAGGGGCAAGAGTGGAAGAGGCCGTGCAATTTTGGATTGGGTTTTTCTTTGTTGTTTTTTCCTTCCATTGATTCTTCATTACAAATTTGAATCATTTAAATTAAACTTATATTTTTAAAAGTTACAAAATTTATATTTTTAAAGTCAATTTAACAATTCAGACTTATATTGATTTCTCTTCTGCTCTCTTCTGTAGAGGAGAAAATTCAGCTCCTGCATTTTTGCATCAACAAGAACCACGAGAAGATTCCGAGCAGGAGGGGATGGGAGCACGTGACGTATGTACGACAGTCCCATCTTATGCTGGGTTGGGCCCACAATCCCATTCTGGAGTCTGGACTGTTGTTTTCCTATCGGGCCCTGGACTGCATCCCGTGCAGCCCCATCTATTTTTTCTTTTTTAAATTCAAGCTTTCATCATCTTAGAAAACTTGAAAATACTATTACCTCATGTCCAAACAAATTTGCACCCCCAATTATGTTAGACTATTATTACCAATGATAGCTGCAAGGGCAACTCAAAACTATTTTTGATGTATTTATCTAGTGAGACTGTATATTTTAAAATTTAAACTTAAATTTAAGATAAACTGATTCAACTCTCTCAATTAGTTGAACCAAGTGTCCTTTGGTCAAACCCATTAAATCTTACCAACTTTTCAATTGAATAGATTTAATAATTAATTTTGCCTACAACATTTTGCAAAATACATCCTGACCATTCATCAGTGAAAAATCCTTGCCCTTTACTTATATTTTAGCCGCTATGGAGTAGAAGGTTATTTTTTACAAGTATGAGGAGTAGATTCTATCAGCATTAGTAGGGATAAAGCATAAGGTTTGATGTGGGATTTGAGGGAAGTATGAATTCTATTTATGTATCAAATATGTTCTCATGAGTTAATTTGTTGTGCAATAGTAGCACTAATTTTTGAAAGATATAAAATTTCTAGAAATTAAAATCAAACTATTTATAAATTGTAAAAAAAATACAGCTTATTCATTAAAGTTTCTGTAATACAGTGGGCCCACGTAGGTATAAAGTCATATTAAATCATACCAGAACAGAGGAAACTAAGTGGATAAAGGAACAATAGCCATTTAAATTATTATTATTATAACAAACATGACACACAATAATACGGCCACTCAACAATAGAGAATATATATATATATATATATATATATAAGTGTCTGAAGAGATGAGTCTCCAAGTGAAAACGCAGCAGAGATGACAGTACTTATTGAGCTATCTATAATCTCCTCTCTGAATACTGTATTACGTTACTCTCTGATCTTCAAGGAACAGTGTATCCTGCAGACATATATCGAATTATCAATTGCAATGAGGCTAAAGTCAAGTGTATTATGTATATGAATAAATGTTCCTGATGTTGTTGTATGTAACACATTATATATATATGCAAATCATTTTTTATGATTATAAATTATAAAATACCTAGATTCACGCGTATGCATCCGAGTCTATCGTACTTATAAACTGTACTTGTTTTGTGAAATTTTTTTAATATGGGATTCATATAACAATATATGGGTGGTTACTTACTTCCACATTTCTTGCCTGCGGGCCTGTTCCTGATGTTGCATCGCTTTGGAACAGTAACAGCAATGGCAGGATTAATCTTGGCCTGCCTTGCCATGGGTGATAACAGCACAGCACAGAGGCATTTTGGAGACATCCTAATCATGGCACTAACTCTGGCACAACAAGCCGGCGAAACCCTCGCCCTCACATCGCGAGTCGCCGCCAGGCACGGCGTCAGGCTGGCCGCGGCGGACCCTATCGGAGTCCTCCCGCACTCTCCTGCTGCCTCAGCTTCCAGCAGCAGCATCTCTGAAGCCAGCATGAGCATCAACACTGTCACGGTGAGAGTCCTGACGTTCAACGCCATGTTTTTGTTTTCTCTCTCAGAATTTGTGCAGCCTGATTGACAGTGATCAATGGTGATAAGATAGATAATTAGATATGGTGTTACACGATGGGTTCTATGGACCAATAAGGCAAGGTTTATATAAGGGAAAAAAGCACTAGTGGGGTGGTTGTGGCCCTGGCATATTCAATGTGTAATGATTGGGATTTTTAAAAAGAATTGTATGCCTCACACTGATCGTCAGTTAGCATGTAGCTACGTAGTTCATGGGATAAATTACATGTGATTGAATAATGACCCAATATAAACTTATTAAAATGAGCGTATCTCTGAGTATTTTGTGACCAATAAAATTTTTGTCACTCAATTTAACTAGACATGAACAGACTAATAACTTAACTTTGATTCATCCATGCTTTTAGTGATTCAACCAGTGCCCGAGTTTTATAAGAACATCGTATATTATTATATCTCTACATGTGTGTGTGCAGGTAATTAGATATTTATGTTGCTTGCACTATCTTCCACAGTTCTACAAAGAAAATATTGATGTTTTGGAAAATATTTAATAAATGGTTATTGAACGTGGGTGATCAAAAATTAGGCCAACTACACAATGGTGCAGTAGGATATTGATATTTCTCATTATTTGCTCATTTGTTATTCAAAAAATCCTATGAATGCCACAGTCTCCTCCATGTATCCAAATCTTTTCTTAACAATTTAGGAGACACGGTATACTTTGACAATCATAGAGCAATTCTAGCTCTAACTATTAAAAATGTCAATCAAGTGAATGAATGAAATTTAATCATATTAAATTTTGTTTGACAAAAAGTAATAGAACGCTAATATTTGAAGGGATGAATAGTCATAACTAGAAATAACTTGGGCATATAAAATTGGCGTAATTTTTGCTAAAAACTGGTTTTAACTAATTTAAATTTGAGATGAGTTAGGCTTCAAACAAGAGTAGTTTTTTTTTTAAATAGTGAACAAGTATTTTTCTGAGAATTTTATTGAAAGCATGGTTGGGCATTAGATGCAAATACTCCTCTTAATAACAATTGGAATATTAGCTTGCTATGTTATAAATGTGAAGTTCATTTCATTAGATTACATCCCCATTAGTTGAAAGTCATTTTTTCAAAGATATATATCTTTTGCATTATATTTACTTGAACTCAGAATCCAAGATCTCATATTTAAATGGTTATAACTCCTTTTAATTACTAAGATCAATTTTGAATTAGGGTTCTGGTGCGAGGAATAGGCTTCTTTTGCAGCATGCTGTGTTGTTTAATGGTGAAATGAAAAAGAGGTAGGGGGGGTTTGGTGGGTTGAAAAGAAGAGTGTGAACATGAAGAAAGTTGGGGAGGCAAAATGTTGGTGCCACATTACATGCCTCATAATTTCATCCACTAAGCCTGCTTCGCTTCTAATACATCTACACGTGTATTTCTTGTTGCAGCAAACAAGGCAACCTTTTTATTCCTCTGTAGCTTCTATATGTGTGGGCCACTCAAATCTTATTTTGTATGTCTGTCGAATTCATATAGCATTTATGTACGTTCATTCTCGATGCTTCTGAAACATTCATCCAAAAAACTTCAAGCATTCTGTTTTACTTTTGTCTTCAATTTGTCGCATGCTTAAGTTTAAGTCATGATTGAATTATATCTTAGATAAAATACTCGTGTAATAAGTATTTTTATATGTCACGTGCGATGTTCTCTTAATATTGTAAAGGATTGAACGGCATTTATTTTGCATCTCAATGATTTGTTTAATAATATTTCGTATTCTAAATTTACATGCAGTATAATTTTACCTTTAAATACTTAAAAATAATGCACTGAGCATGGGGTATTTATGTATAATGTTATGAGTTATTTTCTATAATTTTTTATATTTTTTTGTAATTTTTGTCAATTAACATTTAAAATTAATTTACCAATAGAATATACCATTTTCAAATGTTGTAAATTGAAATTACATTATATGTAATGTAAGTTTATGTTTTAAGTAAATAGTTGAGAAGCAAAAATATTTTTTAATTCTATTGTAAAAGAATGCCTTGTTTGAGACACTAATCACTAAATGTGAGTATTTGATTTTTTTTTTTTTGGTTGAGACCATATTATGACTAGTCATTTTTACTATACTCAATCCTAATTGATATGATTAGCTATTAAGACAGTTCTATCAAACATAAATGGCTTAATTTTTAATCACTTATTCTTCATCATCATTTTTTAAACTTCACTTGAAAATTCTGACGCGCGCGCACACCCTACTTTTGACAAAACGGGCCGGAGCCCAAAAACGAAAACGTTGGGCACGGTACATGCGAAGGAAGCTCCCACACAGTACCCCTAAAAAGAAGAGAAGCAAAACCCCCTTGGGTTGCTCTTGGCAACGAAGAAGACAATCAATCTGGATACAATCAAACAATAAAAAATGATTTTATATATATATATATATATATATGCTAACCCACTTAATCCGTGTGTTAAGAGGGTCCTAACTGAATATAGAAATACTCAAATTTAGTATTAGTTTAATATACACACACATATATACATACTATAATAATATAAACACGCAATAAAAATCCTATTTCTGTTGAATGCACGAGAAGGGATCTAAAGCATCATTACAATTAATATCAGATTCGATACCATTACTTACATGAAAAACTTAGAAGAAAACAATAAAAAAATAAAATTAATCCATATGAATTAGTAGAAAAAGCTAATTAGTTAATGTACAGTTAAGTTTTTGCTCTTGCAATTAACAGCTCTTCACTATTCACTAGGCTGCTAAGATTTTTTGGCGCTTGCTAGCTTCTTGAGCAATGATTCGCCTTCGGGCATCCAAGGCAGTCCTCTTCACTGCTGCTTCAATGCGATCATGTTCCTTCACATTAATGTTGTTAGCAGAATTAATACCTTGTTCAACAGTGGACATGTTTTGAGGAAGCATTTCACGTTCATGCAACACATTCGTGATGTCCATCACGAGGCGTTCGGCCAGCGCGCGAGACAAATCCTCCCTTATCACTACTCGGAGCACGTTGATGTGCTCAGCACCGGGTGGCATCGGGTACGCCGGCACAACCCACCCGTGCCGGCGAAGCATGGCCGAGATCTTGAACTCGTCGTGCCGGCTTCGGTCCTTGAGAGAGAATGCCACCACAGGAACACCCTCGTCCTTTGAGACTATGTTGAAGCATCCTGTCTCTAATATTCCTTCTTTCACCACCATGGCGTTTTCTCTACATTTCTCCATCACATTACGGTAGCCCTACGGAAAAACCACAAATATTAATTATTGGTACAATACTCTTTATTTAATGACTTCGATATCCAAAAAAGTAATGTAGCTTCTAATTCTTTGTGCATGGAAAACAACTTCTTTAATAATTATTTGCTCACCTCTTTGCCCAAGCGAATTAACTGATAATACTGGGCGATAATCGGGCTAGAACCTGCAATTGACAAGTTAATTAATTAGACTAATGCTACAGTAAATTTAAATAATTATGACATTTTGAAAAATATATAATAAAAAAATGTAATGTATAGTACCTTTGGAAAAATTGAGGGTGAAGGTGGGCTGATCAGCTCCGAGGTAATTGATGTGGAAGACAAGGTCTTGTGGCAAGTCTTGTTGGGTCCTCCAAAGGACCCAACCAATGCCAGCATAAACCAGTCCATATTTGTGGCCGCTCACATTTATACTCTTCACCAATGGCAGCCTGAAATCCCACTCTAGCTCCGGGTATAAAAATGGCGCTATAAACCCTCCACTCGCTGCATCCACATGAATCGGCGTCTCCCATCTGCGTACAGTACACCATTCATTCTTACGATCAATTATATATCTCTTTTCTTCATCGCTTACTTTAATTGATGTTTGGTATGTACCTACCCAGTTTGTTTGTTCTTGTGGAGAAGGAGGTCGTTCAAGAGCTTGACATCTTCAAATTCGCCATTGTAAGTAGAACCCAGAATTGCTGCCACACAGATGGTGTTTTCGTCCACCATCTCCACCGCTCTTGCTGGGTCCATCACGTAGTACCCTTCCTTCACGTTCACTTCCTTCAGCCCCACGTCGAAATACCTTGCAAATTTCTCCCAACACACCTGCACAATCCAAGCCATGAGTGAATTGTTCAAGACTCACTGATTTGATCCATGCTCATTGTGTCACGAGCACAAATTCATAGACATAGCTCATATAGAAAAACTAGCATGTTAAGTGAGAGAACTCCTAAGCTTTTTAAACTTATAAATCTCAGCCCCTCTCCTTAACATGACACGCATGAATTAATCAAGGAGATTTATAGATACCTGGACATTGGAACCAGTTACGATGTTAGGCCTGTCGAAAGGCTTGCCTTGAGCCTTCCTCGCGTTTTGCCATCTCTTCTTGAAAGCAAGCCCTGCCAGCATGATGGCTTCGGACGATCCAACCGTGCCCACTCCGACTCCGCTCTCATTCTCTCCCATCGGAGCATGGAACAATCTTGCCAACATGTTCACGCATCGATTCTGCAACAATAATATTCATCGATTCAGAAATTAAGCATTACAGAATCAGATTAAGGGGGGAATTCGTGATCGACGAGGAAGACGCACTCACGTGAAGGTCGGCGGTGACGGGGTACTGGTCCATGTCAACGTAGTTCTTGTTAATGGATTCCATGATGAGCTGGTTGCATTCTTCCTCCATGGAAGTCGTCACGAAAGATGCCAGGTTCAGCTTGGGATTGGCATCCAGCCGCAGCTCATGGTGAATGTTCCGGTAGGCCGCCTCCTTGGGCATGGCCTTCTCCGGCATACTCAATCTGTAAAGCCTCAAAAGAGTTCAATAAACAGATAAACAATATCCTTATGAGGAAGGTAGCAGATATATAAATAGAGAGAGAGAGAGAAAGGGACGCACCTGGGAAGAGAGGGGGTGGGAAAGCGAGAAGCAGAAAAAGTAGAGGAGAGAAGGGAGATATCCGGAGAGGGTGGTTTTGGGAGAGTCATGGTGAAGTGCATGTTGTGAGAGAAGATGGAGGGGACACACACAGAAAACTTTTTTGGTACTGTGGTGAGGAGGGTATGGAGTTTGAAGAAGGCAATGTTGGTGGGTGTTTATGTTCATTTCATTTATATACGGAGCTAGGGAGGCTCTGATCTGACGTAGTCAACCAAAGAATCGTACGTCTTCGATCGTTTCTCAAGTTTCCACGCGTTTGCTCTACTTCGCACCCAACTTAATTCAATTCAGTTCTCTGCATTTATACATCATATACGCTGCTTCAGAAAACGGGAAATATGTTGCTATATTCGCAAGAATTTTTTTTTTTTAAATTTTTGGGGCCTGTCCTAAAATTTTTGATCAACCTTCCAACTTTGACCCATCTAAAGAAAAACTTCCCTATCCTGTACACAGAGCTACTCTTTTACTCTTTCTACTTGTTTTAAGAATATTTTATTTTTTGCCCTGAAAGTATTTTTAACTCTAAATCACATAAATTAAAGTAAACGAAAATGCACGGGGGTCAAATCAAACTATTCTTGAATAATAAATATTAAAATATTCTTTTTCTTTTAGTTTTCTTTTTGGAAAAAAGTGACTGAATATAATATAGTTATTTGATTGCGTATTCTTGTTCCCGTATTTGATGGTTTCTCGGGTCAACAAAGAACAAACACGACCGAAAGGTCCCACGAGTTTTCTTTGGAGCTGTCGCCACGTGTTCTGCTGCTTTGAAGAAGATTAAGAAGGGAATTGGTTTCCCTGCTCCGCACGTAGCAACTGGTGAAATTTGAACATTTAAATTTTAATTTAAATGATTGAAATTTAAAATATTATTATATATTATATTTACAAAAATATGGTTTAAATTTAATTTAAAAGGTTTAATTTAATATTAAAATTTTTATAATTATTATATATTAACTATCCAAATATACTTTATATAGTTCAAATTTAATTTAAATTATACAGAGTACATCTATATAATCAATAAAATATGGTTTAAATTTAATTTAAAAGGTTTAATTTAATATTAAAATTTTTATAATTATTATATATTAACTATTCAAATATATTTTACACAGTTCAAAAGTGCAAAGTATATATAGATAATCAATATATAATAATTATAAAATTTTTAATATTAAATTAAACCATTCAAATTAAATTTAGATTATATTAAAAAAATTATTAAATTATTTTATAATTTTTACAAATTTATATTTTATAAATATAAAAAAATATATAATAATACTTTAAATCTAGATCATTCAATTAAAATTTAAATAGTTCAAATCTTATGGTGTTTATCCCTATGATGAGCAGGGAAATTGGTCCTACTAGAAAAAGGGCAAATAATAAATAAATTTCTCATGAATTGTGATAATATCTTTTAAAATATTTTTAAAATATATAATAATACCTCTTAAGTTTTAAAAGATTTAATTGTTATTAAGATTTTTGATAAAATGATGAAAATATTCCTTAATTTAAAAAAGTGAAAAAAATGATAAAAAAAAGTTGTGAATGTCAAAATATCTTTAATCATTTATTGAACCTTGTGAATTTTAAAACCACGGTTATGAATGAAAAAAGTTTTATTGCACTTCTTGATTGTAAACAACAGTTAAAAAAGTTGTTAATACTTAAATTATTTTAGTCATTTACTGATTCATTAGGGTTCTGAATTTGAGAACTAAATGTATGAAAAAAGAATTTTGTTGCATTTTGCATTGAAAAAAATACCTAAACTATTTTAGTCATTTGTTGAATTAAATTTGTGAATTTTAAAACTAAAACTATAAACAAAAAAATTTGTTGCACATTTTTGAATTGAGGAATTTTTTATCATTTCATGAAAATCTGTAATGACAATTAGGTTTCTTAAAACTTAAAAAATTATTATATTTTATGAGATTAAATTATTATCTTCCTAAAAAGGGTTTATTTATCATTTCCCAGAGAAAAAATGCGTCCATATTTTTTTCTTAAGAAAGAAAAGCTTAATACATAGTAGGTGTGAGGCTTTGAGCATGAGCAAGAGTACAAAGGAGAAGTTGGCCAAATTTTATATTTTGTGTTCGTATATTCGCGACCATTTATAACCTGTAAACACTTATTTTTATTACTCTCAAATTCTCAAATTAACTTTATAAATTTATTATTTTTATATTTTTAATTTATAAAATTATATTAACTTACTTATAAACTTAAATTAGATAAAACTCAATTAAATTTATACGTTGACTATTCAAATTTACTATTTTTATATTTCTAACTTGTAAAATTGTTGATCAAGATATATATAAACTGTGTAAAACTTTATTAATAAAAGTGATAGGATCCGTTTTAATAAAAAAATAAAATTTAAAAAAAACTAATGGTAATAAAAAAAGAAAATTAAAAAAATCAAAAATAAGTTTTTTTATTTTAAAATTTCTATATTGAGTATACAAATTTATGAATGTAAATAGATTTAATTTTAATTATTTATGTTTAAAATATATTTAAATTAAATTATGATCATATTTTATATTTTAATTATTTAATCATGCACTTTTATTAATAGAGGTAAACTCTAACAAGTTTATAATCTGAATTAACGTTTTGATTTTACATCTTTATCACAAATTTAATTAAACTCTTAAATTTAACAACCTTACTTGTTTTACTTTTAGGCGTTTCAGTTGCTAGTTTTTAGGTTTTAATTTCGTTATTTTCGTTTTAGCTCCAACCTTTTGTATTATGTTCTTCATTTTAATATATTTTCGTTATTTTATATGAGAAAGCAATTTGAAAATATTTTTTCGTTAAAAAAGTGACAAGCATCTAATACATTCTTTTTGTTGCTTGACTTAATTGTAAGCTAATATTTGATCTAATGGGAAGGAAGGAAGAAAACAGACAATGGTAATTAAGAAATGAAATTATTTTCATGCTATTATATTATTGTTTAATAATATCCACTTTTGTTTTTAAACAAATAAGATTATCTATATTTACAAAAAAATTATTTAGATATAAAAAAATAAATGTATTTTCCACTATCATATTTGGAAATAGATTTTTTTAAAATAAAGAAGTGATATTGATAAAAATAGAATGTAAATTATGCTCAGCAACATTGTTAGTCTATATCATTCTCTAATCAATCAAATCATAAATATATAACTAGTAGTAGTGTAATATAACTTTGAGAACAACAAGTAATTAGTTTTCAACGGAGCCATGGGCTTGTTTTGATCTTATTTTAAAAGAATTATATTAAAATTTTACATAAAAAATTAATTATTATAAAGTTTATTGACAATTGAATTAAATTATATTAATAATTAATTATGTTATCAATGTAATTTAATACAGTTATCAATAAAATTTATAATAATTAATTTTTTTATGTGAAACTTAATTGTAATTTTTTTTTATTTTTATTTTATTGTTTGAAAAACTGATAGTTACATTTTATTGTTCTGTTTTTTCTCCTCTTTTCTTTTTCATCATTTTTGTGAAAAAGAGGGAAGAAAAATTACAGTTGAATCAAACACTTATTTTCCCGTGAAAATAAAGCAGCATGTGTGAAGACATGCCATCGTGATTTAGGATACTTTTTTTTTTTTGGCGTTGACTTTTAAGGATTATGGTTCAGCCAGAAAAAATGTTGGTGTTAGATTTTTAGATTGAAAATTTTAAAGAGAATTACATTAAAGTTTTATATAAAAAAATAATTATTATAAAATTCATTAACAATCAGACTAAAAAAATAATAATATATTTATTATTTATAATCTTAATTCAGTTATTAATGAATATTGTAGTAATTAATTCTTTTATATGTGACATGTATGTAATTCTTTTTAAATTTTAAGGCTATTAAAAATATAAAATTAATTTCAAAAAATAAAAAAATTTATATAATTTTCCAATTTTTTAATCATTAATCTCAAAGATGATTTAAAAATTAAATTTAAAGTTAAAAAATATAATTTTTTTCATATAATAATAAAAGGTACTCTATGATAAATGTTTAACTAATTTTATACTAGGCCCAAAAAAAAAACTTATTTTATAACACTTTTAAAGTTTTCAATTTTACAGTTATGACCTCACAGAACAAAGCCTACTCATCAAACATCAATATAAATGATGTTGTTGGAGTTATGGAATTGCCACCAAAAGGCTCTCCACTTTTTTTTCTTTTTTTCCCTCCACTTTATCAATTCTCACCCTTCATTAATTATAGAGTTTAAAAATTATTTAATAATTAATTATTTAATTTTTAATTCTATAATTAAAATTCTTTTTCAGTCCTCACCATTTATATTATTTTATCAAATATTTTTTAATTATAAAATTAATGAAGAGTAAGGATTGAAGAAGTGGAGGGAAAAAGGAGAGAAAAAAGTAGACAAGCCTTAATCCCATAGAGTTGCACACAACTTTGATTACTTAAAAGTCTCACTATTTTAAATCCAATTCAATTCTTCTTTAGTGAAATTGACAGTTTGAATTTGAGAGAACTAAGGATGTGATATAATAACAAAGAATGAACATTAAAATTTAAAACTTCAATTGAGTTTGAGAGGACTGAAATAAAATTAATTTAAATAATGAAAGTATCGAAATAACCTTTATATAAACATTTAAAAAATAGTTGGTATATTTACATGTAATGCTTGAAAATCAATAATTAAGACTGAGAGATTAACAATTAAAATTGCCTCATAAATTACTTTTTTTTTGCACAAATCATAAATTACTTGTTAAATTAATTTATTTGAACTTATGAAGCAACATCAATTGTTAAATTTTTAACTTTACTTATTAATTTTTTAATATTACTTGTAAATTACTTTATTTGATTTGATAATTCTTGATTTGTTCAATCAATTTATTTAGACTTATGAAGCAACGTAAGTTATTAATATCACAACTTTACTTGTTAATTTTCTAACATTACTTATAAATTATTTTATTTGATTTATTAATTATTAAGAAAACGAGAAGATTTGTTCAATTAGTTTATCCAAATTTATGAAGCAACCTCAGTTAATAATTTTGTAATTTTAATTGTTAATTTTCTATCATTACATGTACATTTGACCACTATTTTTTTATGTTTAAATCGATGCTATTTTGATCTTTTTATCATTTAAATTAATTTTATTTTAATCTTCTTAGACTGAATTAAAATTTTAAATTTTAATGGGTCCTCTTTACCATTATGTCACCTCCTTACTCCTTTGTTGAAATTCTCCCTTTAAATTTTGTAAATAAAAAATAAAATAAGACTTAGATATTTAATACTTTTACAATGAATAAATTTTAATATATTAATAATATTAATAACAGTTATGGAAAAAATAATTTTTAAAAAATTCACATATTTTAATTTAATTAAAAGTAAACCTTTTAAAAAATATATAAGGTTAGGTACATAAATTTTTTCTCCTAAAAATATTACATTAAGAATATCACTTCTAATTAAGCTTGGTAGGTGTACAAAAAATTAGATACCAAATTAAATTTATCTTTAAAATAGGACTTTGATTTCTGCTTCCTTTTACGAGAGCAAGATGTTCAGTTCAATCAATGCGTGTGTCTGATGAACAATAGCCGTTGATATGCAGCTGACATCGCTCGACTTCAAATCTTCAATGATCCGATTCTGTTGGATTACATCAACGGCTAAAATTAGAAACAGAATCAGGTTACATCATGCACATCCGCAATTTTTTAATTAAATATATAATTATATGATAATAAAAAAATATAATTTGATCAAGTCAAGAACACTGTTTTGTGTGGGTTTTTCTGCTTAATTGTTTGAATGGAAATTATACTGAATTAATTAGTAAACGCACGTTTTCCTTTGGGGTAGGGAAGGAAAACATAATCAAATGAAGAAATTAATTAAGGAGGAACCGAGTAAAAAGTCCTTAAGAATTTTCAAAATTTTTTTACACAAGTCAAGATAAATATCTAGCAATTTGAGTCACTGTTAATTATATTCATCGCAAATTCTTGACCAATATTTAGCATAATTCTAGCGTCAATATATGCTTCACTTAATACTGTTTTCTTCTGTGCCAAAAAAATAACTATTTTCTTGGACAAGAATTCTTGCGTTGCACCCTGAAGGAATGCTTCTTCTCAACTCAAGTCGTCTCTTTCTCCATTTTCTATTATTTTTTTCTATAGGAAACTAGAAATTATGGTTAAGAAAAAAATTGCAAAACATTTATCATAAAAGAAATTTAATTTTAGAATCACTTCAAAGATTCAATAGACAAAAATAAAATATTGTTGACCTTATTTTTCCTCTCTAGACTGCAATTTTTGAACTTAGTTTTCCTCTTTGGACTTTTAATCAACGGTCAATGCTCAGCTAATCACTATTTAAAGAAGAGGGGATGAGGAAAAATACATGTTCTGATGCTAGTTAGTCCCTAATGAAAGAGTGGATCACGTTGCCAGTTTTGTAATTTTGTTTTGTTTAGTTACAAATGATTGGATCAAATTTGAACATAGCAAGCCTACTTGATGATAGTTTTTTTAAAGATATTTCCAACATTCATATGGACTCAAATACAAAACCTCATATTTAAATAAGCATAACTCCTTCCATTCAATTTTAATCGAATGCTAACTTGGTACATTATATTATGGATCATGGATTGGTTTTTTTCATATGTAGGTGGATCCAAACCTATATATTTTGAGTTTGAAAACTTCCACTCAATCTTAGCCTAGGCCTAATTAACCTTCTTGGATCAAAACTTGGGCTCGAGGCCCATATCGTTCAAAATCGGAAATTACTGCCAACACACAAAAGTTTATAGAAACTTCAAGCCCATTTCATTTTCAAGATTTTCATTTGGGTAAATTTGAGTATGCTTTAAGTGATACAAAAAATGAGAGGGCTAATAAATATTGGTTTAATTGGTAAGAGCTTGATTTATCATTATTTATATAGTTATGAGTTCAAATCTTATTGCTATGTAAAGTTTTTATTAGTGCGCGATCTATAAAATACATGTTTAAAGGTATGTTCTAATCTCAATAAGCTATTAAAATCTAGGTCACCTAAATTTCTATTTATAGAAAAAAAAATATAGAAGTGATTGGTAATTGTTAAGGATAATTAAACAAAATATTAATTAAAAGTGAGTGGAATTCGATGCTTAGGTTTTTGTGACCGCACATTCTGTTTGATCCACTGATGTTGCTTTGCACCAAAGAACACCCTTCACTCTCCATGATCAAGAGTCTCCAACCAGATCTCTTTGTTTATTCTAGCCATAATCAACCAAAACTCAGAAATCATGTTAAGGATTGAATTCAAGAGGAAAGTTAGAAATCATGACCTCAAAATGGAGCTAGAATGGAGAAGGAATGATTAGAGACTTACATCTGGTGATTCCAAGCTCAAACAAACCTCCAATCGCTGGAAAACATGTGCCTTAGCCGAGCTTTAACCCTCTCCCTTTCTATTTGTTTTTCTGCATTTTTTTGACACTTAAAACATAGTTATGAGGCTTTGTCTGCTTGTGCACGTTATAAACATGTTTGCTCAAGAATAAAGTCAACAATTCGAATATGCTATTTTGCTTTTGTCAGAGTGCAACATTCTCTTCAAAAACCTTGTCTGCAGGTGGACATGACCAGCTTCCCAATTTCCCTTCAACTTAGGCCTTAAGTCACCCAATACGCCTCCAGTCTTGATCCAAAGCTATATTCGAAACCAATAGACCCGTTAGCTATATCTAGCTGTCCCTGAACTAATAAATACTCAAACTTCACTTAGTTACCTTTAATTAAATGATTAAGTTTAGAAATTAAAATTTAGGATGTTACAAACTTAATTACAACAACATCATAAACGCAATCACTATCCTCATTTTAATGGCATCCACACAATTATGTTTTCTTTGCCCATTTGAAACTTGGTGAAAAAAATTTGTGTTCTTTTTCCCTGAAGACTTCAATCTTTGACAAACACACCTTCAAACTTCAATCTTTTTCCCTGAAATGTGGTAGGCCCCCTTTACTTCAACCTCCTTTCATTCCTTTAAACAAAGCCTTTAAACATCAATATAAGGTTCTCACAACTTTAAGCTCTTCTATTTGAGGCTAGAATTTAACCAAAGCCTCGAAACTCAATCGACAACCACCAATTTAGTTATAAATATTTAATTTAACTTCCATTAACTCTATAACAATCATTAGGCCATATCACAACCCTCCATTAATTCAAAATTTATTTTTTTTAGTTCTCAAACTAAGAGAAAATAGGATAGATCGGAAGAGAAAGGAGATATAAAATATTACCTAAAAGGTGATAAGTCAAAACGAACTTTCAGGTGATTGAGATTTGATTCTCCGGCAGAAAAGCCCTTCTTCTCCCTTGTTATGTTGTTCTAACCATTTTTCCTCCCTAATTCATACATGATTCACGACCTTTTTAATTGTATTTTTGTACCATATATCGCAGCACATTGCACCATGCCACATCGCACGGTATAGCGAGCCACTTCTTAGTTTAGCTCACCCACTATGACCTAATCTAATCCCATTTCTACTTAGCCCAACCCTGAAACTATCTAATGATCCAAAATAACAATTAACAACTTAAAATCATAATTAACTTAATTAATCTATTAATTTACTATTTTACCCCTTTAATTAGCAATTAAACTCAAGCTCTAAAACTTCAAATGTTATAGTTTTGGGCTATCAAATCACTGTAAGCTTTCTATTCTCTTCTCTCTTCTCCATGCATTTTTCTTCAAGTTTTTGAGTTGTGGGAGTTATATCCGAACCTATAGCCAAGTTCTATCCATCCCTTTAACTTCAATGGAGTCTTAGGGTGTTGTTTCATGTTTCTGCCCTATTGGTTTAATTAATGAAGGGGTCTAATGGAATTGATGATGGACTTAAGCTTAACCCTAATACTAAGTAACTTAATTAATGATGATAGGTTAGCTTAATAATGTTGTTTAAGCTAATGGGAGGTTAAATAAGTTAATAAAAATTAGAAATGATGTTGTTTATAGTTAATGACCCTAATGGGAGTCTTGGGTCCTAACTTTGATAAAGAATTAATTAATGACGACTAGCCATTAATGATGTTTAATGATCCTAATTGTAAATTGACTGCCTTTAGAGTTGTTTATGCTTATTAGAGGCTCCCTTGAAAATCTAAAGTTACTCTTGGTGTGGTAAACTAAGAGTTGAGATATCTTGGAGTTAGATTCCATTATATTTTTGTTGTTTGCATTTATGAGCTTGCGTGAGTATTGCATGCAATATCGCCTAAATTACTACATATACTTAACCATATCACCACACATTATCATAGTAATTGAGGAATAACCACTTTAATAAACTTACCATGGTAAATAAAAATTAACCGCAATTATAAAGAAATTGACCATAATAGAAAAGGAAAAGCTTTAACTTAAAGGTCTACTATGGTTATTAGAATTGAACATGCCAAAATAAAACATGTATTATATATATTGCCCCTGCTAGATTCTGTCAAAGTAGAATAGTTTAAAATCGAGTAATTAAAATCTAGTATATTAAAAAAGATTGAAACCCATATTGATAATTGACATTTTTAGTTTCAATAGAATCTCAAGTTTTTAAAATAAGCTAATAGACTTTTCAAGTCATGGAATCACATACAAATCAAATTAAATAATTTATAGAAGCAAGGGATACTGATTGAAACTTGACACATTGGAAAATAGAGTTAAAATTAACATTTTTTAACTTTTTAGGACCATTCATCACTGCTAAACATCTGTGCATCGCGGCATGTGCTCCTCTATGTCATGCATCTCGATGCGCTACACAGTTTTAATGATAGCACTTTGCCGTCACATTTTAGACCTAGGGCCGAACTTATGATGCATCCCAAATCTCCATTTAACGATAGATTGAAGTAATATAAATGTCCATAGAAAACTCATTTAGTGAACTATCTAATTCTGGTTTCATTTTCAAATTATATCATATCATAAAGTTGGACACTTAGAATTAAAACTACCACATTTTCATACTTTCACACTTTTAAGGTGTCCAAACCAAAACTGAAGTGCTAAAACCTCACAAACACACCTTTGACGTGGTAGGCCTCATTTCCTTCAACCTCCTTTCATTCCTTCCCATTTTTGACGCTAGCCTTACCAAAACTCATCATCATCTTTTTCTAGCTCAATGGACCATATTATACTCCCCAAGAGCTCATTCACAAAAGCAAGAGAGAAGTTGCAATGACAATTATTGATAGAGTGAGAGATTTGGCATCAAACAAGGTTGTTGTGATATTCACCAAGAGTGACTTAGTGAACGCACCAACGTATCCTTACTCGGCTTGTATGCCTTTTTGTAGTATCTTTGTTTTTTTGTCTGTGTGTTATATATATTTGGCTGTTGAAGGACTCTTCTTCTTCACCATGCAAAACCCTTCTTAGCTAATAATAGCACAATAAGTTCTCTATTTCATATTGTTTGCCCATCTTTCTTAGTTTCCATTATTAGAGATTAAAGCCAAGGTTCAGCAATGAATTGACTAGCGTCCCATCGGGCATCAACCTTGGAGAGGATGTCGTGGCTCCACTCAACCCTGTTGTTTGTGGTGGCACTGAGACTGGTGTTTGCATACTCAACAAAGAAGTAGGTTACTAAAAACATGTTGCCCATCCATTAAATATACCAATCAGCATTGATAAAGTTGCTGATTTTCACTTTCCATGAAGATAGCTCTAGATTTCATGTAATGGCGGAGCCACATTGGTTTGCGGGGATGCAAATGTACCCTCACTTTGGAGAAATTATAAGTGGGATATATAAAACTTACAACTTTGCATCTCTTACTCTTGATATTTTGCACTCTCTAAATTAAATGAAAAATATTTAAGCTCAATAACTTAATAAATATATAATATTTTAATAATTTAAATAAGATATGAAGAGTACACTTATAATAAAAGATTATATCAATCTGTTCAATATAATTTTTTTAAAATAAAAAATGATAATAAAACTATTTATATTATTGTAATTTTAGTTATAGCCTAATTATTATTTTTTAAAATATTATTTTTTATTAAATTATTTTACACCTCTCACTCGAGGTCTTAGCTTCGGCACTGCTTCTGTGACCTAGCCAAGTATGACTTCACCATCAACTTTTTGAGGGTGAGGCTAGCGTTGGCTATAGAGTGAAATGGGTGCAAGCCCTATTTCGGTGAAGATATCGAGGTGGTTAGGATTTCTACAACGTGAAGGAGGGAATATTGGTGGAGAGATGGGGGAAGGAAGGAGGAGAGGTGGAAAGAAACGGGGGCCACCACATTAATAATAAATTAAAAATAATAATAAATTAATAAATGGGGCTCACCATATGTCAAAAAATGGGGCCCGATTTAATTATGATATTTAATATGAGGGTGCTTGATGTTTTGATTTAATTATTAAAAAAATTAATTATTTAATTCTTCAACTTTTAATTCATTTATAACTCAATTTTATAATTATGATTCACCTATGACTCAATTCCTCAACTTTTAAATCACTTATAAATTAATTCCTGAATTTTTGTTAATTTTTTCATATCAGCTTATATATTACATTAATGAATAAGAGGATGGTATTTTAGAATAATATATAAGTATTTTTTTATCCCTCTTATTTGATAAGAAATTAAAAAAAAAATTAAAAAATAAGGACCAAATTATAGGTGAATCAAAAGTTGAGAGACTTAGTCACAGCGAGTTATAGTTAAGAAATTGAGTTATAAGTAAGTTAAAAGTTGAAGAATTAAAAAATTAATTTTTTTAATTATTTAAGAGGCAGAAATGTTATGCAAAATATTTTAGGATAATGAATTTTTTAAAAAATTTTAAAAATAAAAATACACCTTTATCTTTATTTCAATTATAGTAAGTTTTTACAAAAGCTGGAATATTCACACTCCAGTCCTCTTTGTTATTCCAAATTTTTTGCACAAAAGTGGGAAAATCATCATAAAGAATCCAAAGAGCAATAAAACAAAATGGCAAAAGATGCTGATGTTTAGCTTTAAAAAAAAAATTAATCTTTTAATTTTTTAATTTTTAATTCATTTATAATTTAATTTTTTAATTATAACTCACCTATAACTCAGTCTCTTAATTATAACTCGTCTATAACTCAGTCTCTCAACTCTTAAATTACTTATAATTTAATCCCTTAATTTTTTTTAATTCTCTTTTTTCATATTAACTTAAATCTCACATCAAAGAGCAAGAGAAGGATATTTTAGAATAATATATGAGTATTTTTTTTATCTCTCTTATTTGATAAGAATTTTTTTAAAAAAATTAAAAAATAAAGACTGAATTATAAATAAATTAAAAGTTGAGGAATTAAGTTGTAACGAGTTATAGTTGAGAGACTGAATTATAATGAGTTGTAGTTAAAAAATTGAGTTATAACTTATAAGTGAATTAAAAGTTAGTTAAAAGATTAATTTTTGTTTAGGTTTATAAAAAAGTTAAAGCGCATGGCCATAGCACCAGGAAAAGCGTATTAGCAATCAGCCGATCTAGCCTTGCTTTTGTAGTTCCTCTTTTTCGGATAATTTAGGGCTTGTAAAACCAATATCATTGAGATTAATATGCTCCATCCACCGACAAAAAACTTTATCTTTATTTGTACAAAGAGGAGCATTAGAATTTCTTTCATCCTAAAGTAAAGTAACATTGAGGTCACTTGCAATCCATCCAGGGCCCATGGATATTCGAGCTAATTTGTAACAGATGGTTCCAAAGCAGGCATCTCTTCACAATATTTGGATTCGCATCAACAAAAGTGACAAAACTCACTTGATTACTAGCATATATTTTCAATGAAAAGATGGACAAATTGAGGATTCTTCTCCAAGATGTTCACAATTTTAATAATATCCTCCTAAAGAACCCAAATTCCACCACTATATCCACAGTTTAAGCACTGCGTTACAAGATAGATTAGAATAAACTTCAGTAATTAACTAAATATAGCTGGTTGACCTACACAGTTTTAAATCTTATCTCCATGCCTAATCAGCACAACGTATTACGGTTTTTTTTTTTTTTTGCCCTTTTTGGTTATTCTTGTCAACTATACATGGATAATGGATATAAACTTTGTATACATTTCAAAATTCCAAACCATAAGGACGAGTTGAAAATTTTTTAAAGTATAAGGATCAACTTGAAATTTTACATAACTTAATTTTCCCTATTTTCATTGAAAGGCGTTATTAGATGCAAGAATACGGCCTGCTGCTTGATCTGTTGTTGCGTAGATAATATTTTTAAAAAACAAGTTGACAAGAAGTTCACATTTCTACGTCTCCGCTTCTTTCTAAATCCAATTATCATTAGAGATATTTCAAAAAAAATTTAATATAAGTTTAATATTACTGTTACTGTAATATAAATCTTAATTATTATTGTTATTTTTATTGTATTACGAATACATCTTGTATTTTATGCGTGAAAATTTTTATTTTCTGATATTTTCAGAATTTTGAACGATATATTCAATCCTATCCTTAAGAAAACCTATAATTAAAATAGTACTTGAAAGTAAAATAAAAAAGGATAATAATAGTTACTTAGTTAGGTCATGGCAATTTTTTTAAGAAATTAATTAGACAACTACAAATTGAGATATCTCGATTTTTCAAATATAAGTTTATTATTGTATCTGATCTGACGAAATTTTTTTTACAATTGTAACTATGCAAATTAATATTTTTGAATTATTTTGGAAAAAAATTTATCATATTTTGGAGCCAACTTCCATTCTCCTGAACTAAAAAAGCGGAGTCTTCCTTTCCTTCCAACGAGCACAAGTTTCCGTGATTGACACTTCAACGCATGAATATCGGAAGACGGAAAGTGAAAAATACATTCAATTGAAACTTTCCTTCTCCTTTCTTCTGTGCTTTCTTTCTTCCAAGATCACAAGTGGTCAAGAAGTTGGTCTCTCTCTCTCTGAGCAATTACCCGCTAAAACGTTGTTGATGAATGTTATAGTCCAATTTACCGCTTAATTTCTCACCCTTCTATCTTCAAATTTTATTCTCAGTAATTCATTCTCAATTATTGACTCAAATCTACTCTCTGGATTCTGCGGTGTTATTTCGGGTTCGCGCAAATCGAAAAACTGCGGCCTTTTCTTCTGCGTCATCCATCCGAACAGGTTGGGCTATATATATATATATATATATATATTGAGGAATTGACTGAATATCTATTTCACTATCTCCTCCTATTGTCCTCGTTTGCAAACCCCAAGGAAGACTGAGGCTTCTGAAGAAGATATGGGTTCCGTTGAGGATGATAACTCGCTTGTGGAAGAGGGTCTTCTTCAGGTTTCCTTCTCTATATTGATATCTTAGTTTCGTTGTGATTTTTTTTTTTTAAATCAGTTGCATAATTTGATTGAATTGAACAAGTGTTTGTGGGACTGGATGACTTTCATCTAGTTTGCATTGGTGAAGGCAAATGCTAAAGATGAACCATATCCTCTTTCGTTGTTGAGATAATATTTGGTCAACCATCGGTGTATATAGGAACTTGGAGGAGTGGGAAGCTCCCCTCCTTGTTAAATTCATTAGGTTAACCACGAGATTATTTGGCACTTCGTATCAGGAAGAATAAAAAATCGATGCTCTGAATGTAAGTTCAGTTATCTACAGAATATCTAGATTTAATTTTCAAAATTATTTTTCTTGGTGCATTTTCTGTTACTGTTCATTTTAATTGGTGCGATGTTTACCGATCTGGAATTCTTCATTGAAGGTCGTTGAGTTTGCCAGTATGCTTATGTATGATGATAATCTGTTTCCGACTCGGTGACAAACATTGTTTGGAGTGTTCATTTTGAAACCCTCTATGTTAATATTGTTTCGTCTAGAGGCACATTTCATATGATGAGATTACATTGGGGATCACTTTTTAGGGGGGATGGCTTTGTTTGGTGGGGTGGGAGTGGGACAGATTAAACTGTATAATAAATTACAAAAATTGCATCTCGCAGTGCACCTCATCATTCCACGGATTTGTCAACGCTTTTTAGTGCATTATAGTGGTAACCTAGTCGGTGGTTGTCCGTGTTTTTCTCTTAGTATTCTCTTTTAATCGATCAAATATCTATTGCCATGCTCCATATTTTGAACTTTTCAATTTTTATTATAGTTGAATATATCTCTTACCAGGAAAACTGATGCTTGTCATAGTAGCAAGATAAACTGCAGTTCTTTGACATTAAGATCTTATTTAATTTATTAACGATCCCTAGATGTTTTCCCCCTCTGATGCTCAAAGATAGATGGTTGTCTAGTGAGATATGTGGTTTCCCCATAGTTAGTGCTGTTCTTTTTCTTTTGAACCACTAAAATGAAAATGGTTTCTTGCTCTGTTGTATCATTGTTTCTATTATTTGTGAAGGATGAAAGGAGTGAACGATACACAGGAGATGGCTCTGTTGACTTTAAGGGGAGGCCTGTTCTTAAGCAGAATACTGGCAATTGGAAAGCTTGTCCATTTATTTTAGGTAAGATTTTGGTATTTTAGGTAAGATTTTCGTGTGATGCTCTCACATATCAAACAATGTATTATGTTCATAACATTTTCATACAATATGGATTACAGGCAATGAGTGTTGTGAGCGTTTAGCATACTATGGCATTGCAACAAATCTTGTTACCTATCTTACAAGCAAACTACATGAAGGGAATGTCTCTGCCGCAAGAAATGTCACCACTTGGCAGGGAACATGCTATCTTACTCCTCTTATTGGAGCTGTCCTTGCAGATGCTTACTGGGGAAGATACTGGACAATTGCCGCCTTCTCAGCAATCTATTTCCTCGTAAATATATACTTCTATAGCTTAATTAATCTAGCAAATATTTAATAACCTGTCATCACTCTTTTCCTGCTCACAACAAATAGGACCTAGTGCCTTTTTATTAGGGTTTCTTTTCATGGTGTTTTACATTAATTGTGAGAGATAATGGTTATGGGTATTTCATTCTTGCTTGATTCTATTTTGAAACGATATGGAAATTATCATTTTCATGTTGATTGGATACATAGTGGTTTAGACAGGAGGTAGACGGCCCAATTTTTTAGTGGAAGCTAATATTTTTCTGGATTTCATGTGTGGTTATTCCCTACTTTGATGAATGTCGTGAAAAATCTCAAGGGCCTTTTCTTTTCTGAGAAATTTATAAATTCAATATTTAGAATAAATGGTTTTCATAGCAGCATCTCATCTGTCTATTCCTTTTCCTTTTGTTCCAGTAATTGTTCGTTAATTTCATTTAAATGTTTATCTGATGTTATTGTTTTCCGCAGGGAATGTCTACGTTGACTCTTTCTGCATCTGTTCCAGCATTAAAGCCTGCAGAATGTGTGGGTTCTGTATGTCCATCAGCTACTCCTGCACAATACGCTGTGTTCTTCTTTGGTCTCTATCTGATTGCCCTTGGGACGGGTGGAATCAAACCATGTGTGTCATCTTTTGGGGCAGATCAGTTTGATGATACTGATCCTAAGGAAAGGATTAAGAAGGGATCCTTTTTTAACTGGTTTTACTTTTCTATCAACATAGGCGCTCTTGTATCAAGCAGTTTAATTGTATGGATTCAGGAAAATGCAGGCTGGGGTCTTGGATTTGGCATTCCTGCTTTATTTATGGGCTTAGCTATTATAAGCTTCTTTTTAGGCACACCCCTCTATAGGTTTCAAAAACCAGGGGGAAGCCCTATTACGAGAATGTGCCAAGTTGTGGTAGCATCTTTCCGGAAACGGAGTCTGGATGTCCCGGTGGATAGTAGTCTCCTGTATGAGACAGCAGATAAGAACTCTGCAATTGAAGGAAGTAGGAAACTGGCACATAGTGATGAACTAACGTAACTCACCTCCTTGTATTTCCTGTTATGTTCCTAATGGTTTTTGGCCCTATTTATTGTCACAAATATTGGAGAGGTGGTCTTTTTGTATGCACGTTGACTTTCCTTTGGTTTGTGATGTATACTTTGTTAATCTCAAAGGGAAATCAATTGATTTTGTATGAGATGAGAAATATAGGTTTGTCGTATAGGAAGAGTCTTCTACTTTGGGTCTGGCAAGCTAGTTATTGTTTAGTTATGTTACCTTTTTTTTACCCACTTATTTATGTTACTTGCTTAGTTAAGCATTTGCATAGATAGGAGGAAAACATTTATTGGCTGGGTGCATCCATAAAATCAGGAATGCTTATTAAATAATACTTTATGAATTAGTTGTCCATGTTTTGAGATCTATCTGCACAGGGTGATTAATCTATTTTTGGTTGTTTATTTCAATTTTCTTATCATGTGCATGTTATGGTGTCAAGTGTTTGATGTGAAAAGCACGATAGTTATGTATTTTTTATGAAACTAGGTCTTCATTTATGTTGCCTAATTGGTAATAATTTCATATTTATCTGACCATTTATAATTTGTTTATTAACCAACCCCACCTAGTGAGATAAGGCTTATTGTTTAAGAATTCTAGTCTAGATGGTGAAAAAAGAGTCTGTATTTTTATTTTCCGTGTTAGTGTGTTAGTGTGCATATTATATAAACAAAAGAACTATCCCTTTTTAAACAATTTTTAAGAAGGGATGGAAATTACAGAAAACTCTTGTTAGGGTAGGTTAATGATTGATTGATTGATTATTATTTTTGCTTGTTTCTTCCCTCTTCTAGAATTGTCTTGTATGGGAAACATTTATGCCTTGGAGAAAAGATTTCGTTGGCAGAAAATCTATCCTAAGACTTTTACTCTTTTTCCAGCGTGCATTTTTTTCATACTATTTAATTAATAACCTGTCTTGCTGATGTCATTGTGGCTTACAATTTTTACCATATTTTTAATTAATTTTCATATATTAACAAATGAAATAGGATTTCTGTTTATAGTCAGCAAATTGTTTTCAATTTTTTTTTTTCAATGAAGGTGCCTTGATAAAGCAGCCATTGTCTCTGATGTTGAGATCAAAAGTGGGGACTATTCAAATCCATGGAGACTCTGCACTGTGACCCAGGTGGAGGAATTAAAAATATTGGTCCGCATGTTTCCAATTTGGGCAACTGGAATTGTTTTCTCTGCTGTTTATGCTCAGATGTCCACTATGTTCGTGGAACAAGGATCAATGATGGACACAAGTATTGGTTCATTCACTATTCCTGCTGCCTCCCTCTCAACTTTTGATGTCATAAGCGTTATTTTCTGGGTCCCCATCTACGACAGGATAATCGTTCCAATGGCAAGGAAATTTACAGGCAAGGAAAGGGGCTTCTCAGAGTTGCAGAGAATGGGAATTGGCCTACTTATATCAGTCCTTTGCATGTCAGCAGCTGCTATTGTGGAGATTAGACGCCTGCAGCTTGCAAGAGAGCTTGGCCTTGTGGATAAAGATGTTGCTGTACCCCTTAGCATATTTTGGCAAATCCCTCAATATTTCTTGTTGGGTGCGGCAGAGGTGTTCACATTCATCGGGCAGATCGAGTTCTTCTATGATCAATCTCCAGATGCGATGCGGAGTTTATGCAGTGCCCTGTCATTACTAACTACTTCCTTGGGAAATTACCTGAGCTCCGTCATTGTGACTGTTGTAACTTACATAACAACACAAGGCGGACATATTGGATGGATTGCTGATAACTTGAATGAGGGTCATCTAGACTACTTTTTCTGGCTTTTAGCCGGACTTAGCTTCTTGAATTTTCTGGTTTACCTAGTCTGCGCTTCAAGGTACAAGCAGAAGAAGGCCTCTTAGGATATTTCTGGCGTTGTTACAGAAATCCACGCAGAAGGGTCAAGGATCTGGCGGATTAGGAGTACATCCATGATTTCTTCTTTCTGTCATGATTATGACTGTTGTGTTTGTGAATTAAGGATGCTCAGCAATTATGTAATATATTTATTTCTACGGACATTATGTCATATATCTCTCTAGGGACAAAAGGAAATGTTCATTCTGTGCCTGCTTGATTGTGGGAATGCTGCATCCCACATATAAATGTAAATTATCATCAGTACTCGTGCTTCCATGAATTCTGGGTAATTTTTTGATGGATTAAAGTTCGGCGTCAATTTGATTTCGCCGCCATATATTTCATCATATAAAACTGGTGATCTTTCTCTTCTTGAAACTTGCTTAGGTGATAAACAAAAGGTCGAATGCGTTATCCTCAGTAGGTATGAATTGTTGAGACCCGTCCTATTACTTTGTTATCAAACTTTGCTTGATCTGAAAACATGAGTTTCTACTGTGTCGTCTCTGTTTAGAAGGAGGTGGTAATTTAGGATCATTACTCATTTTTTCTGGTATTAATAGCCTCTCCTCTAGTTTATGATCCGATGTTTGAATCTGAGAACAACGAGAAGTCATATATAAGTTGGTTGTGAACATGTCATGTCACCTTCGGTTAACATGTCAGCAACTTTGACATTCTGAAGTGACGCGGTTGCTTCCATGCAGTAAATTGTAATATAAATTATAAGTATTTGATATTATAAGAACTAACTCGCTCAATGGCAAGATGCCAAGATCAATTTTTTTAAAAATGGGTTTGAATATAATAAATTATGAAGGCTTCCTAGGGGGATTAGTTTGTCGGTGAGGAATACATTTAATCTAAAATAGGTTATGGAGACTAATCTACAAATTGATGCGAAGTATAGGGATCAACTAATTGATTTGATATTTTAAAAGTTTGGCATTGTAAAACATTGAAAATGTTAGTGACAGAAGTTAGAAGGTAAATCATGCATAAAATAATATGGAATTCGTTTTTCTATTCATCTCACTGGAGATGAGATCTAATCTAAAAGGTTTAAATTTAAAGTATTATTATTATATTATATATTATATTTATTAAACTAAAAATTTATAAAAAAATTATAAAATTGTTTTAATAAATTTTCTGTTTTTAATCTAGTTCAGATTTAATTTAACAGTCCAATTAATATTAAAATTTTTATAATTAATGTATATTGATTATTTAGATGTATTCTGCATAGTTCTATGAATAATTAATATTCCCTCCATTTAAAAATGTAAGGTATTTTTTAAGTAATTGGATATTAAAAAATATAAATCATTTTTATTCTTTTAAAGTATAATTATTGTCTTTTTTTTAAAGTGTCCTTAATGATTATGACTTTATATTTATTGAAGGGTGTTTAATGGGGGCAAATATGTAAAGATATGGTTAGTTTAAAGTAGATAACTACTTTATTGAGAGTGAAATTCGGTTAAAAATATCTTGTATTTTTGAACGAAAGGAGTATACATTAATTATAGGATTTTTAATATTAAATTAAATCTAATTCAAATTAAAAATAACAAGATTTATTAAAATTATTTTATAATTTGTATAATTTTTTTACCTTAATAAATATAATATATAATAATATAATAAATCTGTACTATCCACGCTTTCAAAACTCATCCCATAGATGACCACGTTGGGATGAGCATGGAATCCAGACCACATCCTTCCTTAATTAGAAACAAGTAGCTTAATGAAGCATGAAACTCTTTTCATGTTGGTCGAATTAAATATCTGTCTCTCTTTTATGTGGTCAACCATCATCTAGTTCACTGTTTTTGTCTCTTGTTGCCGATTGCAAAGCTATCTTCTGAAGAGATGGGTTCCATTGAGGATGATAGCTCCCTCGTGGAAGAGGTCCCTCTTCAGGTTCCATTCTCTTTCTCCCACAGCTCAATTTGCAGTTGGATATTTTAAATTAGCTGCATAATTTGATTGAACTGAGTGAGGGTTTAACGAAACAGTAGTTTCTGAAATACTGGGTTTATTACGGGATTGCGTTCGTGGAGGAAAATACTAAAGAAGAAGCATGTTTGCTGTTGTTATTGCGGTAATAATATATTTAGTCAACCATCGGTGTCTAGTCTAGATTGTCTGGTAGAAAATTGAAGTTTCTCCCCTTATAAAATTCCTTTAATCAACCTGTAGATAACTCATGCTGTGTATCAGGATGGGAAGATAAAACAATGTTAAGTTTACATATCTTCATGATATATTGATCTAGTTTTGCAGGGTTAGTTGGACGTTGAGCGGTCCATAATCCTCCAATGAAGGCTAGGATTTTATATATGATGATAATCTCTTTTCATCTCAGCGACGGAAGTGAACGTTAGTATGGAGTTATTGTTTTAGTAGAAACTAGATTTGTATTGCTTCTTCTTGGAGGCCAATTTCACATGTTAAGATGAATAACTTTAACTACACATGCTAGTTCTAAATTGGACAAAGTTCAACTAGGTTTAATCCGATTGCGTGGGGTCTATCAAGTGTAATAAGAACAAAAGCTGAATTCATTGGTTTGTGTCACCTGCTTTCTGGTGATATCCAAAACAGTACTGCAGCTATAAATCCTAACAATCATAATGAGAAGTTCGAAATGTTGAACAAAAATGTGGAAGACCAATTTTCTGAACAATCATAATTGATGTATGGACCGTGAGGGTTGAACTCATGATGTTCTTGTAAAAGTTTGTGACAGTGAATGTAGACAAACAGGAAGACTGCTTTGTTTAATCCTTTGAGCTTAATTGTAAAACTAAGCTACAGCCAATGTCTTTCATTTGATGGGGGGAAAAAACTCTAGTGAATTTCCAGATAATGCTGATGATGTATTGTAATTTAATATAAAACAAAGGTACTTAGTGTAGTATGATCCTATGATTTCTCCAAACATTTTGTAGTGCATTGGATTGGTGACCTGATTAGTTTTTGGCTGTGTATTATGTTCTACTTAATATTCTCATTTCACCAACGAGACTTGAGGATGCATTTTTTTACTATTTTTTTTTTTTGGGTCTCTGCCTTAGAGTGAATCACTTGATTTAGTGATATCTGTTACCCAAGACAACAGATGCTTGACATGATGGCCAAAGAAACTGCAATGCTTTGACATATAACTCTTTTATCTGGCGGTCCATTGTTTATGTTTTTTCCCATATTCCTTTCCCTCTGATACTCAGATAGAATGTTATTTTGCAAGATATGTGGTTTTTGCATTGTTGGTGCCATTGTTTTTCCTTTGAACCCCTAAAAGGAAAGCCATATGTTGCTTTGTTGTCTTGTTATATCTGAAGGATGAAAGGGGCCGGCAATACACAGGAGATGGCTCAGTTGACTCTAAAGGGAAGCCTGTTCTTAAGCAGGATACTGGCAATTGGAAAGCTTGTCCGTTTATTTTAGGTAATATATAGTGCTGCTCATGCATGCTAAACAGCATATATTGCTCATAACATGTTTATCTAACATGAATTACAGGCAATGAGTGTTGCGAACGTTTAGCATATTATGGCATCGCAAAAAACCTTGTTACCTATCTTACAAGGAAACTACATGAGGGAAATGTCTCTGCTGCAAGAAATGTCACTACCTGGCAGGGAACATGCTATCTTACTCCTCTTATCGGGGCTGTCCTTGCAGATGCTTACTGGGGAAGATACTGGACAATTGTTGTTTTCTCGACAATTTATTTCCTTGTAAATATATACTCTTATTAAAAGCTTTATTTTTCTGGAAAATATTTGTAGAACATGTCATCTCTCTTTTCCTGTTTACTCTTATAAAAGCTTTTACGTGGACTTCCTTTTTTCTTTAGTACTACGTTAATCATGAGAGGAAATGAATAGGAGTAAGTTATTCTTGCATGATACTATTATGGGTCAGCCATGAACATGATCCCTGTTGTGCTGATGAAAACACAACGATTTAGGATGGAGGTTTAAGGCTCAATTTTTGGGTGGAAGCTATTATACATCTGGAGTGCCTTGTGCATATATGAAAGTATTCCCTTGAGACTGCTTGAAACATGGCATTCATCTCTTTAGAGGATTCACCAAACAGTAGATGTAATGCTGAAATAAACTTATGTCAAGCTGAATTTCAATATTTGTGATTTCATAAGCTCTTCTAGGCATACAAATTATGCTGTAAATACATAACGCGCTCAGTCTTATTTATATCTAACAATCGAATTCTTTTGACACATTTAGTTCTTAAATCAGAGAAGAAAATCTCATATTATACTGCCAAAAATTTCTGGAAGGGAAAATCAGAAAATCAGTTTGGACTTTGGAGTAATCTGTGACCTGAAATTCCTTCCTTAAGACTCCTTTCAGATTAACCTAGAGTTTCTTATCATAACCAGTTTTTTTTTTTTTTATAAATCTCTTTGGTTACATTAGAGGCAGGTATTTCCATTTTGAAGACTGGTATGAAAGTCCTTGCTGCATTCTGTATTCTGGAAAACGAGTTCAATTTTAGGAATAGATGGTGTTTATATCAGCATGTCATCTGGGTATTCTTTTTCATTTTGTTTTAAATGGGGTTATTTAATTTCCTTCAAATGTCTTAATAGCTGATGGGGCTATTTCTTGCAGGGAATGTGTACATTGACTCTTTCTGCATCTGTTCCAGCATTAAAGCCTGCAGACTGTGTGGGCTCTGTGTGTCCATCAGCTACAGCTACACAACATGCTGTGTTCTTCACTGGTCTCTACCTGATTGCACTCGGGACTGGTGGAATCAAACCATGTGTGTCATCTTTTGGGGCAGACCAGTTTGATGATACTGATCCCAAGGAAAGGATTAAGAAGGGATCCTTTTTCAACTGGTTTTACTTTTCAATCAACATTGGCTCTCTCATATCAAGCACTTTAATTGTATGGATTCAAGACAATGCAGGTTGGGGTATTGGATTTGGTATTCCCTCTTTATTTATGGGCTTAGCTATTGTTACATTCTTTTTAGGAACACCCCTCTACAGGTTCCAGAAACCAGGGGGAAGCCCTATTACGAGAATGTGCCAAGTTGTGGTAGCTTCTTTCCGGAAACGGAATCTGGATGTCCCAGTAGATAGTAGTCTCCTGCATGAGACAACAGATAAGAGCTCTGCAATTGAAGGAAGTAGGAAACTGGCACATAGTGATGAATTGACGTAATTTTTCTGAGCTTCCTGTCATGTTACTAACGTTTATTGGCCTTATTTAATTATCACTGTCATGAATTGACGTAATTTTTCTGAGCTTCCTTTCATGTTCACTCTTGAAGCAATTTTTTAGAAGGGGATCCAAACTGTAGAAAATTGTTCCTGTTACACTTTTCCAGCGATGACTTTTTCCTTTTGTTTTTGTTTTTTTTTAATAACCTGTGATAAGTTTTAGCATGCTTTTAGTTCTCATATGTTAACAAATGAGAAGGGATTTCTGTTCCGAATCTGATTAATATTTTCAATTTCTGTTTTCAATGAAGGTGCCTTGATAAAGCGGCTGTAGTTTCTGATGTTGAGCGCAGGAAAGGTGACTACTCAGATCCATGGAGACTCTGTACTGTCACCCAGGTGGAGGAATTGAAAATATTGGTCCGCATGTTTCCAATTTGGGCAACTGGAATTGTTTTCTCTGCTGTTTATGCTCAGATGTCGACAATGTTTGTGGAACAAGGAACAATGATGGACAGAAGTATTAGTTCGTTCGCCATTCCTGCAGCCTCCCTCTCAACTTTTGACGTCTTAAGTGTTATTTTCTGGGTCCCCATCTATGACAGGATAATCATTCCAATTGCAAGGAAATTTACAGGCAAGGAAAGGGGCTTCTCAGAGTTGCAAAGGATGGGAATTGGCCTTTTTATATCAATTCTGTGCATGTTCGCAGCTGCTTCTGTGGAGATTAAGCGACTGCAGCTTGCTAGAGAGCTTGACCTTGTCGATAAAGCTGTTGCTGTGCCCCTTAGCATATTTTGGCAAATCCCTCAGTACTTCTTGTTTGGTGCAGCGGAAGTATTCACATTCATTGGGCAGCTTGAGTTCTTCTATGACCAATCTCCAGATGCAATGCGGAGTTTATGCAGTGCCCTGTCATTACTGACTACTTCCTTGGGAAATTACCTGAGCTCTTTCATTATTACTATGGTATCTTACTTGACAACACAAGGAGGACAGGCTGGATGGATTCCTGATAACTTGAATGAAGGTCATCTCCATTATTTTTTCTGTGTTTTAGCTGGAATTAGCCTCTTAAATTTGTTGATTTACTTAGTCTGTGCCACAAGGTACAAACAGAAGAAGGCCTCTCGAAATTGATTTCATTTATATTGTACAGAGATCGAGTTATGTTAATAAAGATATGTCTGATTAAGATTGGAAGTATATCCCTGATTTCTGATTACTTCCTTTTATGGTTATTATTGCTGAGTTTGCGACTTCAAGATGCTAAGCAATTATATAATATATTATTAATACAGATGGAGGAAAATCTTCATGCTGTGCTTGGTTGAAAATATTCTTTGACGAAAGTCAAATTCTTCGAAGAATCTGTCCTCCATTTATGTCAATTATCTGCAGTATAAGTGCTGTAACAATTACTTGAGTAATTCATTACTGGATTTAGATGATTTAGGCTTAACAGTGAATTTTGATTTCCCTATCATGTGTTTCATCATAGAACTGTAAGGTTGTGTTTGGATGAGTGGATTTAAGTTGAAAATTTGAATTTAAAATCTTACATTTGAAATTCATAAATTTTAAATTCTTTGTTTGAATGATATAAAAAATTTTAAATTACAATATTAAAATTCTTTGTTTGGATCTAAGGTAAAATTTTAAATTTTAAATTCTATATTTGAATTTAGAAGAAACTTGAAATTTGACGATTCAAATGGTCAACTTTCAACGAGATCACACAAAGCTGATTGGGACCGTGGTATTGGTGACGATCAGGACGGGATGTTCAACTTCCATCGAGACCAGATTGTCACAATGATGGGGACGAAACAGCTGACTTCCATCAGGACTGGACCGACGTCGACAACAGGCACTGGACGGCTAATTTCTACAGGGACTGAATCAACGACAATGACGGGGATCGGTCGGCAAACAACCACTAGGATCAGACCGAAGGCTACAACGGGAACGAGACGGCAGACTACCACCAAGATTGGACCAGCAGCAACGAGGGGGTTCAGACGGCCGAGTCTCATTGAGATCGAACCGATGCCTACAACAGGCGTCGAACGGTTGACTTCCATCGAGACCAGATTGTCACAATGATGGGGACGAAACAGCTGACTTCCATCAGGACTGGACTGACGTCGACAATAGGCACTGGACGGCTAATTTCTACAGGGACTGGATCAACGATGATGACTGGGATTGGACGGCAAACAACCATTAGGATTAGATCGAAGGCTACAACGGGGACGAGACAGCAGACTACCACCAAGATTGGACCAGCAGCAACGAGGGGGTTCAGACAGCCGAGTCTCATTGAGATCGAACCGATGCCTACAACAGGCGTCGAACGGTTGACTTCCACCGAGATCGGACCGACGACGAAGGCTAGCACTGGATGGCCGAGTTCCATCGAGATTGGACAGACGACTAAGAAGGGCACTAGACGGTCAAATTCCACCAAGCTTGGACTGAAGATGAAGATGAAGATGGTTACTGATGGCCAACTTCCACTAAGATTGGACTGAAGCCGATGATGAGGACCAAATGGCTAACTTCCATTGGGACCAGACCGACGCTAATGATGGGATCGAACAACAGGCTTCCATCAGCACCGGACCGGATCGACGGTGACCAGACTAAAGGGATGGCAACTGAAGGCGATCGTTCGGTCCTTGTTCGGTGGAAGTTGGACTTTCAATCCCCGTCATCACTAAAGGTTGGTCCTGGTAGAAGTTGGTCGTCTAGTTCCTGTTGTCGTCATCAAACCGGTGCTTGTGGAAGTTAGCAGTCCGATCTCCTCTGTCATCATCGGTTCGATCCCGGTCGAAGTCGGCTGCCCAGTCCCTACCGTCATTGTCAATCAGGTCCCTATAGGAGTCGGCCGCCTAGTCCCTATTGTCGTTGTCAGTCCAGTCTTGTGGAACTAGGCCATCTGGTCTCCACCGTTGCCATTTGTCCATTCAAAGTGAAAGTCAGCTGTCCCATCCCTATTGTCGCCGTTGGTCTAGTCTCGATGTAAGTTGGTCATCCCGTCCTTGTTGTCGCTGTCAGTCCAGTCCCGATAGAAGTCAGTCATCTCGTCACCATCGATTTGGTCTTGCTCGAAGTCAGCCATGCCGTCCTCATCGTCGCAGTTAGTCTGGTCCCACTGGAAGCTGGCCATGTCATCCTATCCCATCTAGGTCAATAGTGGTAGCTTGTTTCTATCAACTTTGGTGGTTCGGTCTAATTACCATTGGCAGGACGATTAAGCCTTCATATATTTAGGTCAAATTACAAAAGATTTTGAGTTAGAATTTGAAATAATAGGGGTTTAGAAAGGATTTTAAATTACAAAGAGATTAAGGGAGAATTTGTATTTGGATTTGGATCAATGCATTTTTAATTATCCAAACAATGGATTTGGCTCAAATCCAAATGCATGTGTATCCAAACATAGCATAAGAGCATTCTTATGGTGAACTTCCTTGAGAGGTATGATGGTCTATTTAGTTGTTTGTTCATTAAACATGAAGAGATGCATTACCTTTGTTGAACATGCATTTCAATCTTCATTTGTCCATTGAATAAACAAATGAACACACATACACACGAATCATTGTAGAGAGAAGCATGCTCACTGTTTTATTTTATTCATAAATACACGAACATGCACCACTTTAATGATGATGATGATGTACGAAAGCGACTTTTAAAGTCGGTTAACAAGATTGATCATGTCAATAGCTAGTTGTCCTAGTAACAATGTCATCTCCCTTCCTTAGAGGTCCTACATTCAAATTTATCCCTTCCTCAGAGAAGGTCCTACATTCAAATGTATAATTGACGTGTTTGTGATGGTGTCTCCCTTTCTTATGGCAAAAAAAATTAGATTAAGGTAATTACTTTTAAGCAAAAACCGAGATTGATTAGATCCTCATGACATCTCATTACCTGAAATAAAGAACAATGATGACTTGTAGGGAAATATTAACACAACTATTTGTAATACCTTACTGGGAAATGGTCAAGTGCATGATCTCTATTGCAAATTATGACACTCGGGTCCATCAAAAGTAGGAACAAATTTGAGCACCAAGATCCTATGGGGGAAAATTTATAATGAATCTCAGAAATTTTTAGACCAATAAAAAAGTGACACCAGTGAAAGTCACATGCAAAGGAGGAAAAAAGTTTTCCGGGTGCCTGCCTTTAAGTAATAGATAGAGGTTGGACTTGCATATTCAGTACTCTTTTTAGGCTTCCAGGGACAACATATTATTATACATTGGGTTGTAATATGAACAATAAATACAGTGAATCATCATTCATCGTACAGATGATACAATAATGATTTGCCTCACAACTAATCAGTTGACCCTACAATTGAACTGCTTTTCCACAGGTTTCATGCCTCTAAAAAGGGATGCGTTCTGTGAAGAATATAGATCCTATGCATCAAGCCTTTTCCCAAAATGACATGAACAGATCCTTTGCACCTATGCACTATTTGTACCCTTTGGACCACAATAACCAAGAAACCTCAAATTGAAAAAATACAGGTGTCTCAAATCATTTTCTTGACCCTTGATTCCCAGAAGGAATAGCCAACCCAAGCTCCTCGCATAGCTGTTCATCTGGTTGCAAGCTACCTGGAATTGCACCAAATAGTCTTCTAGATACTTCAAACCCAGAAGCAATATGATGTATATATGTCGATACATCCTCACTCTCTGCTGCAAAGTTAATGATGCAGACATGTAGCTATTTGATGTACTATTTGACAACTGTCTCACAAGTGGCTTGTCCAGTTCAGCAACCTTGAGAAAACGTTCGGTGGCAGCCTCCCATGAAAGCTCGTGTCTATGAGCATCAGTAAGTTGAACAGGCTCTTCACTCACCGCTTTTAGTGTGGCTTTCACAAACCCTTTATCATTGTCATATGTTCGACAATTCGGGAACTGCTTGAAGAAGTCATTTGAGGGATGATTGGCACATACAACAACTTTTCCCATAGCCAAAGCTTCAGCAGTTGTCGTGCAAACCACATCTGTTGTGCTAGGATTTAGAAACAACTTGTAACTGGTACTCAGAAACAAGAATAGTTGATTAGTACATATTATAGGCAGTACATTCTCCAAGTCTTCTATTTGATATATTATTCAGAGAAGACAAATTTAGGAAAAATAACGAAAAAGTTCATAAATGGATTGCTTTTCCCACTTGTTAGTTTGCTAACCATTAGCTGATTATTGTTGACTGTGCTTAGGTCCTCATCAGAGTAAGGAAGCGTCCATTAAAAGGATCTTCAGTCCTTGAAAACACAACTAAAATGAGACCAAATTCTACCAATAGCATGCGAAGGACAAGGTTGGCCAAAGTCAATTATTATCAACAAATACCCAAATGATTTTGTAGATGCATTCATATTCGTAACTAGATAATATTTTATGTTGTTACCATATTTCCATATTCCTAAAAAGTAAAAAGGACCTAGCATGAAACTCGATCTTCTTAATTTCAGGTTAGCATAATGTTTGATGTCTACCACCAGTGCTTAGATACTATCATGTCAATATAGGATATATCAAATTTAAATTGAGTCAAAATTACTTTCCCAAATTATGCACGCCAGGCACTGTTATCTAAATGACCAAATATGTCTTTAATCCATAATCTAATTGAGATAAAATTCAAGTTTTGAATTGGCTTTATAAAAAAATGAGCAAATCAGTACGAAGCTTACTCATGAAATTGAGGATCAGCATGATCACATGCTGGGTGAACTCTAACTGCTAATTCCAACTTCTTTGCTGCTTGTCGAACTGCATCTGAATCCTCTCCACTGCCAAATAAATCAACTTCAAGCCCAGCTAATTCCTTTTGGTGATTGCGAAGAAGTTTAAGCAGCTCCTTGTATCCTTTGCTCCATACCATCTTCCCTATGTAGTAAGCACCTTTGGCAAAGGCTTGATCTCCTTTCTGTTGTTGCTCTACCTTTTTCTTGCCAATTGCAAGGAATTTAGGATTAACTCCATGAACATTACACACGATGGAACGAGGGTAGTCCTGGGTAGCAGCAGATAGTCTAATTACCTGCAATTACATGGCTAATCAATTCCAGGAGGGGATGCAACGGTTGTAAATTGTTTCTAGTTATTTTCCCATTAACAAAAAAATGTAAGGAAAGTTCTTTTGAACTAATTTGCTTAGCTGTTTAATACTGTTGACAAGGGATTAATTTTCCACGGTTGCATTGTTCACTGCTCATCAATGAATTACTTATAGGCCAAAAATTAAAGGGTAATTGTAATTAGACCCTATTGCAATGTCCTCCTCATTCTAAAAAGAAAATTACTATGGCCACGTTTGATCCATTTAGCCCAATTTCAAGAAGCAACATATTACCTAATATGTAAAATTACTAAAATACCCTTCATATTATTTAATACTTCTTTTGCTTTCAGTTACATCTTCAACCACATGTGAACCCAAGAGCTAGAAGGTTTATATATTAAGAGATAGCAATCTTAAAATGAAGTTGTCCTTGTGAAAATCAGGGCTTCGTAAAAATTAAGAAGCAATCTGGGCTAGATATATGAAAGTATAGGAATTCTTTCTAATTCCAAGGATAGAATACAAGCCCACAGGAAACCATCACGATCTGCAAGAAGCAAGACTTGTGCTATCATCACCTGGTCCATCAGGGTCATGCACCAGTCGAAAATAGTGGAAACCAATTATTTCTATCATCAGTCTATATAATTTCAGTAGGTCAAATAAGAAAGGACTTCTTAAGAGAGGCAACAGGGATTGCAAATTCTAAATATTGTTCTTATTAAGATTTTAAAGAAAATGGAAGTTTCCAAAAGCTTTTGAAGGCATTATGCAAATAAGAAAGATTAGTAAAGAGGCAATGGAAGATAGGCCAAAAAAGAGAGTCAAGCAAAGGCCTCTATGAAAGAAATATCCCCTTCTTATCTGCCGTCCCAACTTTGAAACAAAGACCATTTCCCTCACTTAAGGAAAGAAATCAAGAAGTGGTTGAGATGGATTATAGCCCTAACATAGGACTTGAAAGAAATTCAGAGAGTACTGTGGACTTGAGAGGAAAGCAACAGCCATTTACCAACAGAAATAATGCCTTTTGGATACAAAATATAAACTCAAGACAAAAGTTGTGACCAAGGACAATCTTCTAACCTATGTTATCATCACTTCTCAACTTTCTAAAAGCAAAACAATGAAAATACCAAGTGTCACCAGCCTCTAAACCACAACCATCGGCAACCAAAGAGAGATAATAGAAAGTAAGGTTGAGCAGGTTGATACAAACAAGAATCATACAAATATCAAAAAGAAAGAAAGCCTACTTCTAAGCCTCCAAACTCAAAGATACCTTTAGAACCACAACGATAACCTTTTCTTTTAAAAAAACCTTGATTTACCTCTCAATAGTAATGGGATGCTAAGCTAGTTAATAGCAATGTCAATGACAAGATTACCACTTCAATCACCTTGGCTAACCCAAAATTGGAAAAGTAACAATTTCAAACTGCAAGTAAAGACCAAAATGCTAAGGAAAAAAATAGATAAAAGTCCAATATTGATATAAGGACATACCTTGTGACAATATATACCAACAACCCAATCGTTCATATATTTCAACAAAAAGGAGATCATCCTTCCATTCTTCTCTCTCTTCACATATTCCAAATAATTAGTGTGAATAATTCCTATAACTAGCTGAAATTTAGCTTTCCAACTTTTACCATGGTGATACCATGTTAGGTGCTCTGGCTCCTCCAAAACAGCAATATCTGCTTTTTTTTCAGGGATGATTTCTGAAATATCTCCAACAGCAAGAATGCTCCTTTTATCTCTAGAAAACTGCATTTCTAGTTATATCATAACTTAGTTCAACAGACATGAGAAATTGTTGCTAGGATGGCAGAAAAACACTAAGTTTTTTTCTAACATAATTGCAAGTTATACATGGGAATTGGGAATAGTAAAAGGTAATTAGGGGAATTAGGGATAAAACGGTAGTTTGGATATTTGGTTATATACTCTATAAATACAATCTTAAGGAAGTAATGGGGTCTTGTGAATGAAATTGTCATCTCTCTCTCTCACTCTTCTACCTCTATCAGGAAGTATATGATAATTACAAAGAAACTATGTGAAAATTTCACAAACTGATAGATGGTTCAAAGTTCAGATTATAACATAGATATCTTTACCAAATTAATGGATAATAACCAAAAATATTTCATAAGAAATCATATAACTAATAACAGTAGCACATCAATGAATCAATATATAGTCATAAACCTAAATCCACCATAATTTCCAATAGAAAACCTCACTAACAATTCAAGTAAAATAAAATATTCATCAATCATGATTTCAAAGCATGAACCACAGTTATTAATTTGTGCATGTGTGTTGTGAGAGTGTGTGCGGACCTGCAATTGCAACTGTCTATGTAACATGTAAAAACAGCCAGAGCCATCACCTTCGAAGGATAAAACTTTATATTGAAATTAGATGTGAATCCAACCCTCTCCTCAAGCCATCGTCTGACATATTTCTCTTGATCTAAGGGTGAACCAAATGTAATGTTGTTGGGATATACAAGAACTTGATCTTCTATAGATAACCAAGGGATCACCAAAGTGACATCTCTTTGCCCATTGTTGGCCAGATATGCAGCACGAAACAGAGGATTCACAGCAGTTCCCGTTAACCATGGAAGGCTAGCAGTTGTAAAAATAGCAATATGTTGTCTCCTATCCATCTTGTTATCAGATTTAATTATAAAATCTCATCACACTTTTGAACTCACTTGCAGATGAAAAGCAGCTATAAAATGCAGCTTTAGAATATTACCAGATGGCCTTCCCTAATGGCAGCAAAAAATAAGAATAAAAATGTTAGCTAAAAATCATGCAAATAAAAAATGATCACTCAAGCAAATTTAGTTTTAAAATGGCCTGAGTCAATCAAATCAAATAAAGAAGTAACGCATAAAAGTAAGGAGTATCGGCTCTCCATGAAAAGTAGTGAAATGATAAGCGCTCAACAAATGAATTGATATTTGACAGCAAGTTTGTCGGCTTCACAGATAAAATGGTTTAAGAAACATTGGTAAGGAAAGAATTAGGTACAAAAGACATGGGTATACACCATATTTCTCTTCCATTATCATACAAAGGAAAAAAAATTACCTCTCTCTTTCAAATGATAGTCAAGACCCGAAGCTTGTAACAAGAACAATTTAAATTAAATCTTAATGGCAAAATATAGAAATCAAACACTATCTTTTCTTCTAGAGACTGATTAGGGAGATCCACCAGTCACCTCAGCTTCTCATAAATGCATCAAACTTCAGAAAAATCAGCAACCTAATTCAGCATAACATACTCTCTGTCCTTTATTTTAGTTATGAAGCATACCAAATTTTATACTTCACATCGCAGGAATCAAAAAGAGCATCCAAACATGTACAACTCGCATACATACCAACACGAACACATTGGATGCATCCTACTAAAACCCTCCTCTTAGCTACCCTAAAAGGTTTCAGCACCAAAGAAAAATTAAAAACAGATTGGAATTGTACCTCGGAGAGTTTAACAAGAACTTAATCGAAGCAGAAGATCAGATTCGAGAAAGGAAAGGAATTTGGAAGTGAAATGATTGAGGAAATTAGGGCACATAGGAAAGAAGAAGGAAATGAGTGAGACGAACGAGACTTGAAGGAGAGAGAATATGTCTTCTTCTTGGTGTGACTCTGAAGAAGTTAAGGGCCGTCTCCTCTCGTCCCTTTCATTTCGTTGACAACAGCCGTTCGGTGAGACATGGTTGCATTGAAATGAGAATTCGTGCTCCAAGACGATGTCGTTTTGTCGCCAACAACTTCGGGTTCGGGGTTCGTCGTTCGTACGAATTTAGTGCATTGGTTTTTGATTGGCCAAAATTTAATTCATTAAAAATTTCATTATAATAAAATTTGTATTTAAATATATTTTTTTAAAAAATCAATTTAATAAACTAAAAATTATTTAGAATATATACAATAAAATATACTTTTAAATATATAATTATTAAAAAATTAATTTATGATTATTTATAATTTTTATTATACAAATATAATATATAAGAAATATTTAAGCTGATAAAAATTTTAAATAAAAAATTTATAAATAATATAAAAAAAATTTATTTGAAATATTGTGTACATTAAAAATGTGAAATTAAAACAGTTGGGAAAACATTCGTAGTAAAATAATTATAAATAATAGAAATTAAGTTATTTTTATGATAAACTCAAATCAATTTTTAAAAATGGAAATTTTGCATAAGAGAAACTTAGATAAAAAAAATTTTGCTCAAAAAAAAAAAACTTTGCTAAAGGTATCGGTATGTGGCATGCGTTTTAAAGTAAAAAGATACCTTGTTTTGTCAGTTAGCTAAACAAAAGTTCATATGATCAAAACCAAAAGCAAGCACGGGTTACATTAATTAAATGGATTTTCAAGGACTTTTTAAATGTATTTCAAATGTGCTCTAATTTGATAATATTTTATTTAAATAACATCTCACTTTTTAAAAATAAAAAAGTAATTTCAAAATGTGAGAAGTTACAAAACCAAATAAGCTTTTAGGAATTAATTATTTTTATTTTAAGCTAATATATATTTTTTCATTAAAATTTCCCCACATTATCTTTCCACAACTGCATTATTTTTAGAATAAATGAGTAATATATGTTCTAAATTATTTCTTAAATAACATTATAGACCTTAAATTTGTATACTATATTAATTCTTTTATCAACTTTTAAATTCTTAACACCTAACTCTTTAACATTAAATATAAAAAAAGGCTATTATTTTTTAGACGGTGGAGCCCACTTATATAGTGGCATTCACCTTTGACTCTTCTCTTCCCTTCCTCTCTCATCACTGTAGCTCAATTCATACACTTCTTTGCCCAAGTTTTATGGATTCCACACTCAAACTTTATCAGGAAACTAGAATCACACGTAAATTCTTTTCATAGTTGGTGGATAGATTTTATCTTCCCATGGCCACTTCTTGTAACACTCTAAAATTTTATATTAATTTTTTTTATAAAAATACAATTTAATATTCAAGCATTAATTACTAAAAACACTTAGCATGATAGAAAAGTGTCTACAATAATACCCTAAATTTTAACACTTATTTTTTTGCAAATTAATAGTTTGATAAATTATTTTAATAATTTTAAAGTCTTAACATGGTAGAAAAGAGAGTTATAAAAACATTTCACAAATAGTCTAGCAAGATAAAAAGGGTTTATCATAGTAGAAAGATTGAAACATAATAAATTTACTTTATCATGGTAATTAAGAAAAGCAATTATTAAATACTTCAAATATACACCATTGTTATAATTTCAACAAAAAATGACAATTAAGGACCCCCTGAGGATATTAATTTCAATTAGGGACCATAAACTATAATAAAAATCATAAAAATAAATAAAAATAAAATTATAATAATATTAAATGTATATAAAATAAATATAAGATAAAATATAAATTATAATTTTATAACTTGTCAAATATAAGTGAGTCTTAATTAAATTAGATATGAGTAGACTAAAGTATTTACATTTGCACATATACCTATCAACATTTTTATAAAAAATGATCTCAAATCATATTTTATATATGTAAATTATTCAAAAATAAAGTTGGCTTTTAGTAGGATATAATTTTTAAAATTTTATATTTTTAAAATTTTTTAAGCTTTTTTTTAATATTATGTTTAAAACTATTCAGTTTTCTGAAAATCACTCCAGTTCCCAATCTAACTTTGATTTTCAATTTAATAGTGGCTTAACTCTTGTTCAATCTAGCTCAATCATAAAAATAGTTTTTTGGTCCAAATCAAGTCATTAACGATAGTTCCAGTTGATAGTTATAAGTGCAAATGTAAATACTTTTGAGTTTACTCATATATAATATAACTAAGATTCACTTATATTTGACAAGTTATAAAATTATAATTTATAATATTATTAATTTACAACATTTTATTAACATACTATAAATTTTTTCTTATATTTATTTTATATATACATTTAATATTATTATAATTTTATTTTTCTTTAATTTTATGATTTTTAAATGGTGAGAACAACATTGCTCTTCTGAAAATAGTTTAAGGGCAAAATTGTACTTTAACTCAGAAATTAGGTCCTATTAGCAACAATAACGAACATTCAAATGGTGGGGGTAACATTACTCTGATGAGTAATTTAGGAACAACATTGCTCTTTTGAAATAATTTAGAGAAAAAATTGCACCTTAACCCATCATAATATTAAAATTTCATCAATTTATTTTTCCAAAAATTCATCCAAAAATAAATTAAAAATTTAAAAATTACCCTCAAGTTTCAAATCACCATTTCGTAACCTCTGAAACATTTATTTATACTCAAATAAATATCTAATAATTAGAAACATATCCTAACATCTCAGATCTATCATAAACTCAATCATATAAGTCTAGAGTTTAACTCAAAATTCTCAAAATTGAGTTCTAACATTAAAGAAATATTCTATTACATTTATTATACCTCTAGCAACCTTATTATTTATTAAATTATCATAACCTCATATTAACTATCCTATAAAAAGATCCTAATTAAAAAATTTTCTCGATACATCAAATTAATACTACTGTTAGATAGCTCTAAATGAGTGAAAAATATTTATGAAGAGATCTTGAAAAATGAAAGTCATTTTATACACCTAAATGATTTAAAAATTTAGAACCTTAAATAAAATAAACAATAATCCGCAGAAGTTGAAATGAAAAAAAAAAAGGAGGAAGAAAACTATGTGAGAAAATGAGAAGAAGGAGGTGCTATTTATAATAGGATATAGGTCTCACAATCGTTTATTATTATTTGTTATATATATATATATATATATTTTAAAGGGGAAAAAGTCAAAACCACCCAAAGTTGGTCTTGACTTTTGCCCTTCCCTACCTTTTTTTAAATATATTAGTTTTTTTAATTAATTATAATTTAAGCTAATAAGCATTTATTATATGATTTTGAGCCTAAATTTAACCCATATTTAAATATGTAAATATGTAATTAACTTTAAAAAATTTTAAATACAAATTTATTTATTCTAAACTTCAAAACAATATGAATTTCTAATTTTGAATTCTCAACAAAAACTCAATTTTCACAATTTATTTATTATCTAAGGGTCAGGATGTTACATCTATCATTGTAATAAAGAGTAAAATTAATTTTTCAAAAAACTATCATAGTAAATAATGGTTTACCAACATAAAAATAGCTTTGGATATTATTTTCTTTTCAAAACTCTGCCAAGTTTAAAAGAAAAATGGGACTACCATGGTAATTAAAGATTAAAATCACTTTGTGAAGTTCACCATGGTAGAAAAAGCTTCCCTTACAATGAAATATTGCACAAAACAGACTACTATTTTACCATGGTAGAAAAGATTTAAACATGACAAAATAAGCCTACCATGATAATTTATGAAGTAAATAATGTACTTAAATAATTATCAATTAAATTGGTATCAAATAAAGGTATCTAATGGAATCTTATTGCAAACAAATAGTTGAAAATTCATCATTTGATCAGAGAAACATAAGTAGACAAAAAGCATGGTTCCCAGGGTAGTTTAATCCCAAACCTTATGTAGACATGTAATTGTCAACAAAGTGATTCAAGAGTACACCTATAACAAGCACACTAAACTCTAGTTAGGTGACCCCACTTCCCAAAAATAAGGTTCATCATCAATACTTAAATGGGTCTGAACAATGCTTTTCACACTTTAATACCATGATTTATCTAAAGTTCACTCTAGAATGTACACTTGAGAACATTACATTCACAATTAATATCATCTAGCAAACATATTCTAAACAAGGAAAAAATAAAGTCATAATTGGGCTACGATCACACAACACAATTGTATAGTCATAACTGGCTAATCAAGATGTTCCAAAAATTTTGATCATAGCATTAATACTTCATGTAAGCAATCAAAACCATGAGAGTTACATAGAATCCTCATAGCACCTTATATGAAGTTAATAAAAATATAGCGTCTATATGCTCAATTGAAATCATAATTATCTTAAGTTGATAATTATACATTACATAACCCAAAAAGAGGCAAGACAAAAGAAATTAGTGTCTCATACTGTTGGATAAGGAGGTGTAGCGAAAGATTAAAAAAATTTAAATCTCTATTCTAATATGAACCGAACGAATTTGTTTAAGTCAAGGTGAATTGAACAATTACCTTTTAATTTGCAAGCTCTTCATATATTGTCTTCAAGAAATTAGATCGCAGGAGCTAACAACGTAGATATGCTCCCTCTAATGGTATCCACGCCAATAGCTTCCCAACACAAACAACGTGCTAATGCTCTCTATATTTTATATCCGTCCGTTTGTCAATTTAGACGTCCTTTTTTTACTAGGAATTTTTCGTGGCTCTCAAAGGTTTTTGCCGTCAAGAGACTTTCTCTAATTTTCTATTCACTTTGCATGTTCCCTTGTATCTATTATACATACATACATACATACATACATACATACATACATACATACATATATATATATATATATTAGAGTTTTTGCCTATCCCTTGAAAAACCAACCAAAATTTAGATTAAATTTATCTCATAAATAAAATCTATAATATCATATCTAATTTAAATTTATCTTATAAATTTAAACCATAAAACTAATATGATATTCTTTTATATCATGTTAGTTATTAAATTTAATCTATCATATAAAATTAAATTTAAAACTAACACAATATAATATAATATAATATAATATAACATCTATCAAATATATATATTATATTATATATATTCACATGAATATATATATATATATTTCAAATATATATAATTATATTTTGAATTTTATATTATATTTATATATATAAATATTTATTAAATAAATATTCAAATATATATATATATATATATAATTCATTCACCCTACATTACATATTGAATCTAAACATATTTTAGATTCAATAAACTTGAACATTGTAGCTCGAGTTGGGTTATTCTTGTGTTGTGCTACCCTATAGGCTCATATGAAGTTAGTAATATAAGCTGATTATGCTAATAGGCCACAAGTTACAAGTGGTCTCTAGTGAGACATTGCAACTACCAAATTCATATGGGGATCGATGATCTGATATAACTTATCATATACCGTATCACATTCCTTTTATCTCGTGATATTTCAGTCAAGTATGAAATATGGAATTGTCATTCTCTTTTACATAACCATTACTTTCTTGATCTTTGAGTGAAATGATTATAGTAATGAAAGAACCCTTTTCATTATAGCATGGCCATACATTTTTTTTAATCTTACTCATCGAAGGGTCTAGTAATATCTTTCAGTTAACATGAGGGACAAATTTTATCTTGACCACTCATATTCCTTTGCATGAATATCATTAAATTCAATCATAGCCTTTATGATCACCCGGTCAAAGGTGATTTTTGACTAGGTCAAAGTTCAGCAATCATCATGTAGGAATCCATGATGATCTCAGGTCAAAGAGCTTAGTGATATAGTTACATAGCTTATGAGTTGTACCATACAACTTCCTTATAACAGGTCCGTCTAGCACCTTGTACTCTTTCAAGTGCCTACGACTTTAATTTATATCTTTATAATTAATTCAAATCATACTAGTCTTGTTTCATCTATAATCCTTCATAGATGATCAACTAGGAACATTTATGACAATCACTATAATTTATCCAAGGATACAGTTATCATATTGAACATATAATTACTATGATGTCAAAAGAAAAATTTATCAAATAACCATGTTTATTGTACAATGATTGGCCCTAGGGCACAATGTCCAAACACCAACCTAGGCCTCCAGTGTTTTCCCAACTGGACATGTTTCTGTAAAAATGTTAACCATAGAAAATGAGACAAAAAAGTCTCAATAACCATAATTAATATACAATAATGCATGTAATGTAATTAACCATGTATTTGCTAAGTGAGCATATTAAAACAAGTTTTCAAACACAATTTATCCAAAGAATCCAAACAAAAATGCATGATACACTTTATATCCCTCCTTACCCCATGCCTGAAACCAACAAACCATGCAAAAGGTAAGTTTATCCAAGTTACGTGCCACTCATTAGGTCTAATGAGGATACCATATGGTATATTATCCCTAAATAAAAATCCCCAATATGCATATATTTCAAATCCAACAAGTCATACATATTATAATATATTTGAACAAGAAAACATATCTGAATACTTTTTCATGCTTTTAAACATATAATTTCATACCAAACAATATATGTGTATGTATAGCATCCCACTAAACAAATAATTTTCCAAACACAATTTAATTTCCAAATATATCAAAAACACATATAGAAATTACAAAATCACACATTAATAATTGTTGCATTTTAGCTTGTCAACAAATTCTCCTTTACAATACCATCTTCACCACACTCTTAGTCAATACAATCTATACAATTATCTTATAATACCTATGTATTAATTTCACATTTGAAATCAATAAGTAATTCTAATTATAGAGTTAGAAAGTCTAGGCCTAATCCACTATTAACATTAAATTAAGGTTAACACCAATTTTAACCATTCCACACTTCTCTCTAAAATTCTTATACACTAATTAACTATAATTAAGTCTCAAGTCATTTCTAGTATTACAATTTTATCAGTCCATATTCCTAAGTTTGTCCAAAAATACCTTGAAAAATTAAAAATTATTCTCAAGCTTTAAATAATCATTTCAAACCTTTAGAAACATCTTTCCCGTTCTCAAATAAACATCTAAACACCAAAAATTCATCTCAATGATTTAGATTTAACATAAACTCAATCATATAGAACTATAATTTAACTTAAAATTCCCTAATTCAAAATTTTAACCTTAAAAGAATGTTCTATAACATTTATTATACTTTCAACAATATTAACAAATATAATAAATTATCATAACTTCAAATTGTCTACCCCGTAAGAAAACTGTAGTTTAAAAATCATCCTCAAACTCAAAGAAAAATAGTTAGAATGGAAGAGGGAAAGGAAAGAAACTTAGCTCAAGGGGTTACAAGGTTCAAATCCAGCTCCAAAGCTCCAAAAAATCAAGCCTTAGGAGAGCAAAATCGCCTCTCTATGTTTCCTCTCCCTCTCTCATGTTATGATTTAATTTTCGTAATAGGAACTTTTATCTTTGTTGTCAACCGCAACTAGTCCTGGCCAGTGCATTTCACAATCATGGATGGTTGAAGCCACTTAGTTTGCCCTCTCTGTTTAAAATCGCAGATGGTTGTACCACGTACTAAGTTCAACCACGGACGATTCTAAACAGAATTACCATATACGTTCTAATTCAATACTAAACCTCAACTTAATCACTTTAAATCCCACACAACCAACACGCTTAGATCCCTAGTTATTTATTAACTTCAATAAACCTCAAATTAACATGATTCCCTCATTAAAATCCTATATTAAAAATTAGGATGTTACATTTCTGACCAACCAACCTCCAGGCATACTCAACGATCGGAAGCCGAACCACTCTTTCAAGCTACCTTTTTCAAGGATGATAGCGTTGGTGTCTCTCAACTTCTTCACCACGAAGGCGTCTTGAGCCATGACGGGCATAATCCCCACCTTGCCCGACGCCCTCGTCGTTGCCTCCCTGCGCCAGAAGTGTCGTCAGCTTTTCTTCAGCGAAAGGCAGGAGCCCAGTGTAGACGTGGAGGATGGCACCTCATGTCTGATTCGTTTGGAGGAAAGAGGGAAGGATGATGACGTCATCACCTATGGGACGTTTCGAAATCCGATTCATGAAGAGTGTTTGGTGAAGTGGAAAAGAAGCAGGGGACGGAGAATGTCTAGTTAATTGTGTGACTTGTAAGGCAAGATCAAGGGGCACGAATGACCACCATCAGTATCTAAATCTCTCTGCTTACATTATAATCGTGGCGTAATGCTGCAGATAATAAGCAGACGACGTAACTCGGCGTGCTTCAACAAACCCCTGTGAGGAATAACTATCGATGCCTTGTCTGAATCTCATTCCAATCAAGAAACAGAGCAACAAATAATCTCATCCAAAAAGAGCAAAAGCCTCAATTGTGACATAAAGAAAAGCTTATTCTCTTCAACATCTGGCAGCTCTATCCTTAGGGAACCAACGAGAGATGGGGCGGGGAGCCAGAGCGGGAGCGAGAGAGGGGTATGTATATGCATGAAATGAACATAGTACAGCAGCGATGGGAGAGAAGGGGACGAGAAGAAGAGTTAGATAAGAAGGCCAGCGTGCATGTAGGTTCCCCACCTGAAAAGTAACAGCTATTTTTTGATATTCAATGTTAGGGGGTTAGGTGTTAGGAATATAAAAGTTAAAAAAATTTACATAACAATATATGAGTTTAGTGTCTATTATGTTATTTAGGCAAAAGTTTAAGGCTGCTCATTTACTTTTATTTCTATTGAAAAGAACATAGATGTACCGTATTTGGGGAGAATTCAATAGCCTATTTTATCAAAAAGAATTCAATAACCTGTTAGAACTAAATTGACGCAATTTGATCCCAAACAATCAAAACAATTAATATTTTTTCGTATGAAAATAATTTTAGTAATTAAAATAATACTCATGTTTGGATTTTCAAAAATCATAAACAAATGTGTAAGAATATAATAAAGATAATTACAAGAAAAACATTAATTTTCCATCAATATAATACAATCAAAAAAGTTCCATTAATATTGAATTTAACTATTCACGACTGAGATAATATTTTTAAAATTTGACAACTTTGATTTCTCTATTTGCTAAGAATGCACTTGCTCACTAGAGATTTAAATCAATATGCAATTACTTTATATTTAAGAATTTAAGTCAAAAAATCTTATTTTAATGACTTTTCCCGTACCACTTCCCTTTGTCGACTATTGGCTTTTAAAGTCTTTTTTTCCGATGCAAAATTATAGAAGGTTTTTGTAAAAGTAAAAATACCATATCATATCAAAATATAAAAGATTATGGCACATTGAAAATAGAATGTCTAAGTTTTTATATATAAATATTTATTAGAAATTTTGTTTGCTTCATTAAACATATGATTAAAAGTGATTATCTACTTTCTCATAGTACCCTATAGTGGTGGAACTAAGCTTGGTTGAACTAGGTTTAAGCCAAATAGGCCTAAGCTTATATGGTATGTCAGAGGCCTAAACTTGATTTATATAATGCTTTTCTTACGGCTCACGCCTTAGCATAACTAAAGTTTAACCTGATCTAAAAACTTATTTAAAAGCTTACTTAAAAATAAATCATTTAAATAAGCTCACATTTTAATTTTAGATGTCGCAAATCTACTTCAGGATTATTAGTATAAATATACATGATTTATCAATTTTAATATATAATGATTAAAATGACTTATCAGTTACAATACAATACAACAATGAAGTAACTATTAAAATTAATATATAAATCCAATTTGATTTAAAATATAACTAAAAATAAAAAACATAAATTGATTAAAAATTAAATTGTAAAACTAGTGTGCATGCACGTGTGTACATGTAAATATATGTAAGTAAGTCAACTTGTTAGGTTTGCAGGCTAAACCTTAAAAAATTAGACCTAACCTAATCAACTCAATTGGGCTAATTAAAGGCCTGAATGTAACCCAAAACTATTTAATAAATAAGTTAGGCTAGATATAAAATAAGCCATGACATATGCCTCAGATAACAGCCCGACCCATTCCTGCCCCTCCCTAATTGGGGATGGTTATGAGAAAACAAATCTTTAATCTATTGTAAACCATGCAAGTCAACTTTACAGCACCAGCACTCTCACAGACCATTCATAAAGGTACAATCCCGCAAACAACTGACAAACTCACTCATAAAGTATAGATTACATCCAAAGTTCCCAATCATAATTATGCCTATTATACTTGTTCGCCCAACTATGCAAGGAATAGCCTCTGATTGCTTGTTTTGATTCACAGAAAGCACCCGTCAAAAACCCTGCTGGTGAATTTTTTTTTTCCTTTTTTAACAGGAAATCACCGAACGGGGTTAAAAAGAACGATTACATGTGATGAAGCAGCTAAAATATTATATTAACATTGACCAAGGGCAACAGCAACATCACTGACAAACTGATAAATTTAAGCAGGCAAAAAATTCAACTACAATATGTTTTTAGCATTTAGATACAATACAATAGTCGAATGTTCCGATGTTACAGTCAGACGCAACCAACGTAAAGGCGCAGCAGGGACAAGAAACCGTCTCCTGTTGCCTCATACAAAGTAGGATAATTGAAGGGCATTCGGCAGATAGTAGCATAACTGTACCGAAACCAAAATAAATCTACAGATAGCAATCGGTTCTCCTTTCCGGTTTTTAAAAATTTGACCACTACGCAGATAGATAGTTCAAGCAGGCAAAGCCAAAGCTATCATTCCAACACGAACAGCAATCAATGATGTAGGCATAACACCAGTCCGAGAACTGGCAGAATATTCTTTACAAATTTGAACTTCACTGCATGCATTTTTGCCTCCCAAAATAAAATTATGATGTTACAAGCAATGACAGTACTCATTTATTGCACACGGAAATCATGTTTCATATATAGTCATCAGCCACTCAAAGAAACTGTCTTCCATGGATACGACAGTTCGTAGTAAACACTTAACTATTCTACTCGTTATCTTCTGAATGGCATCTTCGGCCTTTTATAGTTTTCTTCACCTCCCTTCCCATTCTTGAATCATCCAGATCACTTGAATCAGCATCAGTTGATGATTCTGCCTTCCTAGTTCTCCGTCTATGTCTTCTCCCAGAATCCTCAGATGTTTCAGAATCAGAATCTGATCGACAGCTTCTCCTTCTCCTCTTCTCCTTCCGACTCTTTCTTCTGTGCTTACGGTCATATTTCTCATCTGAAGACTTGCCCTTCTTCCGCCTGTGCTCCCTCCTCTTCCTCCTCCTTAAATCTGAATCAGAATCACTAATTTCTCTCTTCCCATGCCTACTTTTTGATCTCCCTCTCTTCCTCCTCTTGCCAGAGCCAGAGTCAGACTCATCTTCATCAGAGTCCTTCCTTTTTCTTGAAGAACCTCCCTTTTTGCTAATTTTCTTCCCAGACCTTTCCGCAATAATTCTCTCAATCTCTGAGTCTACCTCAGAGTCTAAACTCCCACTATTGTCCTCCTCATCACTCCCATCTGAGCTCTCAACAGCACTTCTTTCAATCTTTGCTGCCCTCCCCTTCAATTTATCCAGCGCAATCAATGCTGGAACTTGCATAGCTTCTGCATCCTTTTCCTCATTGTCATCCTTGACCTTTACATAGTTCTTACACTGAAACTTGAGGTGCCCAACACGCCCACACTTCTTGCAGGATCCTCGATCCACATCCACATTAGAATTTGATATTTTAGCAAGTGCAAGGAGTCCTTGGAAGTTGGCGTATGCATTTTCAGCATCTGGTTCTGCATTCACTTCTCTCTGTGAAGTATCCTTCTTGTCTTCCTTGTTGGGTGCATATGGATCATAACCAATAGCACTCTGCCATATACCATGGGTTTGAAGGGCTGCACTACTGTGAACCCGATTGTTTGCAGGCATACGAACTCTACCCGCAGTAGCCGGCATCTTGAAATTTTAATATTGATCCCTGTGAGAAACAAACCACAATTCTCAGGAGATTTAACAAAAATCCAGAACTAAACCATGGGCGAACCTATACTACACTTAGTGGGGGAAAATCTTTGAATTATGCATAGTTGATACAATACCAACTTAATTTTTGCTCCAGACACTTTGACACACATCAGATACCTTAAGAATTTTCCAAAATTGATGATAATATAAAAAGATTAATAAAAAGAATGCACAGAATGCCAATACACAACAAATCCAACATTGCAAAACAACACAATCCTAATCATAGAAGTTGCTAGTAGTCAAAATGAAGAGGGAAGAAGTATAATAGCCAATTACTCACCATTCAAGCTAAAACTAGTACCGAAAAATAAATAAATAAATAAACTCCACATGTAAATATTCCCAAAGAATATTCTCAGGAGATTTAACAAAACTCCAGAACTAAATAATTGTACAATCAGAACCATTCTGCCAAAGAATATCTCATTTATTGAACCGAGCCAGAAGCCTAGGTACCTTGAATGCAATGACAAAGGCTCCATTACAAAGACATGGAATGGAATTACACGAATAAGGAGTTATTGCCACAATCAAGAGTTACTACAACAGGATTCAAATTAACAATAAAATTACCCATTCTGAATCAAACTCATATATGCAATCGATCATAGAAATCAACAAACTCTAAACCCAAAGCTGGAAGAAAACAAACATGACGCAAATTGAAGCAAAAAAAAGCGTCAGACAAATTAAACCTAAAATCAAAACGATAAATTCCCAATTTTACAATCTTAAGAAAGTTTGATAAAAGCATGATTAACAAATTAGTAAAGAAAGATTTAACATAATAACCAGCGATCTACATCAAACAGAGACAGAGGATTTCAGAAAAGAAATTAGGGCATGAGTGATCAGATCAAAAGAAAGCAAAATGGGAAAGGGGAAAGATAAATGCATATATGGAACAAAGGCAGAAGAGGGAGCCAAATACTTGCGGAAAGAACAGAGATCTGAACACCAATGAATGAGAACGACGCCGAGAGACAAAGAGACAGAGAACGGCGAGCGTGACCGCCCGAGAAGGCACCTGCGACTTGCGATGGCGATAAATAATATGTGCGACCGTGGGCAGCGTGCTCCCAGATCGATAGGGTCCTTTGGATTACATGCGGCGCCCTCGGCATCAAAAGTAAAACAAGATGTAAATTAGAATAATATATTTATATACTTTTAACTATTTAATTAATTAGTATATTTTATCTAATTAAATCTTATTAGAGTGAGTGAATTTTAAAGAATTAATTAATAATATTAATAAAAAAATTTATAAATAATACATAAATAAATTTATATACCTTGATTTGATTAAACACAATCACTTAAAGTCTCATTTGTTTCGAATTAAAAAAATATGTAACTTTTATATAATTTAAAGGGTTAGTGCAATTTAGACTTTCCATTATAAGTTCAAGGACCATTTGAATCTCAAATTTTAAAAAGGTATATTATGAATCTAAACAATTAAAATTGAAGTAATTTTACCTCTATCGCTAACTTTCAATGAATGTTCATTAAACTCATTTGGAAAAAAGTGCACTTTAAGCCTCCATTTGATGAACATTTGTTGAAAGTTAATGGTAGAGGTGAAATTGCCCCAACTTTAATTTTTTAGGGTTCAAAATATACTTTTTTAAAAGTTTAGAATTTAAATCACTTATGGACATATAATTTAGGGTTCAAATTACATATAAACTCATGGTAATATTACAAATTTCTCAAGACATGAGAAGAAGGAATAAAAAAAGGTAAATGATGATGATGATGATGATGATGATGATGATGATGATGATGATGATGATGATGATAAAACTATATAAAAAAAGGCTGTAGATTGTAATAATGAGTAAAACAGTTTTTGGTAAAGATTATGATTGGATATGAATGAGACGGTGTCGAGTTAATTATTTTTGTTCTTGCTAGGTGGGATTTTGGTAGGCTATCAGTGGCAGCAATGAGAGCGTAGCATAATCTTTCACTATAAGCACATTTTTATATTTTTTTTTCTGTTTGTTCTTTGGCATAATGGAATTTCATAATAATATTGATTGAAAAAAATATTATCATTCTTTGTTAGGAAAAAATCTAAAATAAATTCTTCTTCATATACTTTTTTCTCCATCTCTTTACTTATCAAAAAAGCATTTGGTTTTATTTTATAAATTTTCATCTTTTTTGATCAATTCAAACCAAAAAACTTACACATTCCTTCAAAATCTTTTTAAAAATTGATATAATATGCAAAATACACTTTTTTTAGTTACTATTGAATTATTATTGATTAGAGTGCATTTTTTAAAATATAAAAAGGCTAATATGTAATTTAAACCTTAATCTATAGGTCTAGGAGCGATTTGAATTTTAAACTTTTAAAAAGGTGCATTCTGAACCTTAAACAATTAAAGTTGAGACAATTTTGCTTCTACTGTTAACTTTCAATAAACGTCTATTAAATTGGGGCATAAAATGTAATTTTTTTCAAATGAATTTAATAGTCGTTTGTTGAAAGTTAACTATAGAGATAAAATTGCCTCAATTTTAATTATTTAAAGTTCATAATATAGTTTTTTAAAGTTTAGGGTTCAAATCATCCCTAGACCTATAATTTAAAGTCCAAATTACATATTAACCCCAACTTAAAAATTATATAAAATATTTTATATAAAAAGATATTTATTTTATAGAGATTTTATGAAAATAAAATTTTATTTAGGTTATATTTATTTAAAATTAAAAAATAAGTTATTTTTAGATAGTTTAAAATTTTTATAGAAAGTGTTTTATTTTATAGAGATTTATGAAAAAATAGATATTATTAGTTAATTATATTTGTTTAGAATAATAAAAAAATAATTACTATCTCAGTTAAAAAATGTAAAGCATTTTTAACCGAATCTCACCCCCGATAAAGTAGTTATCTACTTTTAAATTAATTTTATCTTTCATATTTACCTCTATTAAACACCCTATAATAAATATAAAGTCATTCATTAATAAGGATACTTTTTTAAAAAAAAAAAAACAATACTTATACCTTAAAAGACTAAAAATGCCTTACAGTATTTAATATCTTACTCCTTAAAAAATATCTTATAATTTTAAATGAAAAGAGTATTAGTTAATTATTTTTAAATTTTATAATATTTTTCTTAATTTAGATTTTATAAAAATAAATTATTTGTTAATTATTTTAAAATTTTAGGATATCTTAATGTGCTTTATATTTTTAAAACATTTTCTTACATCTACGGCATCAAATTGTTTTTAGAAATTACTCAATATAACTTTTTAAAATAATTAAAAATTTATTTTGTAGATTTTGATTATTTTTAAAATTTTAAATAAACACCATAAAATCTCACAAAATATATTTTTTATAAAATAAACTAAAATAAATAGGTACTTCATAAAAAAAGATTTAGCAGCCATGTATTTGAGAATAAATTTTTTTATGTAGTTTAGTTATTTAAAAAAACAATTTTCTAGATATTTTATAAAATAAATATTATTTTATATTTGGTTACAATAATAAAAATTAATTATTTCTTTTTAAAATTTATAATATTTTCATAGATTTTTTTTATAAAATAATTTATTATTTAATTATTTTAAAAATTTATTCATGTTTTTATGATATTTTTTCTTATCAATGGATTAAAATATTTTTTAAACTACTCAAACTAACTTTTCAAATTAAAAAAAATATAATTTTTTAAATATAATTATTTTTAAAAGTATGAATAAAACACTATAAAATATCACAAAATATATTTTTCAAAAAAGAATAATTGAATTTTTCATCCAAAAAAAAAAGCTAAACAAGGGGCCTTATTTTATAGGGATTTTGTAAAAAAATTAAATATTATTTTATATTTAATTACAACAATATAAAATTTTGATTATTGAATTATTTTTAAATTTTATGTCCCCTTTATGAATCTCTATTTATTAAAATAATTTATTGTTTAGTTATTTTAAAATTTTATAATACATCGTATATCTTCACATTTATATTATTTTTTTATTTATCTCATTAGATTATTTTTAAAAGATATTCATAATAAATTTTCAAAATAATTAAAATATGCTATTCCTTTTTAGATTCTAATTATTGTTAAAATTTTAAATAAACAGATTTTAAATATATCAAATTATCAGAATCTGATCTCATTGGTAGATAAGGGATAATAGAATAAAAATAAGTGGTTTTTTTCATTAAAAAAAGAAAGAAAAACTTAAACAAACTGATTTTAAATACATCATATTAAGTGTACACTTTCTCCATTTAAAAATATAAGACATTTTTAATTAAATCTCATTTTTCAATAAAGTAATTACTTGCATTTATACTAATTTTATCTTTTTATATTTACCTCTATTTTAAAAGGTATTTTACCTTAAAAAAATATAAATTAATTTATTTAATAAGAATACTTTTGAAAAAAAGACAATGATTACATTTAAAAAGATTAAAATTTTTTTATATTTTTAAATATTCAACCCTTAAAAAAATATTTTGTATTTTTAAACAGAAAAAATATGTATTTTTTATTTTGAAGAAACTATGATGTAATGTCACAGAAATTTGTCAAAGATCAATTTCTTTCAAATGCTCCTGACTCAAGTGAAGTCCCAATTAATATATTGTTGAAAATAACGATGGGGAGATAGCGATATAGTTATCTTATGTTTCAAAAGATTGGATAACTCTTTGAATAATTTGCATAAAGATCCATTAAAAAAGAAAATGGTCATACGTACACCTCCATATCGAACTACTCTTCCTATTATTAATGTGAGAAAAAAAATAAAACAGAAAGTCAATTTTTTGATAAACATAAAAGAATAGAAATAGTTTTATGTTATGTTTGAATACACATGGATTTGAATTTAAATTTGAACCAAATTCATTATTTGAATAATTAAAAATGTATGAATTTGATTTGACCCAAATTTAAATCCAAGTTCTCCCTTAATCTCTTTATAATTTAAAATCATTTTTAAACTCCTATTATTTCAAATTCTAACTCAAGCTTTTTTGTAATTTGACTCAAATGTATGAAAGCTTGATCAACTTGCCAATGGTAAATGGACTGAACCATCAAAGTTGACGAAAACAAGCTGCCACCATTGACTGGAACAAGACGACTGACTTCCACCGAGACCAAATCGACTGCGATGACAGGGACGGCACAACTGACTTCCATTGAGATCGAATCGACGGTGATGGTGGGGACTAGACCAACAGGGATGAAGGGGACCGAACAGTAGACTCCCACTAGAACTGGACTAATGGCTTCCACCGAGACCAGACTGACGGCTATGACGGTGACTCAATTGACGGAGTTAGGGATGATAGGGATCAAACAATTGACTTCCAACAAGACCAGATCGATGACTATGACGGGGACCAAACTGATTAGGATGATGGGGATCAGACGGCCAATTTCCACAAGGATCAAACTAATGACTATGACAGGGATAAGATTGACGATGACGATGGGGATAAGACTGACAACGACGATGGGGACCAGATGGCTGACTTCTACTGAGACAAGATTGACTGGCATGACAAGGATTAGACGGCCAACGCCCACTGAAACCAGGCTAAGGGATACTACTGGGACAGGACTAACGGGGAAGATGGGGACCGAATGCACGACTTTCACTAAGATCAAATCGATGGGGATAACATGGATTAGATGACTGAATTGCACTGAGATCGGACTGACGCTGACGACAGTGACTAAACGGCCAACTTCCATCGAGATCGAACCAACGGCGATAACAAGCACCTAATAGCTGACTTCCATCATGACCAAATTGACTATGATAGGCACCGGACAGCCAACATCCACCTAGACCGAATCGACGACAATGACCGAGACAGGATGGCAGACTTCTACCGAGATCAAACCAATGATGATGACAGACACCTACAATGTAGGTGGAATTCGACCATCCAGTCCCTGTAGCTGTCGATTCGATCTGGTTTCGATGGAAATCAGTCTTCTAGGCCCCGTTGTCATTGTAGGTCCGGTATCGGTGGAAGTCAATCGTGCGGTCCCTATTATTAGTGTCAGTCTAGTCTCGATAGTACTCGACCGTCTAGTCCCCATCATTAGCGTCAATCTAGTCTCAGTGAAATTCAGCCATTCGATCCCCGTCATTGATGTTGGTTTGGTGCCGATGGTAGTTAGCCGTTTGGTGCCCATTGTAGCTGTTGGTCTGGTCCTAATGAAAGTCGACCATCCTATCACTGTCGTCGCAGTTGGTCCAATCTTGGTGGAAGTTGACTGTCCAATCATTACCGTCGCCGTCGATCCAATTCCAGGGGAAGTCGGCCATCCCATCCTAATCATCACCAGTGCCATATTCTTAGTCGACTTTGTTTGTCTGATCCCATTAGAAGTTGGCCATTTGAATCGTCGAGTTTGACTAATCTTTCAAGTTTCTTTTAAATTCAAATATAAAATATAAAATTTTATTTAAATCCAAAGAAAGAATTTTAATATTATAATTTAAAATTTTTATAGTATCCAAACAGAATTTAAAATTTATAAATTTCAATTGTGAGATTTCAAATGAGATTTTAAATCGAAATTTCTAACTTAAATCCACCTATCTAAATACAACCTTAATTTTTTTTAATTTATTAATCCACTCATGCAAAAATTTATTGAAAAATGTCCATCCATCCCATAAAATAGGCCCTCATGAGTCCTACTCATTTGATTATATTAATATTACTAACATTATTCAACAATCACCATCATTTTTTTCTAGGGTTAAGGTGCAATTTTACTTTTAAACTATTCTTAGAGAAGCAATGTTACTCCTAAACTATTCATCATGATAATGTTCCCCCTAAACCAATCAAATCAAAGTAATGTTGTCTCTATCGTTAAAACATCCGTTACTGTAGCTCGTGAGACTCACTTTTCATGAGTTAAGATGTAATTTTGCCTCTAAACCATTCTCAAAGAAACAATATTGCCCTCACCTTTTAAAAATCATAAAATTAAATAAAAAGAAAATTATAATAATATTAAATAAAAATAATATTAAATGTATATATAAAATAAATATAAGAAAAAAAATTTACACTCCCTCTATTCAAAAATGTAAGGCATTTTTAACCGAACCTCACCCCCAATAAAATAGTTATCTACTTTCCAACTAACTTTATCTTTTTATATTTATCACTATTAAATACCCTACAATAAATATAAGGTCATTATCAGTAGGGGCACTTTTGAAAAAAAGCAATTATTACACCTTAAAAGATTAAAAATGTCTTATATTTTTGAACATCTAATTCTTCAAAAAATGTCTTACATTTTTTAACAAAAGAAGTAGTATATTAATAAAATATTATAAATTAATAATATTATAAATTATAATTTAATAACTGGTTAAATATAAGTAAATTTTGATTAAATTAAATATGAGTAAACTTAAAAGTATTTGTATTTACACTTATAACTATCGATTGAAGCTGTCATTAACGATTTGATTTGAAATAAAAAAATATTTTCATGATTGAACTAGATTGGACAAAAGTTAAGCCATTATTAAGCCAAAAATCAAAATTGAATTGGGAATCGAAGCGGTTTTCAGAAAACTGAATGATTTTGAATATAATATTTAAAAAATTTTAAAATTTTTAACAATAAAAAAATTTAAAAATTAAATCCTACTAAAAACCAACTTTATTTTTAAACAATTTACATGTATAAAATATAATGAGATTATTTTTTATAAAGATATCAATAATTATAAATGTAAATGCAGATACTTTTAAGTTTATCCATATCTAATTTAATTAAAATCCACTTATAATTGACAAGTTATAAAATTATAATTTGTATTTTTTTATATTCATCTTATATATAAATTTAATATTATTTTTATTTAATATTATTATAATTTTAATTTTATACATACAGTTAATATTAGTTTATTTAATATTATTACAATATTTGTATTTAATTTTATAATTTTTTAACGATGAAGGTAACATTGCTCCTTTGAAAATACTTTAAGAGCAAAATTACACCTTAACTTATAAAAAGTGAATCCCACTAGTTATAGTAATTGATGTTTTAATGACAAAGGCAACATTGCTGCGATTTAATTAGTTAAAGGGCAACATTACTACAACAAATAGTTGAGACACAACTTTCTTCTAAAAATAATTTAAGGGTAAAATTACACTTTAATTTTTTTTTTTTTTTGTCATTCTATTCTAAGTACTCATAAAACCCTATAACCCTTCTCAAAATTGATGAATTTTACAACAAATGTTAACGAATCATTTAATGCATAAAATACTTGCACAAAATGCGAGAAATTATAGTAACTTTTATAATCATGTTGGAGATTACCAAAATATAAAATGCGAGAAACTAAGTTATATCCCTCTATGATTCCATCTCTAATACAAAAAAATACTCCAGACCTATATTTTAATATTGAAGTAATCTGGGTCAAAGTGATGCAACCTTACATAACCATCTTCACCTCCACTTGAAAAGCTGCAATGAGAGAATGAGCTTGAACTCAGCATATATTAAAAGATAGTCCAACAGTAACTTAACAACAATAATAAGCCTTATTCGATTAGATAAAGTCAACTACATAAATTGCACGACACAATCCAAAAACTCAATAAATTAAGTGGACTGCAAATTAGGATATGAAATCAATGAGATCGATCTTGAACCTAGCATATGTTAAAAGATACAGTCCAACAGTAACTCAACAATAACACCAATAAACCTTATTCCATGAGATAGAGTTGGCTATATGAATGGCACAACACAATCCACAAACTCAATAAGCTAACTGGACTGCAAAATAGGATATGAAATCATAAATAACTAGAGTTTCTGTGCATCGTTGTCAGGTTTCCCAATAACTAAGAACATGACAAGTCGTTGTACATTTCAAAAGACCCATTCATATATGAAGATTAGCTGTAAAAACAGATCCGCCAACTGGTTAAAATTATATTAAAATAACCTTGCAGCTTTTGGTTTATTGGCTAAATTTTGTCTTTTGTTAATTTGGATGAACTCCGTTCAAAATGCTCAAACTCATTTAGAGAATGCTCTATCATGACCTCTATACATAATTCAGATGACTAGATGACGACAACAATGATAACAAGTCTTATGGGGTCAGCTCCATGGATAAGTAAGATAAGTAAGATGTTCAACATCATTCTCAACATCCCTTCTAATTTGTGAGGAAAACTAAATCAGAAAATGATAAAACCATTGTTTTTAAAAAACTAATGATAAAACCGTTTAGCAATAGGAAAATTAAGCAATACCAATTTCACGAATATAATCAATTTGGAGAATGGAACAGTATAGACCATTTAGCAGCAAAAAACTACGCATTGACCACGTTAATGTATGAGAATGGTTTGTATATTGTCAGGCATTTTTCAATGTCCCATCAATGACTATTTATATCTATATTTCAGGTCGCACATTTCAAGTACATGGTCATTTTTTTTATCCTCTGAATATCAAGATAAAGTAAATTTTCAGCTCTGCTACCAAATGTTGAAATAATAATAAATCAGAGACAAACGTTAAACAGCCTACTTCAAATTTGTCTACAATGATATTCATCATGTAGCAAAAGGTTGATAATCTCAGCCATTGAAAACCCACTTAATAGAGCCGCTTTAATTAAGACTATAACAACAAAAAATAACTATGATAACACAAAAGGAGAGAGTGCATGCGCGCGCACGTGAGAGAGAGAGAGAGAGAGAGAAGAGCATATACCTCTTTCCATCAGGGTTAAAGGCAAGTGCATTAATTGGTCCAAAATGTCCTTTGACACCCCCAATTTCTTCTTGAAGAATCTAAATTGAGAACAAGAAATGAGGTAAACATGCAGAACAATCTGTAACAAAACATCATAAAGAGAAATCTAAGAAGGAAAAAAGGGACAAATAAATTAACCTTATCAAAAAACTTGGCCTCAAATTTTCCAGCACGATGATCAGTAGTAGTAACAGCTGATGCGTCTTGACCACCTCCAAGCACCACCTAGAAAACAAAATACAAAACCTTCAGAAAACCATAGACAAACTGAACAAATGCATCATTCAATTAAAAACATTGAATAGGGAAAGCAAGGAAACTGGATCATTGTCATCTAACATTACCAAGTTAAATCAATTCAGGAGTCCATATATTTTGTTAGCTAGGGAACAATAGCAATATACTACAAGAAAAAGGTAATTTCTGGGGTATAAGTTTGCAACATAGAAATAAAATTGATTACATCCGTTACCAACCCAATGCCATAATATTAAACCCAAACTTTACTCCTTCAGTCAAATATACTAGAAATAAAATTACACAAAACATGAAAATATCATAACAAGCATAAATTTTAAAATAATACAACTACGTACATGATCAAGAAGAGGTGACATAGCCACTGCATTGACTGGGCGTTCTGTTACATATGTCTTGATAAGAGACAATGATCTGGTATCCCAAAGCTAAGACATCGCCAAAAAAGGAGAAAATACCAGCAAGGTCAACCAATATCATCCCAAGTTCTTCATAAAAACTTAATTTAAAAAAATTACCACTAACAGAAAAAGATAAGGAATGAATATTTTAATACCTTAGCCGATTTATCTAGGGAGCCAGTCAGGAAATGGGAACCATCTGCAGATTTTGCAAGTGATGTTATCGTCTTTTTGTGGCCAATTTCCTTGTCCACCTCCTTTAGTAGCTTTCCTGTCTGCCAAATCATGAAAGAGTCAGGATCATGAGAGAAGCAGAGTGGATGAACACAAACACTGCAAGAACTTTTGGGGCACGTATTCTCATAGAAGATAGAACAGAGAAGGAAAAGAACATCAAACTACAAGCTTCTACAGAATTCAATCTGGTATTGACAATACTATCTATGATTTCAAGATAGCAATATCACCATATATAAATATCAAGGTCACCAACCTCAGAATCCCATATACGGATCACAGCATCTTCTCCAGCACTAATAATGGTTTTGTTTAGGGGTCCCCAAATGGCTCTATTAATTCTTCCCTGAGGGCCCTTAATGACAAGTATGGATTCGCCAGTCTCTGAAAAATGGGTCATCCTTAATTACCAGATGGTACCACGATATTTAGCTGTAATACAAAGTTCACAATACACTGAATATACATAATGGAAGCCCCACGCTAGGAAGAGCATATTTTCAAATATTTGCAATATGCAACAGAAGGACAGGACAAGGAGTACATAAGATTGACTTCTCAACACTTAAATAGCTATGAATAGTCTCCAGGCAATTGACGTGATGTGCTATATAGGCTTCCTATGCGAAGAATCCGTTTCTAATCTATAATCATATCCCAATAAGGAAACATCATGCGTCACTTGACTAAATTTAAAAATACGGATGCTACAGCATCATGCTCAAACAGTGACTGAATCTTACACACAAGTATCAATCATAAGTGTCCATCAAACAGGACAACTTATTTGCTTCTTCAGGTATATACCTGAAAGAACTAGACCTGGAGAGTGGAGACTTGCCCCCAGATAGGAAAGCTCTCAAAAGTAAGGCTTTTGTCACTTAAGAAACCCAACCCTAAACTACAGATACTAGGACGAAACACTGTAAAGAAATCAACCCATAAAAACAAGGAACATAAAGATTGAGATTACGTTCACTAATGTCTCCAGCAATGCGTTTGACATGAATTGCAGAAGGCAATTCCATGAAGGGATCAGTTGTCATAACAGCAAGTTTGTCGCCCACAGCAAAATCCACAGACCGAGCAGGAGAATCAAAATTGAATGTGAACAATTGCTGCCCAGTTTGAACATTCCACAGCTTCGCCGTCTGATCCGCGCTACCCGTTAAAAGCCGCATAGAATCTCCTGCGGAGTGATGGATATTGTTAATAAAATCCGCTATCACCAAAAGGATTTCCTCAATAGCCAACCAAAAATATCAGAGAACAGCGAGAAACAAAGGAACTTGCTTGAGACATCGCAGCACCAAACAGCGCCGTTGTGTCCACGATAAGTGCCCAAGCGTTCACCGTTGTCGGCGAACCAGACAGTCGGGTTGTGATCCTTAGCACAAGAGAAAAGAAGATCGCCATCCCTGTTGTACTTGAGAAACGTCAATGGCCTCTCGTGGCCCTTCATCAAAATCGGCCTCATGGTTACGCTCTGACTTTCTTCTTTGCAAAGGACGAGAGAAGAAACCTGGCCTCTTCTGCGAGCTTCTTTCAGGAACAAAGAAGGATTTAGGGTTCAACCCTTCGACAAGCCAGAGCAGCCAACGTGTTTAGCCAATGTATAGTTCGGGTGGTTCTTCAGGCAACCCAACCCGGGAAAATAATTTTAGAAATATTTAAAAAAAAAAGAAAAATGTAATCATTTAGTACATGTAATTTTAACATAGTTATAACTCAATCTTTAAATTTTGATTTGTTATAATTTAATTTTTATAATTTTAATTCAATTTTAACTTAGTTCATGAACTTTAATTTTTATAATTTAGTTTTTATAGTTCCAATCACTTAAATATTGATGCATATAATTTAAAAAATAAAATTATAAAAATTAAAAATATTTTAAACTTTTAATATTTATAAAGATTGAAAGTGTTTAGTAATTGAAAATATTGATAATAAATTTAAATAATATAATTTTAATTTTAATATTTTTAATTTTATTTTTAAAAATATAGAGACCAATATTTAAGTGATTAAAACTATAAAAATTAAGTCACAAGAGTTAAAATTTAGGAATTGAATTATAATTGAGTCAAAATTTTAAAGACTAAGTTATAAAAACTAAAGTTTAAGGATTTTATTACAACTAAGTCAAAATTATAAAAATAAAATGATTAATTTTTCCTAAAAGGAATGAGAAAACATTTTAGGAAAATGACAATAAAATTTTTCTGAATTACATAAATGATGACTAATCCTTCAAAATATTATAATTTTAATAAAGTCTATCAAAACTTTTGTGTCAATAAATTTTAAAGTAAAAAGACCATTTTACTCTTACTAAAAATGATAAGCTTCAATCATAATTTTTATTTAAAGAATTACAACTTTTGTTTAGTAACTCATAAGATATAAATAAAAAATCACAAATTACCAAGTGTAATTTTTGTTATTGAAAACAGGTCTCAATTATAACTTTTGCTTAAGAAATAATAGCTTTTACGTGAATTGTAAGAATTGAATAAGAAATTATAATTTGTTAAGTGTAATTTCTATTATTAAAAATAAGTTCTCAAAATAACAAATTTTATTTATAACTTTTGTTTGAAAAATCATAATTTTTATTCAAAAAATATAAAAATTAAATAAGAAATTATAACTTATCAATAAGAGTAAAATAATTTTTTAAATTTAAAATTTATTAACAAAAAATTTTCTAAATACATTAATAAAATTATAGCATTTTGAGGAATTAAATTATTATTTATATAAATCAATTCTCAAAGCTTTTCTTTATCCCAAAAAAAAAATATAATCGTCCTCTTTAAGGATACAATTTATATAAAACTAATATAAAGATGAAAGTTAATCATTTTTAAAATTATGCATACTTAAAAATTATTCATTATTTTTATATATTTCTTAATTAATAAATTACTTTAAGATTTTGAAAAGGCTAATATCTTTAATCCTTTTTTTTAGCAAATCTTTTTTTAATAACACTGAATAACATTAAAAATCAACCTGCATACAACTCAAGAATTTCAACAAGAGGGGGGAGATCCCTTATCATTCTCCAACCCTTGCAAAAATGTTGAAGGATAATGAAGTATATCTTTAATTCTTTATTTTTACATGAAGTTTTATCTTGGTTCCTTGATTTTATGAAATGTTTAAATATTGTCAAAATATAAAATCAACAAATAAACGAATAAGGTTACCCTTATTAATCTATACTTATTCTAAAATCAAAGTAATTAAGGGACTAATCATAAAATGATTACCAAGTTTGTAAAATTACAAAAGTGAGAATCCCAAGTTTTTACAATTCAAAACACCATAATATACTTTGATTATTCACAAATTAGAGTTAAAAACAAATATGAAAGCATGAGATACCTTTTTATAGCAAGACATTTGAAAAAAATTGTTTTCAACAAAACAACTAAGGTGCATTATAGCATGCTACAGATGCGTTGCAGCATTGCATGAATTTGACAACATTGCTGTCATAAGACAACTTTAGAGGCAAACTTTGGATGCATCCCATTACTCCATCTAACATCCGATTGAGATGATATAGGTGTCTAAAAATAACTTTTCTTAACTTTAACTAATGACACTAATTTCACAACCAATACATTTTTCAAATAAAAATTGAACACCATTTTCAAAACACACTTCTTTTTCACAATCATACCTAATTAGTGTGCTCAAATCATAATTCAAATGCCAAGAGCCTACACCACATTCAAAGGACCGTAATAGACTCGTGCAACACACCACAACCTACTAAACACACATATATCAATTTTTTGATGCCAACCCCTTTATCACAAAAACATGAGGAGGAGTCTAATTCTCATAAATCAATATATTCATACATCACATTCATTCATTGACACAATTTCCTATTTACACTAACATTTTGACCATATTTAAACTTTACAACTACATCACATGTAACTCAAGGCATAAAATATGACTTTAAATCACTTCAATTAATGCAAATAGTTAAAATAAATCACAGAATCTCCTAATTGGAAAATTATAAAAAAGATATACATAATTAAAGTGCTATAAGTGTTGGACATAACGACTTATGACATTATATTTAGTTTAAATTTTGAGTATAACAAATATAGATGAATTAACTATACTTATACCTAATTATTTTCTCATATATATGTATATATATAGTAGTTAACCATGGCTATGGAATAAATACTTTAAAGTGTTCTTACCTATGTTGTTGCACATTACATGAGATTTGGAAGAATAACTTGTGTACATCAAAGTTATTTTATACTATCATATTTTTTTATCTTAAATTAATTATATACCCAAGAATGTTGATAGTATCATCTTTCATAACTTGAATATATATTAATACTTGGATTAATTATTTTGTTCATAATATATCATTTAAATTTGTTCAAAGTAAAGATAAAAGTGAGCATGAAGAGGAAGAAATTAAAGACATCATTAGCATGCATGCCACATATAAGATCATAGAACATAAAGAAAAGGATGATCTAAGAAGAGCTTAAGAAGAATAAAGAAATTCATACAAGCTTGGATGCATCTTGAAAGCTTTGAACTTAATAAATATAATATCACTAGGTTGGAAGTCTTTATGTTAAATTCATTAATTTAGATATGAAATTTTGGCTTGAGATATTTTAAATCAAAACATGAATTTTAGATTTTAAAAGAAAGAGTGAGATATAATTTTTTTATAATTATATTTTTCATCTTTGATCACATATATCTCATAAAGTTTGAAATGTTTTGATTATTAACTCCATAAAATTTTCAAAATTATTATATTGGCTTAAAATGAAGTTAAGTTGAAAAAGTCATGAACACTTATAGTTTAAATTTTGAAATGGCAATTGTGAAAAAAATAAGATTTAACCTTTAGTCATGTTTCTTATCATATCTCTCATTATATAGATCATTTTAATGTAAAATATATCTTATTTAAAAATAGACTCCAATAGCTTCTCAATGATAGTTTATTTATTTATTCAAAATAGAGTTCTATTAATAAATATATGAATTTTAGAAGTTGAGTGTTGAGATATTGATTTAGCACAATATTAAGAATTGACTTTCGTTCACTCTTTTGATCATATCTCAAAAGTTACATTAAATTTAAGTTTAAAACTTATTTCATTGAAAACTATACTTCAAAAGCTTCCAACAATACATACTTTGTTAGATTTAGAGTTGTATTGAGTGAGTTATAGCTTTATGAAATTATATGCTGTGGCATCTTCCAAAAGGCATGTGATTGAAACTTGCACACATGCGTGAATTATCTTGAGAAACTTTCAATGTCTAAATCACACATGAATCACTACCCATGCACACATGAAACGTTACCCAATTTCTATTAAATAGCTTTTATGGTCTAAAACACGTGTGATTCACTTCCTATACACATTTGAGATGACCTCCAAAGCCTTATTTCCTACTTAATAGCTTCTGTGGTCCAAATCAAATGTGAATCACTTCCTATCCTCACATTATTTGTCACCTATGCAATATCACATGATGTTTCAAGTGTGATTTGTCACTTATCCACATGTGATTTGTCACCATTTCTTGTAAAATGTCTATTTCACGTGTGAATGAATCTTGTTCCATAAGAGAAATGTCACCAATGGCTCTAATAATAGTGGAACGACTATAAACAGTTATATTATATATCTAACATCTATTTTACTTCATAAGTTATAAATAAAATACTCCAATCTTATTTTAACAAGTGATTAATCTAAAAAATCATCAAGCTATGAAGTTCATGTTTATATTATTCTTATTATATGAAAATCATTATTCATGAGGTAATATCATTTATATCTTCATCATTTGAGTATTAGAGCTTCATTGTATTCATCATTACTCTTAGAGAGAGTTTCAACTGAGTAATTTACATAATCAAAATCATTGTAAAAGTGAGGGAGACATTTTTTTTGTAATCAAGTAAGGTTGTTCTCTTGAAAAAAGATGCTTACTTGTAAAGTGAGTTGCTATAAAAGCTCACAAGTGCTCGAACTAAATTTATGATTGTATTAAGGTGGCAAGCACTCATTTAAGCTTGTGTTATAGTGGAGAAATCTCAAGTGATTGTTTGAGGATTGAACATAGGCTCAAGTGGTGGAGTTGAATTAATATAAATTATTGTTTACAATCTTTCTTTCTTTATCTCTTTATATTTCTAGCAATCTTAGTTTATGCTATGTTTTAGTATATAAAATTAAATTTGATATATCATATGCTTTTACTTAAACTTCTACTTAGAAATTAATTTTACACATATTGAGCTTGTAAAAATTACTTTAGCATTCTTGCAATCAGAGTTTAAAACATTAATTTACTCAAACTTTTCCTTACACACGATTTTATTGAACAAGTTTTAAAAGAACCAAAATTTTCTCAAATATTCAATTCACCCTCTTTTGGGTGTGCTACCACATCTAACAATAAAGCCTATTGTTAGAATTTATATAGAATCCTATATCTCTGGTTATTTTTCCCAATCTTGATTCGATGAGTTAGTCCTTGTAATATTAAAGAATTAAGGATAAGTACAATTATTCAGTAATCAATGTCAATCTAACCTATACAATTGTATATCAATTAATTACATATGAAAATGGCAATAACAACTTTCACAAACTTCATATATTCCTCAAATGGTTACCACAACCATAATATTAACAACTATATGGCTGGACACAAACACTTTCCATGGCATAACATGCATAAAGTGTGATATACATATTAAGTTATAATAATAACAACTATGTGCCCCTATCAAATCATACTAGTCCACAATAATAATAATATTCATGTGGCCAAAAATATGAAATATGTGACTAATGCCAATCTCATAACCTCTTGATGCTTTTGACATGAAACTAGTGACTATATAGTGGCTACATTCAAAATCAAACTAACCAAGTCTTTCACTCATAAGGAATTGTCTAGCCAAAGCTACCACACTCACTTGTGATCCATGGTTTCCCCTAGTACTAATAATTATAGGGTGTCATTTTCCCAACCTAACCTCCTCATGAACCATTGAAAACTAGTTAAGTCGAGTCCCTTGAAAAACAAGTGGGATAGTTCCTAATAAATCATAGAACAACGACTACCTCCCAATTATAATGGTTAGTATGGAGGTAAGTTTTTGATTCCAACAATAAGCTGCCACTACTACTTAGATTTGTCATATCTACTCCTTTCCCTATAAGTGAACTCTCGCTAAAATGATCATGACATGCACACAATTGACACAAAATATGCAACACTAATAACATCTATCATATCATGTCATATTTATTACAACTCATCTTTATCATACTCCTTCTATCTCATCATACACAATATCTCATGTTATTCATGTTCATATATATACATGTTTCTACTCAATAGCATTATTAACACATGTAAAATATACATATCATTTTTCATCATTTCTCTAACATAACTTTATGCATGTCACAAAGACTTGCCAACATTTGCATTGAATATGGGTTTATAAACATTTATCAGTTTTGAATCATTCCTACTAACATATAATTAGTTAATACACAAAAGCATAAATCAAATTTTCCCTAGTTATCTCAAAATTTTAAGAGGTTAAAGGTTTATCCTTCAAATACAAACTTTCAAAGCTCTCCTCAAGCTTGAATAGTGCTAAATTGGTTAGTTTATAATTTAACCACAAAGATAATCATTAATATTCTTATTCGAATAATTTCCAACACTTTAACTTAACATTCCACCTCACCTAAATTTACAACCTCACATTATCAAACATACCTATTGAGTTTATTAAGTTTCCTTAACTCACATTATCATTAATGAGCCATTAAACCACTCCAACCAACTCCATTAATGAAATTTTTGAACATTAATGGCTCTTACCAACCAAAGACTTGTAAAATCATTAATACTAGATTTAAATATCCTAAACAACCTTCATTAATAGTCAATGTGTTTAGATTTACAATTCATATGAATCGAAAATCACTTTTCCTATTCAAACTCTAACTCAAATCCTTATGAAAATAGAAGAGAAAGGGAGGATAAGGGTTTTAATGGTTGATAGCTTAGAAATATTCCAAAACCTCCAAATTGACAAGCCCTAGCAAAGAAACCCCGAGTCCTTCATTTTTCTCCTTTTCCTCTCTTCTGGTTTTTTTGAATATATACAGAACCATTTATGCATAATTTTGACCATGTGCCTTGAGGTTCTTCCTTTGTAGCTTGCTATATGTGTGCTGCGGTGGACGTGCTACACATCATGGCATATGGCATAGAGACACTCTTTTAGATTTTCTCTCTTTTTGATATTCGAGTGACCCAACTTCGCTTCAAGCTTGAATTTAGGGTTGAAATTATAACCAAACACACTCACTAGACCTCTTTGACCACATACCACCTCAACATAGCTAATTATCGCTATTAAATTTAGCTAATCAAGTTTAAATTTCTAGGATATTAGGTGTTACACAAAACATACTCAAATGCTGATTTATTAAGTTTAATTTTTTTTAAAATAACAATAACTGACCTAAAAAACAATCTCTTTAAACTAACTTTGTTAGAGTTAAAGGACTAAAAAATACTTCATAAAATTAAGATATCAAATTAAAATATTATATTAAATTATAGAATCCAAAGTATAAGTTAGTGTTTTGAAAAAAAAAATTTAAAAACCAAAATAATAACAAATTATCAATGATAACCATGAAAACAAGACCTTAACATGACATATATTAAGAAATGTGATATTATGAAACAATTATTTTTTATTAAAAATTTAGCAGAGCAGGACATGACCTGGCTTGATACCATTTAATAAGACTAACGGAAAGCTCGATACCTAGCCCAATAAGCTTGAAGGACTGGACAAGGCGGGAATATCGTGCATAGCCCTATTTTATAAATAAATGTATCAATTTTGTAAATAATAATGGCAACATATGGGTAGAGCCGCAAAGTCGAACTAATGGAGAAACAAAGAGATGGCTATTTTTTTTTTTAAAAAAAGAAAACAACTTGTCCTTTGTTTAGATGTTAAATTATATGAGACTATATCATCTAGTAAGACTGTGATGAGTTATGAATAGTTAATAAATATATACTATTCATTAAAACAATGGAGTTATTATAAAATAATTAAAACTAAAAGTAATACTGCTACTTTATTATGTGGCATGTATATAGGATATTGTGGGTAATAGGAATATGTTGCATTTGGGGCCGAATGAAAGCGCAGTTAGAGAATACATAAATATGTATGTTGTTAATTGATTTTTTGGATCCCCAATCTAATGTCCAATATGTTGTTGGTTGGCTAGTTATCATAGCTTTGACATGGTATCAAAACTATATTTTGATCTTGACTTGCGATTCATGGGTAACTATACTTCCAATAATGTCATGGTCATAAATATTATGGTTTTAACATTTGTTGCTAAATGATGCTGTGTGAGATTGTCATTGGGCCCACAACTAATGAGGCTTGAGTAAACGTTTTCTAGCCCAAATTGTTTAATAGATTAAATGTTAATATCTGATTTTCAAAAGTAACTACAGGACTAGCCTGTGCTCTATCCTGACCCACAATTATATTAGCCCATCTTTCATCGGCTCTTGTTGATGGCTTTTAGAGCCAGCTTGAATAGACTAAGATAGCAAGACAATTGGCCGTTTGCTTATCCCTAATTTAGACGTTAAAATCATATGTTGCCAAAACAAAAAAGATGTTAAATCATATGAGACTAATTCTCTAACAAGAGTGTGATGAGTTATGAATACTTTATAATATATATATATATATATATACATACATACATACATACATATATTTATTATTAATCAAGACTAGGGCTGCACAAAAGACTGGACGGGACTAAACTTTAGCCTAACCCGGAGTCTAGTCCTTTTCATGAAAAGGATTGGGTTAGATAACTCGTAGTCCGGTCTGATCCTGTAAAAACTCGGAGATTAACAAGACTGGACTTGGTCCATAAGACTGGGAGACTGATCCTGTTAGTCCAATACTCACTTGGCCTTTTTTTTTTCTCTATGATGACCAATAATCTATTTCAACTTAACAAACTCAATTAAAATAATAAAAATACTTATAATCATAATAAATCCATAATAATTTCTAACACCAAGAAAATAATATTTTAGTTACAGTCCAAACTCCAAATGATTTAAATACATAACTTCAATAAAAAATTAAAGGAAAGACCGAAAATAGACCAGAGGAAAAAAAATCAGCAAGAACAGAAGTAATAAAAATCAACCTACAGACATGTTCCTTCAAAGTTTGAACAGATCAAGATCAGAGTGCAAAGTGCAAGGTAGGGGCTAGGGCTTTCGCACACTGAAAAAATTGAGAATGAAAGCAAAGTTGAGTGAGTGGCTGAGACGTTAAGTGCTGTTAAGTAACAGTGTTGGGGTTTTTTTTTAATCAGAGTGCAAAGTGCAAGGCAGGATTAAGACTTTTTTTTCTAAGGCTTATTAATTAATAATTTATAAATTAATTTTAATTATATTAAAATAATTATATAGGACCAAACCGGACCACTTAGTCCAGATGCTTGGTCTCTAGTTTGGTCTTACCCAAAAAATCAGTCCTGTCTTTTCGGTCTTTTTGGTCCTATAGGACCAGCATTTTACAGGATTAGACAGGACTGAATTTTCATGGGTCGGACCGGACCGAACGAGACTACGAGACTTTTGCACAGCCCTAATCAAGACTATCAAATTGTTGTATAATAATTAAATTTAAAAGTAATATAGCTTCTTAATGTCTAAAAAAATAATGTACTTATTGATCATCAAATTACATTGTCATGTTTTCCAATCAACGACGGTACTAATAATTAATAATTTTGAAGGAAATGATTGCTTCATTTATAGCTATAGGATTGAGTTTCTTGAAGCCCTTCACATTTTTGCTTGCTCTGCATTGCTCATGGAGATTTTCCACCTCCAATGTTAGTTGATAAATACATGTAACAAGATTAAAATTAGTAGATGTACTAATAGTGATTTGGTTGAGTGGAAATGGCTTAACTTCATTTAAGATTCAAACCTTATGAGTGAAAAAAAAATCTTAGAAGAAGAATATAATATATCTTATAATTATGTCCAGACAAAAAAAAAAAATTGCCACGCAATAGTCTAAACCAATAGAAACAAAACAAAATAGGATAACCAAAACCAATAAAATTTATCGTTTGCAAGGTTACATGTTTAATACAAGACTTCTATTTATAAAGGTCTAACAGTAAAATGTTGTAATGACATAATCATGTAAATAAGAAAAATTATTTACAATTAATGGCAGTTAGGAAGTAGAAGGGGCTAATTCCTTATAATATGAAAAATAAAGATTTAAATTTTCATGGAAAGATGTGTCCATATTTAATATCTATCCATGCTTCGAACAAGATTGACTCCAATAAAAGTAATAAAAAAATAAAAATTATTTACCTAGTAGTAAAATATGACACCCTTACAAGTTACATTTTTTGTTCTATTTACAAGACATTTTTAATATATTTTAACAAAATAAAGGAAAACCTTAAAACTTTGTATAGAAATTTAAGAATTTTTTAACTTAGTCCTTATTAAATATATATACTTTTATAACATATTTTCTCTTTTTAACATTCAATATTAGTCAAATGAAAAATTTGTAATGAAAATTTAATGAAATAACTTATAAATAGGATAAAATTTTTTTCTCTTTATCTTATAAATAAAAACTAGATGGAGTATCTTTTAGTATTCAACATGCATACTATCCAAAAAGGGATATGAAATACTCCCTCCGATCTTATTTGTAAGATACCACACTTTCTAGTGAGGCTATGCAAAATTCCTTTGATCTTGTCTGGTCTAATCAAATTCGAGATAAATTAGCTTGATTCAATCTGAATAAAAATTTATCTTTCAAAACCAAAAAAATCAAAAGACTAGACTCTTTTTTGGATTAGACTGGAAAAGAGATCGAGCATGTGGATCATTTGGTCTGGTTCAATCCTATAAATTTATTTAATATAATTATAATTAATTTATTAATTATTATAATAAGTTAATTTATAATAATAATTAGTAATTTTTGTGTCTTATGCTTGTGAAGTCAGGGATATTGAGCAAAATTTTAGCATTAAAATCTTTCCTTTTTATTAGTGAAATTTATTGTTAACTTAGTATAATGGACTTTAGATATGTTAAAGGTTGTTTAATTTGAATTCTATGTGTTGTAACTAAAATATTTTTTGTTGAGCGGGAATGAAGTTTATATTAAAACAACTGTACAGAGTACAAACAGAAACAATTAAGAAGGGCAAAAAGTTATTACATCAAAATATGAAAAGTTGAAAAAGCTCTCAGTGCATGGTCAATAAAAGCTCTAACTTGGCAAAGGATTTTGTCAGAAGTGAAGGATTCCCCTGTGAAAATGCATTTGTTCCTTGCATCCCATAGTTTCTAGCACATAATACATATTCCAATCTTCCAAGAGATATCTATAGAATCATCATGCAGAAGCATTTTGAACCAAGTGTGCAAAGTTGTCGTATAAAAATCAGCACACATGTCAAGTGGCAGGACTTTATTCCAGACAGTAGCAGGTAAATTAGAATGTTTGAAAACATGATCAATGTTCTCTATAGGAGCAGTACAGAGAATGCAGGTCTGATCTAATGTCATATGCCTACGATACCTCTCAGTATTAGTAAGCAACTTGCCTTTTAACAAAAGCCACATGAAGGTCTTCACACGTTATGCAATAGGTAATTTCCAGAGTTTCTTCTAGTTAATATCAGTTTCAATCTGATGTAAAAAATGAGAAGCTTTATACATTGATTTAATGGTAAAGTTTCCTTTAGGATTAAGACTCTAGAAGCAAGAGGGCTTTGCATTATCATTGATATTGATGCTTTTATCTACAGTATCTTTAAGACAAGATGGTGGTAGTTAGTGTTGGAAGAGAGTCCATTTCCATTGGCCATTTGCATCTAAAAAATCAGAAATTGGTTTTCTGAGTTCAGATTCAGAGATATCAGCAAAGGAAGGAGTTTTAAAGGACCAGAGTCACCAATCTAATAATCAGACCAAAACCTGACCTCTTTGTCATTCCCAGGGTTCCACTTCACATGATTCAATGTATCCAGCCAGATTTTTGCAATATTCCTCCAAAGGTATGAGGATTTACATTTGCTTATATCCTGTGGGGATCTATCAAAACATCTGTACTTGCTTCTTAGAACTTGAACCTAGAAAAGGTTTGGTTCAGAAATGATTTTGTAGGCAAGTTTGGAGATGAAAGCTTCATTTTGAGCCTCTAAATTGAACAAACCACAACCACCATTAGCTAAGGGTTGACACATCTCAGACCATTTAACCAAGCTAATCCCATGATGTTCGTTTGAATATCCCCATATAAATTTCTTGATAGCTTTCTCAATTGACTTGCAGCAAAGAGTGAGAAGTAAAGTACTCTGCATCATATAATGCGGGATAGAGCTAATTACAAACTTAACAAGTGTAATACGGCCTGCAAGTGAGAGAGTTTGGCATTTCCAACCTGAAAGCTTATGATTTATCCTCTCCAAGATATAACTATAAGTTTTGGATGTGACTCGTCCATTTATCAGGATTGCTATAGATTTATAATTATTGTTGTTGTGATAAATTTTATATGATTATAAGTAATTTTATTATATTAATTGAGTTTATTAAGTTGAAATAAATTACCTAACTCATAGATAAAACAGGAAAAAAAAAAACAAAGTGAGATACTAGATAAGATTGGGATCATTCTCCTAATCCTATAGGGCTAGTTCAATCCTATTTAACTTTGGCTTATACCAAAACCGAGTAAAACTATGGGTTATCTAACTCAATTCTTTTTGTGAAAAAGACTAAGCTTTGTGTCAGGCGAAAGTCCTATTCAATCTACCTTTTGTGTAGCCTTACTTTCTTGAAGTAAATTTTGATCTAAAATAAAAGTTGTATCATGATTTAAAGTAAGGATGAAAATAAAAGTATATTTCATTTTTTGATATGATATTATGCACGAAACGATCGGAAAGGGGTATATGTAAACTATGGCCATCCAACAAGATATTTTCATGGATTTTACATTCTCGTCCTTATTTGTCCTACTTATATTTCAGTCTTCACAAATTTCATTCATTCATTATCCAGACTTGGAACTCCCCCGCATGCGTTCATGTGAGTCTCAATCCATTCTTTTCTTCCGTGGGTACTTGCTATACTTCTTCATTTGGTGCCATTTTATAAGTTCTCAGTAATCTTCATTTGTTGCAGTAAGAATACCATTGCCGGTGAATCTGTAATTGTTTTAACTTCTCAACACCTGTTACGCCTGTTTGACGTTTAATGAAATTGCTTTATGCTGTTTTGCAGGTTAAACTGTGCTTGCACTCTGAATAATAGACTTATAGAACCAAGGAATTGCATTGGTGATTTCGAATGGAAAGCAAATGACTCCAATGGTGGCCCCTTGAAGAAGTACAAGCAAGACAGCTTCTATATTGACAAACGTGGCAACTTAAGAACTTTCAATCACAAGCAGTTGTCTCGGAAAAGATGTATAACTGAACACCAAATTGTACTTTGTTTTTTTTCCCCTCTGTGATATATGCTGGAGCGTATCATTCAATAACATTTGTGATTTCTTTGGAGCAGGTGGCTCTTTGAGAGGACGAGGATGGAAATATGGGTCTGGATTTGTTGATGGAGTTTTCCCAGTTTTAAGTCCAGCTGCGCAGCAGATTCTGGACTATGTCCAGAAAGAACTGAATACTGAGGAGATTTGGAGTTCACTTGATACGCTTCCTGCTTCTCTTTCCACATGGGATGATGTATTTAATGTAGCTGTTCAGCTCCGAATGAGAAAACAGTGGGATTCAATCATTTCAGTAAGAAACTTTTCTACTCTTTCTTATATGTTGTTCAACCCGTTTTTTTCTGTTGTAATTACTTAGTTATACCTCGTAATTACTTAGGCTCTATCTCAACTATTCTGGGATATTTTTTCCTATTTGGCTTGCAATTTGCTATATAGTTCTTATAGCAGAGACAAGAGAAGAGGTTAATTGCAAACTTGAGTTATGGAGGAGGACATTGGAGTCGAAAGGTTTTCGTCTGAGTAGAAGTAAGACGGAATATTTATATTGTAAATTTGATAAAGGACTATTCGAAAATAATTTGGAAGTGAAATTGGGAGATCAAATTATACCTCAAGTGGAAAAGTTTAGATATTTGGGAGCCATTATCCAAAATGATGGCGAAATCAGTGGAGATATTTCACATAGAATTCAAGCTGGGTGGTTTAATTGGAGAAAAGCTAAAGGAGTTATTTGTGACCGTAAGGTGCCTAATAAACTTAAAGGAAAGTTTTATCGTACTGCTATCAGACCGGCAATGTTATATAGTAGTGAATGCTGGGCTCTAACGGGACAGCAAGAGCATAAAGTTGGAGTAGCAGAGATGAGAATGTTACGATGGATGTGCGGACATACACGTAAAGATAAAATTCGAAATGAGCACATACGTGAAAAAGTGAGGGTGGCACCTATTGAGGAAAAAATGGTAGAAAATCGGTTGAGATGGTTTGGGCATGTACAAAGAAGACCAAGGGAGGCACCAGTGAGAAGAGTGGAACATATAACTTTGAGTCCGATTAAGAGAGGTAGAGGAAGGCCTAAGAGAACACTCTTGGAAGTTGTTGAACGTGATCTCTTAATTAATAATATTTCTAAAAGCTTAATAAATGATAGAGCACAATGGCGTCTTGCAATCCATGTAGCCGACCCCACCTAGTGGGATAAAGGCTTGTTGTTGTTGTTGTTGTTGTTGTTGGCTTGCAATTTGCTATTTATCGCGCATAACACAGTCTTCTGTGCAGTTATGTCAATGGATACTGTATAGGAGCTCCTTTAAGCCTGATGTCATATGCTACAACTTACTCATCGATGCGTTTGGGCAAAAGTTGCAATACAAGGAGGCAGAATCCACTTATCTGAAACTTCTTGAGGCACACTGTATACCTACTGAAGATACCTATGCTCTTCTGATAAAGGCTTATTGCATGTCTAGTCTGTATGGGAAAGCTGAAGCCGTTTTTGCTGAGATGCGAAATTATGGCCTTCCTCCAAGTATGAAGCTTAATCAAATGATCGTCTATTTACACTGAATCAGATGAATCATGAAAGATTTTAACACCTGAGTGAAATAAATCATAACCAATTGCTTAACTTATTGAGCTTTTTAGTTGAATTAGTATTTAACATGGTATTAGAGTCTCTATGACCAAGTGGCCCTGAGTTCAATCTTTTCCTACCAGTCTTCATAATTAAATGAAATTTCAGCACAATGAAGGTGGGGCTGTGCTTTGATCACATTTCATGCCCGATAAACACTTGTGTGATGGAGCTTGTGAATTATTTACTGGCTTTTGCTAAATAACAATTTAGGCCTGTGAATTTGAATGGCCATTTAGTATTCTAGGATTATGTTACATTTAAAAATCCATGTAGCTGAGTATATTATTAGGTTGTTCAATGTCAATCTTAATTTTCCCTCATCAATCACTGTCAATCTTTTGATTTCCGAGAAATATGCTATAGCCTTCTTCTAATCCCCTCCTGGTTCATGTATGAGTTAGACTTGTTGACGAGGAATTAAGAAAGTTGCAGTACCAACTGTTGGTGCAGACTATTCTTCCTTGTTTATCTGTACTATGACAGTGACAGTTTTGTTTTTGTTCTTCCTTTTTAACATTTCTTTCTTGGCAATTTATTTATGCTGGGATACTGATTGCTAGGGTGTTTCTAAAAAAGGAAAAAATATTTAATGTTCTCTTTTTCTGGACAATTATAATTTTGACGAGCATCCTTGTTTAAGGTTTTAGGCATTAGGGAGGAAATACAATGTACTGGGGGAAGTCCCATGTAGAGCAGAAAAACTTCAATATTATTATCATACTCCATGTATAGTAAGCTTCTGCAGTCAAACTCTGTATGTTCTCAAGTTTACTAGACATCACATGATTACATATTTTAAGAGAACTTCTGATATACACATCCATATGTATTATTAGATATTCATGAAAATACATTTAATCTTTGAAGCTAGCTAATTAGTTTTTGGACTGAAAAACTCAGGTGCGGTTGTATTCAATGCATATATTGATGGGCTAATGAAAGGCCAAAATCCCCAAAAAGCTGAAGAGATTTTCCAGAGGATGAGGAGGGATGGCTGCAAGCCAACTACTGAAACATATACCATGATGATAAACTTATATGGAAAGGTAAGATAGTTAGGTTCATTTGAAATAAAATGTCATTGTTATGAACATGCTGGCAATAAGCTTTCCAAATGATCTCATGGTCTACGAAAGTAGTTTATTGCTGAAACTCATATGTGGTCTACAAGTAGCAGTTGCAGAGGATTTGGTGCTGATTTGGTTGTTTGGTGCTCTGAAAAGCAGCTTCATCCAACTTTTCTCACACTTTACCTCTGAATAGACTTATTTGAGGGAAGCTAGTGATCTTGTTCTTATAATGCCCCCTTACATCCTCAAGTGTAGTATTCAGCGCTAGTAAGAACTTATATACCCTCTTTCTCCACACAATTCACTTGAGGTTGGCCGCATCAATGATGCAACTCCATGTTTAAGACATGCAAGCTCATTGATTTGCTGCCAATATCGTTTAAGGAGGGATAATGGATTACAGACCTATCTCCCTGTTCAGTTCATACCGGGTCTTCCATCTTGAACGACTCAGCCATGTTTAATTGGTCATTTGGTTGAGTAGGTTTCTTGAGGATCCTCCCAATCATCTCTGCAGTGTCAAACAGAAGCAAAACTCTCCTTTATTTTGTTATTCGTGAAATTAATATGTCAAGCATCAAGCATCACCATGGTAATCTTGGCTTTCTATATTTTGAAATTTGGATCATTCTTCTAAGGATGGAGCACTTCTAGTCAAGTAATCTTCTTCCCATGTTGTGATATATATTCACACAAATTGACCCCATTGGAGAAAATTGAGTCTGTTGTGTTTGTGCCCTGTGATGAGCAGTTGTCTATTTTGCCATGGCTGGTAGTCTTGGCAATATCAGAAGAGGACCCATCCTTTTCAGAGTTCATGGTTTTTTGGAATATGTATTTTGGCATCTGGTTGGTTCAAGCCAATCTGACTTTTGAAACAAAATGAAGTTACTTAAAAGCTAATAAATCAAGCATGATGTTATTAGATAATGGGAGATTCAAAATAACAATAACGTGTTATCCACTGATTTGATTCACATACTTGGCACTCCTGGTTGTCACGTTCATTTATAACTTTTGCGTGCACACATCTATTCCCCCTTTTTTGGGACAGAATACTGATTCTGAATCAGCTCAAACTATAGTTACAGATGCATGATGCAAACTTGTTTTGCTTGATGATGCTGTGACAACAATGTTTAAGTCATCACTTCATCTGCATGTCCAAATAATGTTATTTTCCTCTAATTATTTATGCTTTGAAATTGAATTTTGTACAGGCAAGCAAATCCTCCATGGCCCTAAAATTGTTCCATGAAATGAAGAGTCTGAAGTGTAAACGAAATATTTGCACGTATACTGCCATGGTGAATGCATTTGCTAGAGAGGGACTGTGTGAGAAGGCAGAAGAAATATTTGAACAAATGCAAGAAGCTGGGCTTGAACCAGATGTGTACGCTTATAATGCCCTTATGGAAGCTTACAGGTTGGTATGCAGTATATTCTTATGAATATTAAAATTTAATCCTTATAAATTGATTTCTGATTTCTTAGGTCTTATGAAATTTTTTGAAGATGTATAAATGAATATGTTAGCAACTAGAACTCTAGTATTTTGGGTTCAAAGTGACCCATGGCAGGGGTGGAGCCAGGATTTAACTATGAGGGAGTCTGAGATATAAAAACATATGTACTACAAAGCTTTCATAAATCTTGGGAGACCTGAAGCATAAGGATTTGAACCAGTTGGGTGTAGTGAGAAACTAGAAAATAAATAAATGACCTGAGAAGACCCTGAATTTGTTCTCAAGAGATGCACAATGCTTGCCACAGTCGAATTTATGATCATAGCTATAATAGTAATTTATACTATAAAATGTCATGCTTCCTGACATACTGCAACAGTCGTGCAGGTTATCCATATGGGGCTGCAGAAATTTTTTCACTAATGCAGCACATGGGATGTGAACCAGATCGAGCATCATATAATATCTTAGTTGATGCCTATGGGAGATCAGGTCTTCATGAAGGTAAACTTGTCAACTTTTGTTTACACAAATGGACTGTTAACTATCTTATATAGTCTTTCTTTGAAAGATGTCCTTTTATGAAATGTAGAGGCAGAAGCTACCTTTGAAGAGATGAAAAGAGTAGGAATCACACCAACAATGAAGTCCCATATGGTTCTTTTGTCTGCCTACTCGAGAACAGGCAATGTTGGTAAATGCGAGGACATTCTCAACCAAATGCATAAATCTGGCCTGAAACTAGACACTTATGTTCTCAACAGTATGCTAAACTTGTATGGAAGGCTAGGCCAATTTGAAAAGATGGAGGAAGTACTGTCAGTAATGGAGAAAAGATCACATTTAGATGATATCAGCACATACAACATCTTGATAAACATGTATGGACGAGCTGGTTTTATTGAGAGAATGGAAGAGCTATTCCTGTCTCTTCATGGCAAGGATTTAAAACCCGATGTGGTGACTTGGACATCTCGGATTGGAGCTTACTCTAGAAAGAAACTCTACGGCAGATGCTTGGAAATATTTGAAGAAATGGTTGATTCTGGTTGTTACCCAGATGCAGGAACTGCTAAGGTACTACTAGCAGCATGTTCCAATAAGGATCAAACTGAGCAGGTCTCTACTGTAATTAGAACAATGCATAAGGATTTGAAGACTGTTTTGCCAATATGATTTTTGCTTTGTTATTGTATGAATGGATAGTTTTTTTTTACAATAGAGGGCTATGCCCATAAACAGTAAAAATTAAACAACATTAGGGGATTTAATTCCCAAGCTTTCTTCCAGCACTAATTCCCTCACAAATGGGGGAATTGAATCACAAACAAGAGGGTCAGATCCTTTTTTTGGCCAGTACATCTGCCACCATGTTTTGCATCCTGGGAGCAAAGGTCACCACTACTTCCCAGTTGAATCTCAATAAATTCTGAGCATTTAAAAAAACCAGACTACCGCTGTAATGGTTCCCATGAGGATTATTTATAAGCTCTACTAGGTTCTTGCAATCTGATTCAATGATTCCCCGCCTGAAACCCATTCCCCACGCCATCTGAAGACTTCTAAGAATAGCCCATTCCTCTGCTTCAAATGGGTTGCAAGATCCAAGAGAGTGAGAAAAGCCCACAATCCAAACTCCTTTATCATCTTTGAGAACTCCCCCACAACCAGCTTTGTGTGTATCCATTGTGACAGCACCATCAGTGTTGAATTTAACCTAGCCGTGTGGAGGAGGTATCCATTTTGGGATAGCAGCCTCTACCTCATTTTCAAGACTAAGAGCTTCTTCATGCATAACAAAAGATTTCCAAGTGTGGGAAATATCCATAATAGGATCCTTAGGCTTTAGGTATTCAAACTAAAACATGAAACAATTCCTCCACTTCCAGAGCTTCCAAATTGTTACTCCCCAAATTAAGCTCCAGTTAGAAGAAGAGTTGGAAAATGAATTTGGCTTCAAGTTTCGAGACACCCACTCCTTTAAGTCTAATGAAAAGAAAATTAGGTGGTGTTTTGGTGGTAGCAGCTTACGCCAAATCTGTTGAGAATAAATACAATCTCTGATTATATGTAGTACATCCTCCTCTTTAGATTCACACCACAAGCATAGTGAAGAGCAGCTCGCCTAATAACTTCTCCAGCTATTGGTAGGAACTCTATTATGATATGTGAGCCAAATAAAGAAACGAATTCGTTCTACCCCTTTCCATTTCCAGATTACTTTATAAAGAGGATCAAGCAATTCCACTGGTGGTTTCTCAATCATAAAATAAGCACTCTTGATTGAAAATAAACCATTAGTAGTTCCATTCCACAACATAATATCCTCATCGGCTGCTTGAGAAGGAGGCATTATAGATATTAATTTAGAAAGTACTTCTTTTGAAACGATGAATGATAAGTTGACAAAGTCCCATGCACCATAGCGAATCCATTTTGTGACTTTTGAATTTAATTCCTCATCAGAAAGTGGTCTCAAAATCATATCTTTGATTTTCTTGTCAGCGAATAACCACTTATCTTCAAAGAAAAGGATAGACTCTCCATTCCTAAGTTGCCATCTTGTTCCTTCTTCCACATAAGCTTTAAGCTGGCAAATAAATTTCCATAACTGTGAATCCCCTTTCTTAATGTTCAACAGATTTTCATCTGATCTATACATATATTTCTTTTGTAATAGCTTAGCCCATAGACTATTAGAACCAGTAATTAGGTTCCAAGCAGCTCAGTACCACAGGCTTTATTAATTGAGGAGAGCCTCTTAATTCCAAATCCTCTGTGAACATTGTATTTTGTCCGGTCATTTTTTAAATTTAATAAAAATAATAATAAATAATTAAAAAAATATAAAAATATAAAAATGAAATTTAATCCTTTTTTAGGATTATATTTTCAAAAAAAAAAATCTTGCTTAATTTTTTTAAATCTCTCCTAAATTATCTCAATTGTTCAAAAATATTGAGAGTCAACTTTTGAGAGTTAATTCTTCTCTCCTTAAAACTTATTTTTTATTAAATATATATATATATATATATATCTATGTGTGTGTGTGTGTGTGTTAATTTAATTTTTAAAAAGGGATGAGCAAACTGGAAGAAAGGGGGAGGGACCGAAAGGAAAGAAAACATAAGAAAAAAATAGACAAAATAGAGATAGAGAGGAGAAAGAGAGAAGACCGAAAACTGGAGAGGGGAACAGACGAGAAAACAGACGAAAAACATAGCACAGAGGGAGAGAAACAAAAAGGTAGAAAAAATAGAAAAGAGAGCACGAGAATGAGAGCAGAAAATCGAGAAAGCTTTAGCGATAAAGCACAGAAGAAAAAACAGATAGCAACAGAGTAAAAACTGAGAGGAAAAGAGCATTGACCTGAGAGGAAAAGAGAAGAAAAATAGAGCCTGGATAGTGATGAGCGAGAGAAAAGCCGAGGAAGGAGAGAGCACCGAGAAGGAGAGTAGAGGATTGAGAAGAGCGAGGGAGAGACCGAGAGAGAAGTTTGGATGGAGAACGAGAGAGAGAAGGAGAAGAAGTTTGAGAAAGAAGAGAGACTGAAGGAGAGATGGAGAACTAGAGGTTTAAGCAAGGAAGAGACTGAGAGAAGATAAACTGGAGGAAAAAGAGATAGAGAGGGAGAGTGAGAGAGCACAGATAAGAAAGGAGAGGAGGATCTAAAAAGGAGAGAGAGACCAAAGAAGAAAAACAGAGCACATATAGAGAACGCTAGACGCACACACAGAGAGTACCGAGAAGGAGAGAAGAGACTGAGAAGGAGAAAGCTGGACAGTGATAAGTGAGATTCGAAGAGACCGAGGAAGGAGAGAAGAGGGAGCTGAGGATCTAAAAAAGGAGAGAGAGATGGAGATGATGAAAGCATTGTCTTGAGTGGAAGAAGAATGCATGTCTGGAATCACGGGCTGTTGCAACTTGAGGACGTGGTCATTAATAGTTAAATCAGGTAATCTTTAAATCATGTCATCTCCCTTAATTTGGATTTGCTAATGAACATATGTGTGTGTGTATATCTTGATAGATATTGAGGGTGTCGATTGATTTTGATATACATTAAAGATTTAGAGATCAAATATTTTATGTAGAATTTAGAACATACCCAAGAGATGTTTGATAAAAAAAAGAGCCTGTGAAAATATTGTTGATAATTTGTGAGGTTAATTGTGGTTTGGAGCCGTGTCTATTGTGGTTATGATCTTGCTCAAAGTTTATGCCAAATCTAATTTTTTTTAGAATATATCCTTAAGTCAAAAGAATAGTGAATCATCAAATTAATTTATTCATTCCATTACCTTTATTGCATAAGTTGTTTAGCCAACTATAATATTATGCACCGATTATAAATGCAAATATTTTAATTATCTATTTGTCGTGTGAAATTTTAAAAATCTTTGTAGGTATTTAGAATAATTTCATACTGTGAAAATCAATAAGATTTCACAGATGAGGATCAATTGGATAGGTATTTATATGAATTTCAAAAGCTCATTATTAAAATTAATTTTTTTATAATAAATATTTAAGTTTCACGTGAGATTTCAAGAATTTTCATAGAGAATTAAATTAATTGCCTTATCCTGTAGGATAATAAATTCTCAAAGATATCATGATTCACAATTTGTATGGTAAATACATAAACAAATTTTTGTAAATAAAATAATAAACATTTTTTAATATTAATTAATTAAGTTAATAAATTTGAGTTATGATCACATTTTCTAATTAGATATTTTGGTCATGTGAGATTTTAGAAATTCTGTAGACCTTTAGGATAATCATACTACCGTGAGAGTTAATAAGGCTTCGTAAGTATAACGATTAAGATTTGTTATTTAAAAATATGCATTGTATAATTACGTATTAAAATATATTTAAAGTGAATAAATTTAATCCTTTTATTGTGTGAGATTTCAAATCTCTGCAGATATTTAGGATAATCTCGTATCGTGTAAATCAATAAGGTTTCACAGATATGAGAGTAAAACTTATATGTTAATATGGGTTCAAAGGGCCCATCATTAAATTAAATCTCTTTTATAATCCAGATAATTTATTTAAGTCTCATATGAGATTTCAAGAATCTTCGTAGAGATTTAAATTAATCGCATTATTGTGGGAGTAATAAGTCCTCGCAGATGTAGTGGTTTTCAATTTCTATAATAAATAAGGAATTTTTGTAAATAATCATATAATGCACAATTTAAAAAAATTAATTAATCAAATTAATGTATTTAAATTGTAATCATATTTACCAATTATATCTTTTAGTCATGTGAGATTTTTGAATCTCTGTAGACTTCTAAGATAATCGTATTATCATATGAGTTAATAAGACTATGTAAATATAACGATTAAGTTTTTAATATATATATATATATTAAACTAATTACATTAATGATGTAGTTAAATAAATTTAATTCCTTCATCGTGTGAGATTTTAGAATTTTCGCATATATTTAGGATGATCATATTACCGTATAAGCTAATAAGGCTTTGCAGGTATGACGATTAAGACTCTTTAAAAATATGTACATACATGCTTAAAAAATTATTGTTAATACTTAAATATATATATAAGAATATAAATAAATAAATTAAATTACTAAATTCTTTTATCGTGTGAGATTTCAAAATCTCTGCAGATACTTAGAATAATTGCATTACCATATGAACCAATAAGGATCTGCAGGTATAGCAGTTAAAATTTTCAATCATAAAACATAAAAGAAAAATAATTTTAAACTCTTGTCCTTCTTTATTCCAAAAATTTAAAAATTAAGAAAATAATTAAAATTAAATCACTTTTTTTTTGCAATTTAAAACACACATATCAAAATTTCAAAAATTATTTTATTTGTAAAATGGTGAATTATTTTTAATTAATTTTTCTTCAAAAAAATATTTTCACCAACAAATTTTTAAGCTCAAACTATGTGGACTTTGATCCCTATCACAGGGTATGTAGGCCTTAGAGTCAAATTCTAAGTCAAGTCCTCTCTCGTAAATAAGTAAACATTTCTCACCTAATTATTATCATTTTTATATCAAACACATGAATATAAAAGGGATAATTAAAATAATTATAAAATTATATTAATAGAGCACAACAAATTTCAGATAACCGTTCTAACAAACGGGTGTTGTAGGGTGTCTAACATCGTCCTTACATTCAACCGACTTTCGACCCTATTCTCTGATTTCACAGACCACCCTTATCCTCCTTTTAAACGATTTCTCGAGATTTCTCTCAAAATCTTGGTAGCAACTCCTCGTTCTATCTGGTTTCCTCTGTGAAGGTCGGAACCTCCGCTTACGCGCCTTCCGCGTCACATTTTTTAGGTGCGACACCCTCCATACATTTTCGGCAAGGAAATCTTTTTCCAACTCAGGGATGATAACCATGTGAAGTGGAATTTCCCCAAATGAAATTACGTTGGATTTTCTCAATCTTGTTACAAATCATAATTAGTACTTTTGCTACTTGCATGGGATAAATAGGAATTGTACTTAGAACAGATTTAGCAAGTACTACTCTTCCAGCAGCAGAAAGATGCTTAGATTTCTATCCAACTAATTTTTCTTTGACCCTATCCACAATATAACCGAATCTGGTTGTTGATCTTCTTTACATTAGTAAGCGAAAATCCCAAATATATGCCTATTTCAGTGGAGATTTTCATTCCAGCAATTCTCTTAATCTTACCTTTCAATTCCTAGCTCACATCTTGGAAAAGAAAAGTAAAGATTTAGATTTGTTCACCTTATCTCTCGAGGCAGCACAAAAGTCATTAAGGTATTTCATCATCACTAAAGCTTACTTCTCAGAGGCTTCCCTAAAAAGAAATAAGTCATCAGCGAACATTAAGTGTGAGATTGAGGGTCCTTGTTTTGTTACATGAATAGGAAGCCAATGTCCTAAACCAACTGCATCACAAATAAGATGGGAAGTCTATTCATACACATAACAAAGGGAAAAGGTGAGAATAGGTCTCCTTGACGAAGCCCTCTTTGGGGGGTGAAAAATTCAGTTTAAGAACCATTTCAAATTACATTATAAGAAACTATAGAAATGCATCTCATAATCAAAGAAATAGAATCAGAATTCATACTAGCTTCTATTAAAACTTGCTGAACAAAATCCCATCTTAGACGATCATAAACTTTTTCCAGGTCGATCTTCATAGCAAAGAAGCTTGTTCTATGTCTTGCCTTCTTCATTATGTGCATGATTTCCTACCCAATAATGATATTATCCTGGATTAAATGTCCAGGGATAAAGCTAGCTTGAAAAGAAGAAATGATAGAGCCCAGGTATCCTTTCAGCCTTTGGTTGAGAATCTTGGTAATACATATATAGTGAACATAACAGAGGGATATAGGTTTAAAATGGCTAACAAGATCGGGCTTATCTCTTTTTGGAATTAAAGAGATGAGGGTTTTATTAGCTTTATCTTAATTGACCTCACCTTTGAAGAAATTCGAGACAAAGTGGCAAAAGGAATCTCCCACTATTTCCCTATTAGCCTAAAAGAAGATAGGAGAGAAGCCATCATAACCAGGAGCTTTATAAAGTCCCATAGAGAAAATTGCTTTCTTAATCTCTTCCTTTGATGGTATCATAGCCAAACTCTCAAAATTATTCTAGTTAACATTAGGGAAGGAAGTGATGGTAGATAAAATAGCATCACCTGAGTCTTCCTTACTGTAAAGTTTTTTGAAAAACTCAGTAACAAGATTTTGAAGGCTCTTCTCATCTTCAATAATCTTTTAAGATTCATCTTTAAAGGACATCACTCTATTCCTCCTTCTTCTCATTGTTGTTTTTAAGTGATAATATCTAGTATTTCTATCACTACTATTAATCCATTCAATCCAGGCTTTTTAAAACCATTTAGTCTCCTCAAGCTTCAAGATTTCCTCCAGTTCACTTTGCAAAGAAAATTCAAGATTACACAAAAAGCTAGAATAAGGGTAAGCAGGGGATTGAAGGACACCATTAAGTCTAGCAAGAATATTCTTCTTCCTTTTTCGTACCTTGCCAAATACTTTTTTATTCTAAATTTGGACAGATTGGCAAAAAATTTTGAGATTGTTATCCAAGCCATTAAACGTGGACCACTAATCTTTGAGGAAATTCTTAAAATTTTCATGATTTAGCCATATAGCCTTAAAATGAAATGGTTTACAAAAATTTCTCATAGTGAGCATATTAGTAAAGGAAATTCCCAGGGGATTATGATCAGAGAAATTTATTCTTAGGAACACAGTAACAATAGAAGTAGGAAAAGTCAAAATGAACAAGGTGTTAGCCATTTCTCGATCTAACCTTTCAAATAGGCATGAACAACCAACTAGTTTTGGTCCTTTCTAGGTGAATTTAGAGCCAGAGAAACCTAAGTCTAAGGCTGCAATCATTCACTCTGTCCTAAAACCAAGTAATATGGGAAGAATTTCTAGATTTACCCCTAATCCTTGTAGAGGGGTTAGCAATGTCATTGAAATCACTGTACACTATCCATGGTTCTGAAATCGTAGAAGAAAGAGATTTTAATTTGGTCCATAAAATCTCACAAAATCCAGAGTGCAGGAGAGCATAAACTGTCATAGTCGAAAAGGAAATAGCATCATCAAAGCTACATCGAAAGTGGAAATATTGTCTATCCTCTTCCAAGAATTGAATTTGAGCATGAACAGCATTCCAAGCTATAACCAATCCTCTAGAATGTCCCATACTGGGTATTATTCTTAAAGAGTCAAAGTCGAGGGAAATAAGGCAACGAAAGCATGAATCTTTCTCACAGCGAGTATCGATCAGGACCAATATATTGGGTCTTGGTTTGGGTAAAATTGCTCTCAAATTTCTAAAGAGTCTATTTCCATGTGACCCCCTAGAGTACTAGTAAAAGCGTTTATTAATCATCATCTTAACAATAAAAAGTAGATAAAAGGTACACCTTTAAGGCCCAATAGGATGCTGGGTCTCAGGCACCATTGAGTCTAAAGAGAAGTGACTTAGTTGTGGGCTTTGGCTAGTCATCCCATGCAGATCTCTTGGGTCTAAATTATCTTTAAAAAAATTGGTTGGAGTTGTGATTTTTGGAAACTGACCATATCATCCATGTTTGACTTGGAGTAGTCCCTTTTAGCCTGAGCTTCTTGAAATGCAACATCATCATTATCCTCCTATCTAAGCATTAATACTTTGTTACTCCTTGCGTATTGCCCAACTATGTCTCTTCATCTCTTTTCTGCTCTTCTCTTTCCTTGACTTCTGCTAATATATTGCTTGTTTTAATCGGACACTGCTTTCTGTGCCAAGGTCTAAAAATGTTATGTTTTCTCATTTTGCTCTTTCTGGGCTGCTATTTGTTGTATTATGGTATTGTGCTTGGTAATGATCCCCCAGTTGATATCCTCCTTACTGCTCTTGCTTTTGTTAGCTTTTTTATCCTTCTTTTGTTTGTTTCTACATGATGGACCCTCTTTGTCAGAACATGTTTTCTCTTGCATGAAATAAAATGTATCATTATCTTCTTCTTCATGCACACCACCTTTTTCAGTAAGCACCCTAAAACGTGAAGCAAATAGATCCCTGCATTGTAATTCCACTACTCTTTCCTTCCCTTTCCTCTATCATTTTTAGACTACTGACTAATGTTTAGTCATCAACGCTCCATGATTTATCCTAGCTAGTGTAGCTTCAGCTGAGACCCCTTCATGCTCTATGTTTTCTGCTTGAATATTTTAGACTAGTTTAGATAGACATACATCATGCCTATAGCTATAAATCCCACAACTCAAACATAATACATGTAGTCCTTCATATTCTAAATAATACTCTTTATCATCTAATTAAAAACCTTACATCAGCTACTTTGTGAGATCAACTAACACACAGATTCTAGTGAAGTGGCCCCTTAATTGGCAAGAAGTGTGGATATCTACTTTAATCATCTTGCTAATCCTATTTTTGATATGAGTAAGGGCTTCATTATCATAATATTCCAAGAAAACCTTTGGTACTTGCACCCAACATGCTACCTTATCAATGGTAGCACTTTACAGTTTGAACTTTGCTTCTCAAGGCCTAACTATGAGATAATGATCATAAATCATCCAAGGACCTCCCGTTAGGGCTATAAAATGATCCTCCTTATTTGATAGCTTGACCATAAAGAAACCATGGTCGATATTTATCAATCTGATAACCCATTTCTTTGCTCACAGAGTTTGGAGTCTTATTTCCAATACATTAAAACTAATGTTTCTATCTAATAGTTTAACTATCATAGCTTTATTCCAAGCTTTGTATAATCTCCTCTTGACTTTTGAAGATAAGACAAAGGTTAAAAAATTCCTTTGAGGATCTGTAATGGTATTAAAATTTAGTTCTTTGTTTTTTGATTCAGAATCAGCTATCGGATCTTCCTCCGAGCCTTTATTATCAATTTTTATTGATCCATCATTAGATGACTCATCCTCTTTGCTAATTACTTATCAATTTTTTTTTACAAAGGTTGCCTTTTCATTAGTTTCTTTCCTTTCGTTTACTTCACTCCTTTAGAACCTAGTTTAGGCTAGTGTCCTTGGATAATATCTATATCTTCTACATTCTTTATTTTCTTTGAGTTTTGACTAGTAGGTCATCTTCTTCTTTGGACTAAGGACAGTTTGGTTGGAGAGAGAGGTTTTTCGTTGACAGCAAAAGAGCCATTTTTCTAACAAGTCCAAACCCTATTCCATAATATCTTTTTTCTCGCTATAAATGGATAGTTACTACTGATGCTAAGATAGCCAATAAGACAGAACATTGTTATGACATTTGTTGAGACTAAACGAGCTTTCGTATTTAAGCCCAATACTTTGAATATTCATTAGACTATACATTAGCCTAATAAATGTTGAGAACACAGACTAGGCTTTAGATATTTGTCTGTAAATACCTTTTTTGTAACAATTAATAGCCAGGTGGTATATATACAGAGGCCAACAAAATATATAGTTACACAATCATTTTCTCTAAAAGCTTTTCTTAGTATTAGAGCCTCCACTGTAAAAACCTAAAGCTCATGGTGTCTTTCAAGGCTTCACTAGTTTTGCATCAAAGTCTCTTGCCTCAGCAAACAAACTTCCAAAAAATGTGGGAGGTCCTAATGGCATGAACCAACCTTGTGCCATCAAGCTAGATGGCACTAACTTCTTGGTATGGCAGACTCATGTGTGACTTATTATCAAGAGTCACAAACTAGAGGGTTTTCTCTATGGCACAAACTAGTACCCTCCTCAATTTATTATAGAAAACAATATTACAAAAACTAATCCAGCCTTTAAAGACTAGGCAGCTACAAACCAACTTCTTTTTGGGTAGTTTCCCAATACAATGATACTTGATGTCTCCTCTCAGAGGACTATTGTTTCTACTTCTGCTAGTTTGTGGGTAGTAGCTTGTCAACTTGTTAGTGCTCAGATCAAGGCTAGGATCTTGATGCTGAAAGCTGACTTGCAATGCATAAGAAAAGACAATATGAAAATGGCTAAATATTTGGCCAAAATGAAGAATATATCAGAATAACTAACTATTGCTAGTAACATTGTACCTCTCCCTGACTTTCACTAGGCTTGATACTGATTATAACGTTATTGTTGTTCATCTAAGTCATGAAGTTGATGATTTTACCTGGATAGAACTACAAGCTAAACTATTAACTTATGAGAGTTGCTTATAACAATTTACTTAAATTTCTAATCTCTCTCTGTCTAATAATTTAGTTAATAATGCTATATATGAAACTTCCTCTCTAAATGTTCAGTGTGGTGGTCGTGGCTTAAGATGATCTAGAGAAAGGGATAGAAATGGTTGTGGTTCAAGAGGAGGCAAAGGATCAAAACACCCTTAAATGTCAACTATATGAGAGATTTGGTCATAAAGTGGACACTATTGTAACACTCAATTTTTTTTTCAAAACAATTAATTCAACCATGATAGAAAAGTGTTGACCATGATAAATAAAAGTCAACTAATTTGATATTTTCTTTTTTAAACAATTCTATAACTTAAAACACTACTATAGCAGGAAATGATAAAATATAGTTTTATAAATATTTTACCTTTCACTACCATGGTAGAAAAGATTAAGGTAGATAAATAAGTACTATTATGGTAAGTAGAATTTAAAATTTTTAAATTGTTATTTTCAAAATTTGGGATCCCAAGCGTTTGAAAACAAAATAAGTGTGAAAGGCCCAAAAAATTTCCTTTAAAGTTAAGAGCATGATAAACACAATAGATTAGGAAAAATAGAAATAGTTATGCATTTTAAAATTTTGTAACCACCAATTAATATTTCCAAATAAAATAAAATTATTTTTTATACTACTAATACACATCTATAGCCATAGTTGGGTTATAGTTATCCAACACAATTTATATCGATAAATCAAATATAAAAATAGCTAATAATTGGCTTAGATTTGCACAATATGACATTTCAAGTAAATTTTTAACTTCCCACATGCCATTAGGCTAAAATCATAATTTTTTAACTTTATGCTCCCAACAAGTGCAATCCATAAACTAACACACAAAATAGACAATTTAATCAATTTTTAAAACAAGCTAGTTATATGACTCCATAATCATGTCATTTTAAACCATCCAAAAATAGACTAAACATTAAAGTTATAGTCATCCAAAGTGTACCAAAAGTAGAAATAGTTTCAAAGACAAGATTATATCATTACATTTACATAATGATTAATAAACAAAAAGCCTTGATAGTGGCCATATAACACATTAAAAATAATAAATCAAAAATATACAAAAGAGATAATGGATCTATACCATTAAGCCTCAGGGGTTCCTCCACGCACCACTTATGGCTCCTCTCTTAAAAATTATTAACTACATGAAACTTAAAAGTCTCAATAACTAATGTCAATTTATGATAATGTATACAAACAGTTAAATGTGTGCTTGCTAAGTGGAATAATAACATAATTCCAAAAAAAAATACAAGAGATACATGACAAACAATCATCATTATCTCCCTCCATTAACCTTGACCCATGGCCCTTACTAGATGCTAAATTACTCGACCAAAAGTAGATTAGCTCGAGCCCTTACAAGCCACCTATTGGGCCTCTAATAGGGGTATATCATGTGGCATAAAAATACAACAACAACAAGTCTCTCAACACCTCCCACAAGAATCTAACAATTATATATTAACATTGTACAATCATACAACATTATAATCTTCACAATTTTCTCATTTTTAATAATATTATAACATGACATCATACTTGAAAAAAATAATTCAAAATACAAATTCAGAATTTTTTTATAAACATAATAAAATAAATTTTCAAAAAAAAATTCACAATTTTCTCAATAATCACATAATTAACATGAAGTAATAGTTACCTCATGAATTTTTCAATTACAACTCTTTCACTACAACTCTCATCAACAACACAATCTACACATAATATATTATTTAAAAATATTAATTTCAATTATTGAAATTAATAAAATTACTGTAATAATAGAATTAGAGAGTATAATATAATTTTTAATCTAATTATTAATATAACTTTAGAGTTAGTACCTTCAAGTAAAATTTCTAACTCCTCTTTTAATAGTCAATAAATACCACTAAGCTAAAATCAATCTTTAAACTATTTTTTTATGGGTTAATGTGTAATTTTTTTTAAATTATTCTTGGAGGAGCAATGTTGTCCCTAAACTATTTATCATAGTAATGTTGCCCCTAAACTAATCAAATCAGAGTAATGTTGCCCCTGCCATTAAAACATCCATTATTGTAAATAGTAGAACCCACTTTTTATGAGTTAAGATACAATTTTGCCCTTAAAATATTCTCAAAGGAGCAATGTTTCTCTCACAATTTAAAATTATAAAATTAAATAAAATTAAATTATAATAATATTAAATGTATATATAAAATAAATATAAGAAAAAAATTAATAGTATGTTAATAAAATATCATTAAGAATATTATATATTATAATTTTATAACTTGTTAATATAAATGAATCTTGATTAAATTATATATGAGTAGAATTAAAAGTATCTGCATTTACACCTATGACTATCGGCTAGAGCCATCATTAACAACTCGATTTGGACAACAAAATTATTTTTATGATTGAGCTAGATTGGACAAGTGTTATGCCGTTATTAAGCCGCAAATTGAAGTTAAATTAGGAATTGGCGCGGTTTTTTAAAAATAGGACAGTTTTAAATATAATATTAAAAAAGCTTAATTTTTTTAAAAAATAAAAAAATTAAAAAATTAAATTCTAGTAAAAGCCAACTTTATTTTTTTAACAATTTATATGTATAAAATATGATTTGAGACTATTTTTTTATAAAGATGTCGATAGTTATAAGTGTAAATGCAGATAATTTTAAGTCTATTCATATATAATTTAACTAAGATTCTCTTATATTTGACAAGTTTAAAAATTATATTTTATATTTTTTCTTATATTTATTTTATATATACATTTAATATTATTTTTATTTAATGTTATTATAATTTTATTTTTATTTTTATTTTTATATATACATTTAATATTATTTTATTTAATATTATTATAATTTTATTTTTATTTAATTTTATAATTTTTAAATGGTGAGAGCAATATTGCTCCTTTAAGAATAATATAGGGAAAAAATTGCACCTTAACTCGTGAAAAGTGGGTTCCACTAGCTATAATAATAGACATTTTAATGGTAGAGACAACATTGTTCCTCTAGTTTAAGAGCAAAATTGCACCTTAACCTCATTTTCTATTATCAAAATTTTCATTTTTATTCAATAAATTCGCACGTAAAAATACCTAAAAATTACAAACTTAGTCTCAAGTCTAGAATCTTCATTCTATATCCATAATAATTTATTTCTCATCTTAAATAATTATCTAAACATCAACAAATCAACTTATATTTTTAGATTTAATAAAAATCTACCCATAGAGGTCAAGAGTTTAATTCATAAGCCTCAAATTCAAATCCCATCAACAAATTAATACTTTAAAATATTTATTATACTATCAAGAACCTCAACAACCATATTTATTCATCATAAATTCATCACTCTTTCAAATCTTAGATTTTTCACCATCACTAAATCAAAAACTAAAGAGGATAGATGGTTAAGAAAATTTTTTAGGACATTTACATAGTCTTGAAAAGCTTGAAATCATACCCAAAATATTCTTTTAGGAAGCCTTACCTTTTAAATTAGCTCTCTATTATTGACAAACTCATGCTCTATCCCTCTTCGTGTCGGCACATGAAGAGGAAATGAAAAAGGGAAGGGAAAATGAAAAAAAGGAAGAGGGATGCGTTGTTTTAATTGATTATGGGTCCTACAATCTTACTTTCTATTTCATTTTTTTAATACAAGACCATGGTGAAAACTGGGCAAAGAGACCAAGTTCAGGTAATGTCTAAAGCCATAAGGCTAATACAATCCATATGACGTTTGTTAAAAAAGGTAATATCAAAGTGCTCTTTTGAAGCCTTGTGGGCTAGTAGATTTGCGCATCGATTAGCTTCTTTGTAGATGTGATCAAAAGATATCTCTAAGTTCCTCATGATGAGATTTTTAATGTTTCTAATAGTTGCTCAGAGAGGATGGCTACAATCGAAGTTGCATTCAATAAGGGATAGAGCCTCTATGGAATCAAAACAAACATTAATTTTTGGAATCTTAGCATTATAGCAAATGCTTAATCCTTTTATAATTCCTATAAGCTCGGCTGTTGTGTTGGGTTGGCAACCAAGGTTTTTAGATAATCCCTTAATCTAGTTACCCTTATCATCTCTAATAAGGCCTCCACAAGCTGCGACACCATTATAGTTGATCGAGTCATCAATGTCAAGTCTTTTAGGATTTGGTGGATTCCATCTAGCTTTATGTCCAGTGTCAATTTTGTTCAAAAAGTTGAGTTTGGATTGAAGCCTTAGGTTATTGATAATTTGTTGGGTGCAGGAGAAAACAATGTTATTGTCTAAGTTAGTATCTTCAAAGTAGACTTTCTTACATTTGGATTTCTATATGTTCCAATAAGCTTGGGCAAAAAGTTTCTACCATGGGAATTTTCTAATAGACATGCTTCCACTTTCATTTTTGGCATTCTAGATTATCCAGTCTTATGTAGAAAGAGAGAAAAAGATATTATGTTTGGAATGATTGATTAATCTTTTCCAAGCCTCCTTAGCTTACTTACAATCTCTTAATATGAATAGAAGAGTTAGGAGAGTTACAATCAAAGTGGCAAGTATGTTGTTAGGAGTATTTTCATTAGAAAGGGTTATATTAAGTTGGAGATGATCTCAAGTAGCTTTCCAGATGAAATATTTAACTTTTTCATAGGTAGGCTGTTTTCAAAGTTTGGACTAGCTATCAGAGTGTTCTTGAGGTTAATAATTTTTTTTTTGCTTTATAAGTGTATTTTATAGAGAAACTTCTATCAAAAGAGGGCCTCCAAATAAGAATGTCATCTTCACCATTGATATTAGGAGGTTACACAAGAGGCATTAGGATGGAGGTATCAAGTTAAAATATCAAAATTCAAACTATAGTTAGGCTTACAAAAATCTGTGACTCTCATATGGAGAATGGAATCAGCATTATGAAAAGCATGCTTAACTAGAGGATCAGGTAGGGAAGTCTATTTATCATACCAAAAGGATATTTTATCCCCTTTTTCCACTTTCCAACCAATGTGAGACATGAATTTGTCCTAGATTTTACATATACTACTCCAATATAGGAGCAAGAGTTTGATTTAACGACCATAAGGATTGTGGGTTTGCTACAATTGTATTTATCTTATAGAACTCGTACTTAGACAATTTGGTTTGGTTAAAAGGCCCCAATAAAGCTTCATGATAAAGGTAATTCTTGGTTTTTGAGCTTTCTAAGTTCGAGCCCCTAACCTTTTTATGAAAAGTAACACAATCCTAATAGAGAAGATGGGATTTTTGGTTCCCATTTGAAGAATTGCAAAGGAAATTTCTAGAGGTTATATCCCATTCCACAAGCACATTATCAGGTAATAGCATAGTTTGCATGATATGGTTGGGAAAAGCTAAGATAATAGATTTTATGAGAATATATTTTCCCATTATGTTAAGGTATCGACTTCTCTAATTAGCCAATTGAGAGTTCGTCTTATCAATTAATAGCACAAAGGTAAGTTTAGAAATATTCTTATGGATAAGAGGAATTCCAAGATGTTTGCCTAGGTTTCTAGTCAGAGGAATTCCTAGATCTTCACTAATATGTAATGCCTTATTTATGTCGACATTTTTAGAGCAATAAAGTTTAGGTTTGCCAGTATTAATCTTCTTCCCAAAAGTACTACAAAAATTTGATAAGCATTATTGAATGATTTACACTTGAGGAAGGGATAACTTTGTAAAAAGTAACAGATCATTAGCAAAATAATAAGTGAGAAATAAGAGGCCCATTAGGTGTTAGCTTGATTGGCTTCCATTCATTTTTATTAATGCTACTAAGAATCTAATGATTTAATCATTCAATACAGAGAACAAATAGATAAGGAGAGAGAGGATCACCTAGCAAATACCACGTAAAGGAGTGAATTCTTAGAAGGTTTGCCATTCTAAAGAATTTTCATGCAAGTAGTGGAGATAGCAGTTTAAATGAGTTTCTTAAAGTGGCTATTTATCCCAGTGAGAGTCTTATCAATGAAGTTTTAAGATAATCTATCAAAAGCCTTTTCAAGGTCCACCTTGATAGCCATAAAACCTTTTTTTTTCCTATTTTGTTCCTCATTGAATGTATAATTTCTTGAGCAATAATAATATTGTTGCTATTGTGCAGCCCTTAGATGAAGATACTTTGATTATCACCAATTAGATGATTCATGCAAGCACATAGTCAATTGGACAGAATTTTTGTGATAATTTTATAGCTAACATTACAGAGCGAAATAAGATGAAAGTATTTCATGTAGGTAGGGTGATCAATGTTAGGAATTAAGGTAATAAAAGTGTCATTGATCTTCCTTATAAAATCTGGTTCTCTAAAAACTCATTTGACAAGGTGACAATGCTATCCTTTAGGTTGTCCCAATAAAAGTGAATGAATCTAACATTAATGCCATCAGGTCTAAGGGCTTTGGATGCCCCAATATCAAAGGAAGCATTTTTTATTTTGTCTACAGCTACTTCCCTATGTAAAGCTTGAAGTTGAATAGAAGATAGAGAAGAGAAGCATCTAAAAGTAGAAAGTTTGCATCTAAGATCAATGTCTTCCTTAAAAAGGTCTTTGAAGAAAGAAACAACCATGTTTTTTAGAATACTTTGGTCCTCAATCTAGTTATCATCATTATTTTAAAGAGATATAATTTGATTTCTTTTCTTTCTAATAATAGACATGGAGTGAAAGAATTTTGTGTTTCGATCTCCCCATTTAAACTATTTGCATCTAGACTTTTGGAATCAAATCAATTCTTCTTGCAAAAGAACCTTATTATAGTCTTCCCATAGATATTTTTCCAGTTTTCTTAAGAAATAATTGTCTCTGTTGCTCCTATTTTTGTCTATTCCTTCCAATCTCTTCAAAATTCTTTTCTTTTTAGAGGAGATACTGCCAGTTTTCTCCTTGTTCCAAGTAGTTGTAGCATTGGAAAAATTTAATAACACCCTTCTTCTAGTCATTATTGATCCAAGAATCTTTGACCAAAAGATGGAATGATTCCTCAAGCATCCAAGCAACATGGTAACGAAAAGGTTTTGGCTGTTGTTCTTGCAGAGTCTCTTTAAAAAGTTAGATTTTAATTGAGCAATGATCAAAGCCATATCTAAGGAGATGAAAGGAATTGGCTTGGTGAAACTTAAGTCTCCATTTCACATTGCAAAAAGCCCAATCAATCTGTTTTTTTCAAATTACCTTTTTCCTAAGTAAATCTATGTTGGTGAGCCAAGATTAAAAATATTATGAGCAAGATAACTTATAGAATCCCAAAGCAGGTTATGTTTGTGCGGGTTAGGGTTATCATAAATACATGAGAGCAAATAAGAGCAATTTTTAGCTAAGATATTGACCCTATAGTGCAATAATTGAATATTAGAATAGATATAATCAATGTTAACAAGATCATTATTCTAGATTAACCAAATAATGCTTGTATAGCTAATAGCTTTAATACAAATCCAGTAAAAAACACCCAACTTCTTGACAATAATATTATTAGCTCTGAAACCACTAGCTCTAGTTTCAAGGAAAATAAGAATTGGAGTATCAAAATTATTATTGATTTCTTTTATGTTCTTAGGAAAACTTTTAGCATAAGCACCTTTACAATTCTAACAAAGTAAATCCATACTAAAATAAAAGGAGTAGATAAACCTAGATAGTGGCCAGTCTTCTTGAATTTTCATAAAGTCCTTGATTTGGTCATCACTAAATTTATCATCCTCAAGATCATCATATTGGGTTGACTTAGAGTTGTCTTCATCCAGGAGATCATTATCAAGAATATTATCTTTCTTATTATTTTGAATGAGTCCATTTTGAATGTTTTCTAGAGCTAAAAAGTTGTTATTTATATCTCTAAGAGGGTTTTCTATGAATTGAGTTTCAGGTATAATGCTGGGGCCATGATCAGGATCTGGTGGTTTTCTATGATCAAGTTAGGAATAAGAAGGATTTTTATAATTTTATTAGACAAAAATTTCTTTGTCAGTATTATGATGTTGTTAGACTTTTGGATTTGGGAGAAGGAGGCTTCAGTCGAGATTTGCTCAACATTATTCTCAAGGTTGTTTAATTTCATAATTTCATTTATAGGCTTGCCACAAGAGCCCAAGTTTCCTTTTGTTACCTTTAATCATGTTGTGAATTTGCTTAGTGGGCCTGTGAGCTGTGTTATTAGGTTGAGTCTCATTAAAAGCCCTTTTGTCTAAATTCATGGTCCTTGGGCCTTCCTACTCAAACCTTAGGCCATCCTTTTTTGTCTTATTATGCTTCTCTCCTTTATTTCTGACTCTAGCCTTAATTTCTTCCTTGGTGTCATCTTGTTCCTGTAATGCCCTCACTGATATTATCATTTGATCTTCTACACAATCTACTAAACAATATAAAACCATTTTCTTTGAAAGGTTGAGATCCTAACATAAAACTTTTTCAAATCATTTTGAAAACATTCTATTCACTAAAAGAAATAGTAACAATGGAAGTACTTCATTTATGCATGTGAAAGTCAACTAAGAGAAGTATTTTAAACATCTAAATTTGGCAAAATAAAGCTTGTGTACTACGGCTTGTGCCACATGCACCACGGCATATGGCACAGAGTCACTAGTATCATACTTTATGCCATGCATCACAGCATGTTGACTCATGTGCCATGGTGCACATATATTCTTATGTTAAATAGTAGTTTCTTGTATGAACTTCGAACATACAACATTTTCATATCCGATGTCCAATCAAGGTGATTTAAGCATTCACATGAAGGTTGTTTCAAAATCTAACTAATGACACTGATTTCATTTTAATTCATCATTCCCTTCAAAATTGGACACCCAAGTGTATTTTGATTGTTTAAAGTCAAAATTCATTACTTCATTATCACTATTTGAAACCACAATTCATTAGCTACTTTTAGGGCCTTGACTACATTCAAATGGATAATTTACACCTGATAGAACTATTACATAAGCAATGACACACACATATAGATATTTGGCCTGTAAATTGCCTATCACACACATTTAGGCATTTGGGCACAATTAACATATTTATCCTTTCAATACATGAAAATGGCCAAACTTGCACATATCATCATACATTCATTCTTTACATATATTTATAATCATAATTCTAGCCCATGACATCAAATTTTATCTCCCACATGTATATATGCAATGGGTTAGAATAACAAAATCACACTCATATTAGCATTCACAAAACTCATGCACCGTAATGTATTCCTTATGGTAACTTATATACACATTCATGACTACTTGTAACATCCAGAAAAATTTAATCCTGGTTTATTAACCTAATGAGAGTAATTAGTGAGTTAATGAGGTGTGACTAGAAGGGCTTAACTTGGTGTATTTATGGTGAATTCAACCCTAGAAGTAGTTCCAAATCAATAGCGGGCCACCCGGGCAAGGAAAGAGGGAGAAAAAGTGAAGAATTATCCTCTATGCCACATGTCACGACGCGTGGTCAATCTACCACAACGCATAGAGATGAATTTGAATGCAACGAGCTCCTCTGTGCCATGCGCCAAGGTGAAGGGCAACGTGCGTTGTGGTGCATAGCCAAAAATCAAATATATCTAGTTCGTATCTGCGCGATGAAACAGAAAAGAGGAAAGGAAGAAAATGAATAGCTCTACTTTTGCTCTGCTAAGGCACATTATGGGATCACATTAAGGCTAGATTGAAGCTTCCAAACACCTAAGGTAAGTTTATCATACTTCTTTTTCATTTCTCTCCCTTATTTATGATGAGTTATGGTAAGTTTGAGTTGGAAGATAGATTTTCGATCCATAGAATTATGGGTCTAATTTTATTAGTTAGAATGAGTATAATGAGAGTTGTTTAAGGTATTGGAACACCACATTGATGACTTTAGAAGTGGTTGGTCCATGGGATCATTTAATATCCAAAAATTGACATAAATATGATAGTTAGGGGTTTATGTGCAATGATTTGAGGTGTTATTAGTAATAATGTACATTAAAGGAATCTAATGAGCCCATTAAGTATAAATGGGTAGGTTGATAAAATAGTGTGTGTGGAGTTATGTGTTGATAAATTTTCAAGATTGAGACAATGATAATATTCTTGTGGTATGATTGTAGTGTGGTTCATTTTGTCACCATTCGAGCTTATTGAAGCTTTAGGAAGTTAAGTATAGTGAGGGGTAAATCTTTAACCTCTCAAAAGTTTGAGGTAACTGGAAAAAACTTAATCTTTATAGTTGAATGTTAATTGTGTTTGTGAAATGTGATTTATGATTTAAATCAATGATACATACTGGCAATGTGTTTGACTTGCTAAATGATTTTGGAAAGATAACCTTGAATATGCCAACCCTTGTATTTTACAAAATTGATTGTGATTTGTTATTATGGGTGAAAAATTGTGATGTATTATATATTGAGTTTATGGAGTATTTGAGTTTATGTGAGTTCATGTACTATAAATTGATTGTTAAAATGCATATTATGTGAGAAATGTGTATAGCATGATCATTGGCGGGAGTTCGTCTAAGGAGAGGAGTAGATTGATTTAAATTCACGTGATATTGGCAGTGACTATTGGAATCAAGAACTAGCCTTGGCATCGACCGTTAGAATCAAGAGGTAGCCTTTGTCCCATGATTGATTTGAGAATATCCCACTTGTTTTACGAGGGACTCAAACCTAATTAGTCTCCATTAATTCATGAGGAGGCTAGATTAAAGGTACAACACTCCATGATTGTTAGTATTGAGGGAAACTGGATTATATAAGTGAGTGAGTTCACCTGACCCAATAGCTCCTCACAAGTGAAAGGCTGGCTTAGTTCATGAAGGACATAGCCATGTAATAGCCACCAGTTTCGTGTCGGAGGTAACATGAGGATATAAAGTTAGCATATGATCATGCATATAAGTCCAGCCACATGGTTGTTAGTTTTATAGTTCGACATGTGTTAAGGGCACATGGTTGTTATTTTTGCGACCTCATGTTGTGCTTATGAAATTTCATGATAAATTATGTTGTGATAAACCCAGTCATATGGTTGTTAGTTTTGTAAACTGTGGCCGAGTGTTGTGTGTGACATATGTGTTTTTGCCTAATCCCATCTATTACAATTAATATACGACTGTATGGGTTAGGTGAAACTTGGTTACTGAGTGGTTGTACTAACCCCTCAATTATCAATATTTTTAAGACATAGCTCATCGGATCTGAATCAAGGAAAACACACATAGGCTTAGGATTGTGGAGTTATCCTCTTTATGCCTCTTTTTGTTACTTTCATGTTTATTTATTGATGTACTTGCCAACTATGATCATTTGACATATTTTAAGCACTACTTGCATGATTTTGTGTATCACTTGTGTATTTTGCGCCTTGGGTTAGTGAGTTTTAGTTGTAAACATAGATAGAGCTAAAATACTTGTGCAATTAAAAATATATGTATTTTGCAAGATTTGGAATGAAATTGATGATTTTGTGCAAGATTTTCTCTCCTTTTATGTTTTGTAAAAATTAAGGTTGAGTGGTAATTTTATAATATAAGTGTTTTTTATTGTGTGTGGTGCATTGTATAGGTCCGTCAGAGTCTATTAAGGGATCAGATGATTGTGTCAGCTATTGGCACTAGTAGTTAAGTTGGAACACCTATTTGTGAAATTTTATAAAAAGTCATCAAAATGAGTTTTGGTGTCCAACTTTTTATAGAAAATGATTTTAAGTGTGAGTTAGGAGAAAGTTCCATGTAGACATCAAAACCACCTCAATCGAACATCAAATGAAGATTTAGGACGCATTAAAAGTTTGCTCCCTGTGCTATCAAATTTGTGCAATGTGCTGCGGCACATGGCACAGAGAAGACAAGCTGCAGCATAAATGCCGTAAGCCACGGTGTATGTGTCATTTTCTGTATAAAATCTATTTTTGAGTTTTAAAACTCAAGATTTTAGGTTCCAATTGATTTTCAAGCTTTCGCATTGCTTTCAAAATTTTGATTTGAGACTATTAAATAATGTTTGAGATTTGAAATGTTGAATTTGGGATTCTTTTCACAAAAAAAAAATAATTGAAGAAATTCCCTTTTGTAAAATTTTATAATTTAATAATCCTTTGAGGGTTAATTCCTTTGATTATCATGATTTAGAGTTAAATAGTAGATTAGTAAGGGAGACCTTACAATTTGGTCTCTTGGTCTTTACACTATTGATATATGAATTCACTACACCATCTTACAATAAGCACGATAAGGAAATCTCTACTCTCGGCCCAACTCCTTTCCTTTTACACCACTACTACTGGAACATAAAAAATGTAAATAACTATAGGTGAGATAAAATTTTTAGTAACCAATGTAGTTTATTTAGTATTTATTAGCACAAATAACCATGTCAAAGTAACAAAAACAAAAGTAATGGTTTATATATCAAAAGCAAATATAGAATTTCCTCTTTTCAAAGCATTTCCACATAATCACAACCAATAGCATGATCATCTATCCACCAAGGCTCTAAAGCTCCTCAACATGAAACCATAAGCCCTGCTAGGTTAATCACATATTAACCCGAGCACACCTTTGGTGGTAAAAAAACCCGACCAAAGGTATTCTATTTCATTTTCGAACTACAGTTTCCCTTATTTCACAAACTTATGATAGAGGTATCGTTGACTTCTAACTGCACCCTCACAGGCATTAAGGAGTTGCCAGATTATCCAAATGTCTCATGGTAACAGTCTTGTTATAATGCTATACCAGATGTCTCGTGGTGCCAGCCCAACCATATAAATTTATTCACTCACATCTCTACACACATATTCATATATAACCTGGGTGAACTCCTGCCCCTTATGATCATGCTTTTCATATATAATTCTTGTTTTTCACATTTCATACTATAATATATATATATATATATATATCCATGACAATTTAAAATCCTATAGCAATTCAAAAATCTTTACAAAGCCATTTTACATGCCAAAATCATTTGCATTGCAAAACCATGCACAAAACTCATAACCATTGAAAACTTAGATTGCACATTTACTTCTATATGTTTATAATAGATAATAAATATAATAAGCTATATAGTTACCTCAATCCTTTTATTTGCAAGAAAGGATTACCTATGTTCCTTAACCTCAATTTAAACTCTTTCTTGCTATTACAACACATTACACATGAAAATATACACATAATTGACAACTAAAGTCAATTACCTTATTGACTAAAAGTGTCAATTATAGCAATTAAGCACCTAATTGCTATCACTTGCTTTACTCATGTCTATTCCTACCTTCTACACCCAATCACTACTCAATTTAGGTACTAACATACCCACTATTGAATTTATTTTAGTTTTCTCTCTCTAAACTAGGTTAGCTTAAGCCAATAACTTTAAAATTTCATTGTTCAGACTTAAACCAATCATAAAATCCTAATTTAGTCTTAAAGAACCTTTCTATTACTATAAGGTAAGAAATTAACTCTTTAAAACTTCCAGATTCAATATCTTACTATTTTAAACTAAGAAATAATGTAAAATTAGAGGTTAAGGCTGTATAAGACTTACTCGATAAGTAACAAGTTAGAAACATCATTCTTGCTCTCGAAACTTGTTACCCTAACAAAGCTCCACTCTCTTATTCACTTTTCCTCTTTTCTCTTCTGTTTCCATAAGCCCTACACATCTTTATCTATTAGAATTATGTGCCATGCATCACGATGTATACACAACTAATCGCGACTCGTGGCACAGTAAGGAAACTCCTTACCACACTCACACGCTTTATTTCACAACACCATTCTCCCACTTAAATCTATTCATATAACACCTTAAAGAGTTAAATAACACTCCACCATCCAAAACCCTAACCTCTCATTAGATTATTAATGCATCTCTTAATTAGCATTAATGCAAGAATTAAGAATTTAGGATGTTACAGTTCCTTTAATTGAGTTTGTTTCGTTCCACCTAGTTATTTTCTCTTCCAAACCTTTCTGATAGTCTTCATAGGTAAAGCCTTAAGTGGAATGTTAGATGTTGAGTCTCTCTAATTTATGCCATAAGAATTTTGATCTAGGATGGCAAGGATGTCAAATCGTGATTTAGATATGAAGCTTGATCCATGATTGTAATGTAGAGCCTGATAATCTGTTGGGTTTCTTAAAAATCAAGCATTTTTTTAAATGCATGTACTTCATCCATTCTTTGAATTCCTCCTCCAGTAGGTTGAGGTTTTTTTTTTATGCGTCCTGATTTATATGGTTATGTTTTTCTTCTTCTGAAACCTTTAAGAACTGATGGTGGCTATTATTGTGTTGGCCTATGTTATTAGCATACTCTTTAGATTTATTCTCATTTTTTTTTTTGGATTGTTTTTGTTACGCCCATAACAACCACATCCAAAGCTGATCAGACTTAGACTTTCATGCTCCATATTGTATAATTCATCCCTGATGAAAAGTCTGGGTACTAGTTTTTTCTGAAGATCTACTTTAACACTAATCCTTACAAAATTCCCCCTTATATCTTCTCCTACTTATCGTTAAAGTTAGATTTGGATAAGGAGTTGTCATCAACTTTTAGAGTTTTATCTATACAATTTCCCAATGTCCACAGTATTTCTTTTTCATAATATTGAATTGGGATATTAGTTAATCTAACCCATAATGCAATTTTACCAAGGATATTTGAGTTTGGGTTGAAACTAGGTGACCAGTATTGCACAAGTATACAGTGATCAAATATAGTCCAAAGACCACTATTGAGAATTCTATCATAAGCAAATTGATCCTTGGTTCTAATAATGTAGTAACTATTAACTAGATCTATTAATTTAAAATCTTTTAATTGCCACATTCTAGCTAACCTAGGTTTGAGAGATTTTAGATTAAGATGTAACCCCAATATGTTAATGACTATAGCATTCATTCAAGGTAGGTATATTTTTTTCCATTCCTCATTAGAGATTTATAGATTCGGCTACTAGTCCATTAGCTTTTTGGTTCTTTCAAATGGTAACCATTCTTTATCAAGCTCTTTAGTGAGGGCTTCATTATTATGACTTGTTTCTATCCCAGTGGTGATTCCATAATAATCATTGTAACCAGGCAGTGCTGGGTTACTGTAATTTGCATTAGTTGTAGGACCATCATTAGATTGTATTTCCATTAGATGATCATGATGATTTATAGATATAGCCTTCTTATTACATTGAATCTAAATTTTTGGTAACTGTTTCACTTATATATTTTTATCAATCATCTCATCATCTAGCTTTAAATTGTTTTTGAGTAATAAATCAATCTCCTGTCTAGATGCAGGTAGATTCATGGTCTCTTCATGAGATGATGATGCTGGGTAAATGAAGTTAGGATCGAGTAGAGGCTTGGTAATTATGGAGCAAAGCAAGAATGTTGAAAGCGAGAAGTTGAACCTTCTTTCCAAAAATTTAGAGAGAATGTAACTTCTCTCTCTATGATTTTTCAATTGCAAATGGATGTATTTTTATTTCCCTTACCCCCTTTTCTTCTTCTTTATTTATTTATTTATCAATCTCTCTCTCTTTTATATTTCTTTTTCTTCTTTCATAATAATAATAATAATTTCTAAAAATCTTAACTTAAAATTATATCTCAAATTAGATCTAATAATCATCTCTTACTAATTTACTTACCTCTAAATATTCTCTAAAATTTTTATTAACTCAAATTAACTATTAAAATTTAAATTGGGATATTACATCTATCGCTATGATAGAACTTATGTGAAATCTTCTCCTAGGGTTGATCATAATTCCAATAGTATTGGCTTTAGTTCTTATGCTAATTCAGAATTTAATGTAGCTTATTAGGCAACCCCAAAAACTGTTAATGATGATGCATAGTTTATTGATAGTAGTACTACAAGCCATGTAACAAATGACGTTACACGCCTTAACAATCCAGTTGATCCTAATGGTAAGATGAATATTATAATTGGTAATAGTGACAAACTTGGTATTGAAAAGATTGGTTTATCTAAAATTAAGGCTGTATCTCACAAACCAATCAAGTTACTTGATATACTCTATTCCCCAAAGATTAAAAAGAACTTGTGGAGAGTTTAAAGTGACTAGTGACAATGATGCTGATGTTATTTTTAACAAAATGGTATTTCTATGAAGGATCAGCAAATAGAGAAGATAATGCTCTAAGGGAAGCCAAGTGAAAGTGGCATGTTTCGGATTAGTGAGACTAATGATAATGGTGAAGTAAAGCTAGTTTTTGCTGCAATTAATGAAGTTGATCATTCAATACTTAGGAAGCTTAATTCTAATAGAGTTTTATAGCATTATGGACTTGGACATCCTAATCCTAAGGTGCTAAACAGAATCCATTAGTCATTGTAATTTGAATGTTTCTAAGAATAAAGATGTTTTTTTGTGAATCATGCAAATATGACAAGTCACACTCTCTTCCATTTAAAGTTTCTATCTCTCATGCCTTTAAGCCACTTGAACTCATTCAAACTGATTTGTGAGGTCCTTCTTCATTAGCCTTAATGAATGATTTTCAGTATTATATCTTATTTATTAATGACTACAGTTACTGCTCTTAGATTTATTCTTTAAAAACTAAAGATGAAGCCTTAAGCATGTTCATGCAATTCAAGAAACTAGTTGAAAATTAGTTTGAGTAAAAAATTAAGATGATTCAAAATGATTAGGGAGGTAAATATAGAAGTTTCACTAAGGAGTTGCAAGATTCAAGAATTCATTTTAAATACTCATGCCTACATATTTCAGCTCAAAATGGCAGAGCAAAAAGAAAACATAAACCTATTGTTGAAATGGGCTTAACTTTACTAGTTCAAGCTAAAATTCCCTTGTGTTACTGGTGGGAAACCTTTAACATTGCTATCAATCTTATTAATCTACTACCATCAACTGTGTTAGGTGGAATTTAACTTTATTTTTGATTGCTTAGTAAAAATCCATATTATGAAAGACTCAAAGTGTTTGGCTTTATTTGTTATCCCTATCTTAGACCTTATAATCAACATAAGTGGGAATTTAGGTCCACTAAATGTGTATTCTTAGAATATAGCAATGCTCATAAAGGTTATAAATGTTTAAATCCTAATGGCAGGATTTGTATTTCTAGACATGTATTTAATGAGGCTAAGTTTCCTTTTTCTACAGGTTTCATAAACAAAAGTGTTATATCTAAAGAATAAATTCATCCTAGAATTTTCTTCAAACCAACTTTGGCCTCAATTAAAAGAAAATATCACAATGACTTGACTCTATCATAAAATAAGAGAAGTTTGTTGCCAATATCTCTAATTCCAATGTCTCCAATATCTCTGCTTCAACAACTGCACTTATACATGTCTCATTTTGCCACTATACCAAATATAAAAGGTGATCATCATATCATAAGTCATGAATATAATCTTGAAAATCAACTAACTCAACAAGTTACTGAGCATTCTAATAGCAGTTCAAAAAGTAGTTCATCAACTAAGCATACTCAAAAAATTATCCCTAAAAATTAACACCCTATGATCACCGTAGCAAGGCTGGCATTTATAAAAATAAAACACCTTATGTTAGTGTTGTTTTGATTGAAATAGATTTGATTGTGAGCCTAGAAATATTATAGAGGCATTAAAATCCAAAGATTGGAGAAAAGCAATGCAAAATGAGTTTAGTACACTAATTGTCAACAAAATGTGGGCATTAATACATTTCACATGTCAAAGAAATGTGGTAGATTGCAAGTGGGTATTTAAAAGAAAGTTTAATGCAAATGGAACTTTTCCAAAAAAAAAAATAAGGCAAGATTATTTCTCAAGGCATCAACACTTAGATTTGGTCTTACTATTGCTATCAACTTTAATTAGCAAATTCCCTAAATGGACATCAATAATGACTTTTTAAATGGTGATTTCACAAGAGAAAGTTCTTCTAAAGTAGCCAGATGGTTTTGTAGATTCAAGATTTCCTACTCATGTTTGTCTTCTGAAAAAGGCCTTGTATAGTTTAAAACAAGCACCTAGATCTTAGTTTGACAAGCTACAAAGTACTCGTGTTAAGTAGGGATTCCTGCATTCAAAAAGTGATTCATCACTGTTTTTCATTAAACATGACAAGTTTGTTATTTTTGTTTTGATCTACATAGATGATATTATAATCACTGGGAACACCTCAACAGCTCTAACCATGTTAATTTAGCAACTCAACCTTATGTTTGCTCCCAAAGATCTAGGTTAATTCCATCATTTCCTAGGAATTGAAGCCTACAAAAATGAGACAAGACTCTGCTTAGTTAAAACAAGAGAGGTACATTCAAAACTTTCTCAACAGATTTAGTATGTCAAATACTGCCCTTATTCCTACACCCATGGTTGTCAACAAGTACTATCAAAAAAATGATGGTATTCCTTAAAGATCTATTAGCATATAGACAGATAATTGGCTCACTTCAATACCTAATTCATACACAATCATATATCATGTTCATTGTGAATAAATTTAGTCAATTTTTGAGTTCCCTAATTACTATTCACTGCAGGCCCTAAAGCATGTACTATGTTATCTTAAAGGAACACTAGATCTAAGTTTACATATCAAGCCAAGTAATCATCTTACCTTGCAAGGGTTTATTGATGCTGATTGGACTATTTGCCTAAATGTTCGTCAATCTATTAGTAGGTACTGTGTCTTTTTTAGCAACTCCTTGATTTCTTAGTCAGTGAAAAAGCAAAGAGTAGTTGCTCATTCTACCACTGAATTTGAGTATCACGCTCTTGCTGATCTTGTCTTTGAGTTAGCATGGATTCAATCCTTCACACAAGAGTTAGGCCTTCATCTTCAAGAACCTCCAATAGCCTGACATGAGAACCTTAATGCTGTAGCCCTAGCCTCAAATCCTGTCTTCCATACTTGGTCAAAACACATCGAGTTGGATGTTCATTTCATTCGTGACTGTGTATTTAATCACAAGCTTTGTGTCAGATATGTTCCATCTTCTAAGCAGCTTTACAGACTATATATAAGCCCAATAAATGTTGAGAACACAAATTGGGCTTTAGATATTTATCTATAAATACCTTTTTGTAACAATTAGTAGCCAGATGGCTTGATTCTTATATCTATGTTTTCATACCCTCACTATATATATTAAGAGAAATACAAAGGCTTATAAAATATGTAGTTACAAAATCATTTTCTCCAAAAGCTTTTCTACATCATATCAGTGTGAGATTTTGTTCCCCTGTAAATAATGTTTGTGTACAGTTTTGACTGTTGTAGTTTCTTCTTATATTTGAATTGAATTAAATGATCTCCTTTGCATCTTATGATTTGAGTACATAATTAACTTGCTTGTGTCATCAGGAAGTGTTTTAGACATAACTAATTTATTGTACAGTGTTAATTAAATGAGGATTATATACTTCTATTTATTTATATCACTCTCTCTATTACTATGTTAAAACAATATTACAGAAGATGTAAAGCCTACATTTGGAGAATTCACTGAGAAAGAAAATATAGTTCTCAAGGATAAATTTTTCTTATTTGCATAGAATAATCAGATATTATTTAAAAAAATTGACCTTTGTATTAAAATAACTTAAGCCCATCTCCAACTTATATATGTTAGGATGTTTAAGTATTAGCTAAGGGAGGCCCTGACTAGCTATAGAAAATCACATACAAATAGAACCGAGATTAATAAATAATATATACAATTGTTGAAGGTCTCATCCAAATACTTTCTCATCTCACTCGAGATAGATAGGTTGAAAGCAAAAGTGCATAATCGATTCTCTAATTTTCGCCTAAATTGAATCTTTGAAATGCTTTGTTTCTTACTTACACATCAATTTTTCCCCCCTTAAAACTGAACGTGTAGATAAATGTTAATAATTTGATTGTCATTGTTTGGAAATGATAGTCTCAATGAATTCACAACTTAAATCTGTCATTCAAGTGTTATGTTCTCATTACTGGTCATTACAATTTGAAAGCGAATTATATACATGGAATTGGGAAGAAAATTTTCTTAAAAGAAAAAAGTGGGGGAAAAAAAAGCAAAAGAAAGAAAAGGAATAAGGTAATGAATCATAGAGACGAAGACATGAGAGATTACTGAGAGTGGTGCTCACTCACGGATTGATGATTCCATGGCAGGAAACAAAAGACAGAAACTAGGACAAAAACTGTCACAGTATTTTCTTTTTTGCCTTTTTCAACAAATAATTAATTGCCAACATCACAGGTTACCTTTTTACTGTTGCAGGCTCATCATTTTTCACAACTTTAACAATGAATGACGTTTCATCAAAACCTAACGCCGCCATTGATTCCTCTTTGCACTCCGTGTTATCGACCAGTTCAGCAGAGAGCGATATCCAGAATTTCAGGCTATCTTTTTTTTCTCCCCTTTATTCCAATGGCGCTCGAGAAACCTGAAAATGTTATAGCCAAATATTTACTGTGTGAAATCATTATTATCAATTATCTCAAAATAAATTGATTCAACTCTTTTAATCAAGTGAATTAAGCACCTTTCAGGTCCTTTTAAAAGCAATCAAAATTAGAATTTTATTTCTATTAATAAGATATGAAACATACAACTTCTACTTCAAACTTAGTATAATATTTTTTTAAAATGTCTAGAATTAATTGAAATTTATTTATTATTAGAAAAAGTACATGTTCTATTTGGTTCTCCAATTTTATATAAAGCTTCAATTTAATTCTTTAATTTTATAAAATATTTTTTAATTGTGTAATTCTAATATCCTTAGTCTCAAATGATAATTTTTTATTTCAATAATTGTTATTATAAAAAATTAATATGTCAAAATATTTTGTTAACATTTAAAAGTTCAACATCGCATTTAGTGCCCTTTTCATCTTTTCATTGTGATGTAATTAACTAAGTAGTAGTTCAAACTTCAAATCAATAATTCCATGATCAATAGCGTGGATACTTTTTATACATATTATAACTCCAAGTAAGTTAATTACTAGTCCAAGTTATGACATTGATTCATCAGTGATAAAATACCACATTAAAATCTATTTTGTATAAATTAATAATAACCCGTGAAACTTTGAGCTATATAGAAGTTACAATTTGCACAAATTTAAAGATGAAAATAAATATCATAATAAATTATAGTATATGAATATTGTGAATTTACTGTAGAATAACCTAGCTAGTTACTCTTAATTAGTGGCTTGCTTTACTAGTGCATAAATTTTGATGCTCCTGGAAGGCAATGCAAGGACCTTGTCTTCAAGACAAATGTCATTTTTTTATACGTTACTTCTTTTGTAAGGTAACTTTTTTTTATTCATTTAAGATAAATTTGAGTACCCTTTTGCAATGTGCGTTTGAGAAAAGGGACTTTCGTAGTTACGTGTAATTAACGCATTCAAATAAGCCAAATTAAGGAAATTGAATTAGCTTATTGTAGGATTTTAAATTTAAATTTTGGAATACGTTAAATGAATATGCCAACAGGCATCCCTAAAATACCCATGAGATCTTCGTCTCTCATAAGCTGGGTTTAGTCAATAATAATTGTTAGGACATATTATTTATGAAGATTTATTTTGTTTAGATTTGTTATCTATTAAGATTTATTCTATTTAGATTTAAAAAATATTTTGTAATCATTATAGATATTGTTAAGATATTTATTAGTTATTATTTGGTTCATCTATATATATTGTAAGCTCTTCATATCAATAAAATATGACATTTTTTCTAATCTTATTTATTTCTTTTCTAACTTCTTTTATGATATCAGAGCCTAATAGGTTATTCAGATTGGAGATTTGTATAGAAAAGCTCTAGCGTTCTAACAATAATATATTGATTTAAGCCAAAAAATATGATAAAGTGAGGCGGAGCAGTTGAGCTGGGTTTAGCCATAATAATGTAAAACTCGTAAGCAAAAAATGTACATGATAAGAATTATTTTATTTAAATCCAAAGCTTTAAAAATTAATTTGTTAACATTAAAATATGAAAACATGTCAACACAGTACCTGAAAGTGTCCATATTTTATAAAGTTGTTGTACTAGTGATAGAGTGATTAGTTATAAAATTATTTGTATGAATTAAAATCTAAGGGATTAGGTATAGGCAACAAGCTAAGCAAGATATATAAATTTCATAAATTATATATGCCAAGTCGCTTTATTTGGAAGTCAATATATACAGTGAATAGTTACGTACGAGAGTATAAAAATAATGAAAGAAAGTAGAACAAAATCAGGGTTTGTCTTTTCCTTTGGAATGTTGTCAACATGTGAAGATTCTTGGAAAGAGAGTAGCAATTTCGCCTCCTTGGGTGAAAATAACAAGACACATTTGACTTTGCCACATGCTTTTCATTGTCTTTGATTTGGTCCATATCCTACACCTCCTCACTTCAATGTAACAGTAATTTGTTTATGTGTGTGTGCGTGTGATTCTTGCAATTTTAAAATAGGGATATATGTATGTGTATTCAACAATTTAAAGTAACATACGGGAAAAAAGAGTTCTGAACAAGTATTGATTTTGCTTATTGGACGGGGTTATATAGTCGTTTAAGTATGGGGTCTCTAATTGTTGAGTATTTTTGCTCAAATTTGACCCAATTACATATAGTCATTTATACATAAAATATGGGTATGTATCTCTCTTTTCTAAAGCTTAGGTGTAATATAAGTAAGTAGTCTGGGTTATGAGAGATTGGGAATGTTATATCAAGAGAGAAAGTAAATGAAAGGTAAAGACATTCAAGGATTGAAACTTCGAGAAATGATGAAACCCTAATATTAAAAGTAAATACACAATTTGGTTCCTACAAAGATGGTACATTCCTCCTAATAATGAACTAGTTTTTGGACTGATTAATTCCTTTGCATGAGTTGGCTTCTCAAATTGAACCATGTAACTCGCTACATTTTAATTTAGTCTATAAACTGGACCAAGTCGTATATATTTTTCCTATACCTATTAATTTTGAGGAACTAACTAATAAATCAATTATACACGCACGTGCAAGAGGAAATATATTTTTCAAGGACCGAATTGCATATTTTACTCCAGAAAAGAAAAAACCAAGGTTTAGCCAAGTTTGGCTTCATCTGATGAAACTAGTCCACATGTTTGACAGTAATTTAATTTCTGAATTCCTAATTTTCTCATTGCAGCGTCGTGCTTCTGAAAGTTTGGCTTGCCTGTTCAGGTTCCAAAGGCGAACTCATGTTGATGCTTCCATGTTGTTGAGATTCTGATCTCTGGGAAAATCCACCGTTCATGTTTCTCACCATTCCTCCGACCCCCAGAAAGTCCAACGTTAACTTATCAGAACCTCCAAAGCTAACACCCAGATTCTGTTGCAGACTATTAGCCTGATGATCATTCCCTACTGCTTGCACATTTCCAAATATGGAATGGTTCCCATTAGCAAGAGAGTTCATCAGCCCTCGAAGATGCTGATGATGGTCGTTTTCTGTAACGTCACTTCCAAAAGTGGCGAGATTATCCGACTTAGCACCACTGTTATTATTGGTTGAAGAACAACCCATTCCTCTGAGTAACGAGGAAGAGCCGTTATTCGACGTGGTTGTGGTGGAACCCATTTGAGCAGCTTTCTGAAGCAATGCAGTTGCAGACATATGCGCCGCCGCTGGAGAAACGTCGTCGATCGAGTTGCCGAAGAGCACTGACGAAGCTAAACCAGACCCAACATGGTGATGATCGCCAATAGGGTTACTGAACTGATCAGAGATCATACTGTTATTAGGGAAGAAACCTAGATTAAAAGGATTGGACGAACTGTTGTTGTTACTAGGGTTTCCTTGAAGATCAGGAAGCTGCATGAGACCATGTATAGACGAAGCCTTGCTTGAAGACGAAAATGCTGCTTGCTGCTGAGATGGATGATGATGATGATGATGTTCTTGATGAAATCCTTGGTTAGGAATGGGATCTGTCATGAAAAAAGCCGAGGAATTATTTGGCATTGATGGGTTTGAAGAGGGAGAGATTAAGCTGGGCTCGAACTTGGCTGCATTGGCATTGCCTAGACGCAAGATACTGGTATTAGGGTTTGTTGCAGGAGCGTGAAGATTTTGATGATGAAGATGGTGCGACATCGTGGAACCCGCAACTTGCTGGTAGTTTGTGCCATAAAGATTATGAGCGCTCATAGGGTTTAAGGTTGTCGGGTTCCTTGCACTCTCCTGTGCTAGGGCATCACAGAAGGCTCTGTGAGTGATGAAACTGTCACGTCTGCATCAAAACGTTATGGAAATTAACGGTTACCATATATGCCATGTCAATTAATAATGTTTCAAAATATCTCACACACATATACTGACGACTTTTAAGTATGCAAGAATGTACACATACATAATTATTCATTCATTATTTAAAATATAAAATAATTCATGCGTATATATGCACATACACATGTATGAAATTAATTGTACACATGTACTTATACGTTATTTTTAAATATAAGATGTGCATTCTAATTCTAAAGTGAAAGATATACAACATACATATACATTTACATGCATGATTTGTAGGCTTAACAAGTAGTAAATATTTTGGTCAAGAATTAATTTCAGATATTAGTCGCAGAGGAAAGATCGAAGCAAATATTATACGACATATATAAACAGAAATGTATATGTAATTATGTAATGTAATTAATTATTTTCAGAGCTAAGCCATAATTGCAATAAAGAAGATTAGACTACGAGCGAGAGGAGGGCCCAGAGGATTATGCCAAAATGTGATGTAAAGCCAATAATTCCAACTAGAAATTCCACTTTGAAGCATCTTTTTGAACGAGTGAAAAGAGAAAATTATTTGCATATTGGATGAAAGTCAATACTGATATGCCTGGGCATGGGACCAACCTCAATAAATGAAAACTATCTCACATGTCTTGTCCACTAATTAAATTTCCATGATGAGCATTGTTTCAGCACAATCGTACCAGCGGGAGAATCGCCAAATTCTCGGAAAACAAGTGAGGAAATACAAAGACTATATATAGATCGGAGAATTAATATCATTCACATGGAAATGTGGAAAATGAATTTACGTTTAATATATTCTATTAATGTTGATGCATCTAGGTCCCATGGCGAGAAGGTACCTGAATACAATTGAAACTAAATACAAATAGCCAACTCATAAGAGAACAAAACCTGGTATCATCAGTGTGTCTGTCCCTTTGCATTGTTGCTTATAACTACACGTGAATGGGGAATAAGGGTTAAGGGCGATGTTCCCAAGGACCAGAGGTTTTAACTTTTCCTTGTTTTTTTCTCTCAAACCAAACGCATTTTCATTTTTTGAAACCCTAGTTTTACAGTGAAGCACTCACGTGCGACCAGTCTTCTGCCATATTCCTCCTCACCCTCATCATCTCCCAACACACCCACCCGACCATCATTTGATGAGTATTTGACTGCTCAGTTGATTAGATTTCCTCAAAATAATCTTTTTTTTTTAGTTTTATAACAAAATAATAAATTTAGAATGTCTTCATTGATTTGGACGGCTAAAATTAACTCATAGTAAGTCAGTTTTCCCGAGGAATCCATGCTACTGTTTAGTCCGAGTCATTGTAAGCTAGTTGATCACTTTCTTTACTTTCGGCCATTATTATTATCCTCACATTAAGCTTAATTAATAACAAATAATTAATATAAAATGACATACATAGTAAATTAAAATGAGTAATATGACTGTAAATTAAAATGCTGCTTTTCAATCATAAACTTAAAGGAACTGATCAATGCAACTTTCGAAAGGGCCGGCTCTCATGCGACGGTTTATAGCCACATTACTCATCATTTTGTTAATTAATTAGCAGCACCAATTGTAAGAAGTACCTAAATATATATGCAAGTCTTAGAATCCCCGAGAAACTATTCCTCAAATTTGCAGAAACGAATTATCAGCTATATTTATATATATATATATCACAACCAGCAATTAATGCAGATATGACAGCTAAAAGTGATAGATTAATTAATGAGACAATCGAGTGTTAATTACCTGGAGAAGAGAGTGCCACAGTCGCATCTGTATTCTCTGGTGCCACAAGTCTTAGAATGTGCCTTCCAATCAGATTGAACAGCGTATTTCTTGGAACACTTCTCGCACTTCCACTTCTTCTCGCCGTGTTTGCGAGAGTAGTGTTTCTTAATCCCAGTGAGGTCACCGAGAGCTCTTGAAGGGTCATGGTGGACGCATGTAGGCTCGGGACACAGATAAACCTTTCTCTTTGGCTCTTTGTTTGTCTTCTGCTTCAGCTTCCAGGGAAGGTTGTGTCCTCTTCTGTGAAGCTGTAGGTTCTGCTCTCTCTGAAACCCTTTGTTGCATACCTCACATATGAATCTGTTTGTCGCCATTAAAGTCTTTGGAGATAGAGCTATCACCTCCGCATCTGGATCTGTGCGTTTTCGGGGAAAATGACAAACCACAAAAAGTTAGAGATTTCTGTACTGTATCCATGTGCTCGAGAGCTGAAGAAGAACTCAACCACTTGAAAAGATATTGAAACCAGAAAAAGGAACTCAAAACTGTTGAAAAAGAAAATTATGGCTGCAGATGGGTCGAACTTTTAATTACTTCAACCATGAAAGCAGGCCCTATAAGCTTCTGAGAGAAAAAGCTCGGGATGAATCAAACAAGAGAGTCTTATTTTATGTGATGATAAGAATTGGTATATATAATTAAGAACATGTATATATATGTAGAGGTACTTGCTTGGTGTTCCAGGTTGATTCCTTCGTTTCTTTTGAGGAACTACTGTGTTTGGAGCAGTCGAGGAAGCAGCTGTGGAGGATTGATGATGCTGTTGTGTCATCTGAATTGGGTTTTCTTCTCTGATTCCGAAGAACGGTGAAGACGAGGAAGCAGCAGACATGTTCTTGGGAAAAGTCAAGCGAATCTGTAAGAAAAATTGAATTAAAAAAGAGAAGGAAAAAAAATAATCTTGTGAGAGAAAGGAAAGGAGAAATTAAAAAGTTGCAGAAGAAAACGAAGGAGGAGGAAGAAGCTAGACAACCTGAAGTATGTTTATGTATGTTGGTTTTTCTTTTTCTTTTTTCTTTTTGGTTCTTCTCTCCCAGATCTCTTTGTCTGATCTCGTAGAAGAAAAAGATTTTTTTTTTTTTCCCTTCTCAGATTATAAAACCCAGAAAACACCAGGGAATATAAAGAATCGAATTAGGAGACAGCTAGAATCCGGAAAGGAATTAGAGAGAGAGAGAGAGAGAGAGAGAGAGAGAGAGAGAAGAAAACAATGGCTGCCTGTAAGTAAATAAGCATGTAAGTATATTGTAGACCTACCTATCCTGTTTTTCTCTCTGGCTATTGTTTTGTTGTGCATAAAATTTAGCCCTCTGGTTTCTTATTCCTCAATCATTTGATGTCATGCACATAAATAATACAGAACATGCTTGGCCACCCATACTGCTCGCATACATGCATATGGATGATATATGTGAGGAAGGAATAATTAATTGAGAGTGAATTAAGGGAGGCAAGTAAAGAAGAGAAGAAAGATTAATAATGTCGCTGTTGAACAGGCTAGCTACGTACTGTGAGCAAAGCAGAAGATGATGGGTTTGGGGCCACACATAGGCAAAGGCCTTATCTCTCTCTTATTTCGTATCCTATTCCCAACAACAACACAACCTCTCCTTTCGTCATTCTCCCATCCTCATCCATCCCTCTCGCCTTCGGATTTGGCTTCGGTTAGTGGCTTAATTAAGTCTACACACTCAATAAATGTCTCATCACATAACACAATACACGACCATTTAATTTAATACTTTTGTGATTTAATCAAATGATTGTCAGAGATTCTATTATATAATACTAAAAAAAGTATTGAATTTTTAAACGGAGTAATGTAAGTTAGGAGTGTTTTGATTGTGTAGATTTTTGGTGGGAGATGTATATCTTGATAATCATTAAGTACCGTGAGTGGATTTAGGTTAATTACTTAACAAATCCAAATTCATCTACTTTCCTTAATCTCTCCCACAAATTAATCTTTTCTCTTTTTAAGTATATCTTTTTCTTTCTATTCTCACATCATCATCATCATCATCATCATCATCATATATATATATATATATAGTTTCCATGCATGGAGATCAACATGAATTCATTATTGATATTTCTACAAGTCAAAAAACAATTATAATCTATATCCCCGGCTTTGATTCAAGCAGTTTGATTCCGATCCTCATCTTTTTAATTAAACCAAAGTCTCAGAGTTTGAGTAGGGAGAAAATTGCAGTAATAAATGAGAGCTTCATAATCATGTGGTCTGACCTGGCTCCATTTAGAGTCAGGAGATCCTATCCAATAGAGTTTTCAAAAACCAGTTATCAAATTATAACTATTACATTGTTATGTAAATAATAATTGGTAACACTCAGGCGTCACTTATCAACATATATAAATATATAGACAAAAGTGCACATTATACATATGTATATATAACTACTAGTATCCTTAATTTTATAAAGTACTAGCTAGCATCAGTTTAGTCCTAAATGGTGATTTTTTGTACCAATCATTGTCAACATTTGAAAAAATTAGACATAATGTTGTGTCAACATTTAAAAGTTAATGTCAACAATTTTTATTAATGAAACTAACAATATCAGAATTACAAAACTAAAGACGCTTTATATAATTAAGAGACTAAAATAAAATCGTGTCAAGTTGTAAAAAAAATCAAAGATGCAGTACGTAGTATTTCACGTTATAATAAAATAGGTGTGAGGCGACTCCCAAGTGTGGAATATTCCAAGTAAGTCTTGTGAATTGGTAATATGAGTGAGTGAAGTAAGAGAGAAAGAGAAGGGAAGTCCACATTTTATTCTCTCAGTTGCCCACCTCATCAAGAGTAATTAATTGAGTCACACAGAATGTGATTTAGTGCGGACTTTCAACAACACCTCATGGTGGCTATTGGCTAACAATGCATAAAATGCCACTTAGCATACTTGAAGTGCCTGTATGTTTTGTACTCTTTTCCATTGGATAGTCAAACCACAACAAAATATTCCTTGTATAAATTGACAATTCCTAGCTTGTGGCATTTTCTTTAATATGAAATAATCATATAAAATTTGCATAAAAGTGTCCTATTCACATGAATTACTACATTTTAAACTTTCGTGAATGTATGGAACTCACTTATCACTTCTAGGACAGTAAGTAATAAAATAGAAAAATAAATAATAATATAATTTGGCGTTATTTTTATTAGGAGATCAGTCTGATTTTGTTGAACTGGTTTTTTTAGCACTCTAATAATAACTGATAATTTCTCTTGCTTTATGTCCAGACGGATTTCGTTTTATTTGATTTAAACACATCTTACAAAAAATTATGAACATATATTGTAACGCTTTAAGAATAATTAACATTTATCCTCTTAGTCGGCACCCAAGATTCCATTCATTTTCTATTGAAATAGATCTTGGAAGAGTTCAGTCGCATATATAATATTTTTACGATAAGATTTTCAATACATATATAATAAAATTAATGCTAGTTGAAATGGCTTTGGATCTTCCGGTGTCTTGCTCCCGATTTTATATATTACCAAAACAACATAAAACAAAAAGAAGAAAAATAAAGGCATACGTGAAAGAGTGAGAGTTAATTAACTGCTCCAAAATACGTGATAATATACTGGTCAGTTTTATATCCAAAAAATTGTTCAAAAATGATTTTAAAAATATTCTATGAATTTAGCAGTACTCTTGTCAAAGCCATTAGCCACTAGTATGTGAAGGAAAGGTAACAAAATTATTGTTTTATCAAACATCAGAATGTAATTTGAAAACTTACAAATTAATAAAACTAGATTACAACACTTAATTGGTGAATTAATTAGATTAGAAACCATAGAATTTATAAGTAAACCAGAAGTAGATAGACATCATATAGAGTACTGTTATTGTTTATATCTAAGTTTTGTAATAATAGGAGCATTAGAAAATTTTTCATAATGAACATAATAAAAACAAATGAACCATATGTATGTGTGTGTCTCAAATATGATACGTTGACGTATTGGGAGTTTGTATAGTATTTGTTTGTTTTACAGATTAAATATTAGCAATTTATAGGCTACAAAAGTGGTTGCCGTTCATTACCAAAAAGGTTAATTACATTACATCATGGTGTTGTTATGTAATATATTTATATTTTTCACGCATGTGATTTGTTCAATTTCGAAGAAATTACCATATGATATTTTATTTTAAAATTTTGACGAGATAGTCATGAAAATATTGAATTGATATAAAATAATTTTACATTTTAATATGCATGCATGTTTTATTTATATCTTACACTATTTTTTTTAAAATCAGTTGAGTTGAATTTGATCAGTCTCCTTACAGGTGTGAAGTTATGATAATAGGCTTCACATCCCCCCCCCCCCCAAAAAAAGAAGATAGGCTTCACAATTCAAAAAAGCACAGCAACTGGTAACATTTTTATTGTTGGGTTAATAACTATTATGTATTCTAAACTATTACGTGAATAATATTTTAGACTCCAAATTTTTAAAATGTGTAAAAGTTTTCTTCAATTTCTAAATTTCATAGGGCTTAAAATACTCTTTCGTTAAATTGGAGAAAACGTCCATTATTTTTAAAGGTTAAGATGAGTTTTATACCAACATGTGACTGGCTCCACATATTATAAAAATAACAATCATTTTTTTCAACTTAACAGTAAGGTTTAAAGCGCTTGAAATTTAAAAGTTAAGGAAATTTTTTTCATATTTCAAGAATTCAAAATCGATGATGTTATTCACGTAATAGTTTAAGATTTATGATACTCATTAATCCTTTATTATATTATGAGCTTGTTAGTTGTAAGAATTAAATGAGTGGACAATCTTAATTATAATGTTGTTAAAAATAATATCTGGATATTTTAAAAATATTCAAGGTGCAAGAAAAACGTACATTTTTAATTTTTATACTATCATTTTTTCTATAATTAATATTGAAATTGCCATGAATGAGTCCAGTTAATTATGCGGACAACCCTAATCATGTTTGATAGAAGTATTGTAAACGTATTTACGTTAATTATATTAGCTGATTATATTTTACCATGAATCCATGATTATTTAATAATAACTGCCCTTTTTGCTATTTTTTTATTGGAAGCACATACCATTTCTTCTTCTTCTTTTATTTATTCTGCATGCCAAATTAACTGTTTATGTCATTAATTATTGCAGGAAAAGGATTCTTTTTTTATTTTTTATTGTTTTTCCTTTTCCATTAGATGGAAAAAGAGAGATGTAATATGTATAATGAATTATTTTTTTATTATTTTTCAATTCAATTAATTATTTGAAAAAGATTCTTTTATTCTTTGTTTCATATGGAAACTGAAATTTTTTTTGGTATAAAAAAATTATGTGAGTTGGATCGGGAAGCATCATCACCAGGTCTAAGATATACTTTCAAACTCAAAGAATATTAATAAAAATATTCATAAATTATCTATCAATAAGATCTTCACAATCAACAGTAAAATCTAATCCAACAAACTCATGTGGATTGGAAAAGTAGAAAGAAAATATAAAAAAATATTTATTTCCTCTATATTTTTTTCCTCATCTAAACGAAGGGTTAGAGTTATTTTACATCTCTTTACATTTCATAATTTACCGGTGTGTCAACAAAATAACTCTCAAGGGCATTCGTAACAGAGAATAAATCATGATACTGTTCTTTTCCTCACATGCACTCTTCTACATTATTATTTTTTAAAAAAAATCAAAGACAAAATAAATTAGTTTCGACATTGTTTTCATGTGAGTACGAATGACGACAGTTTAATAACATTCAAATAAAAGACATGTTGTAAAAGATTCCCAAGCATCATTCTCCAGCACTGACTTCATATAACAACAAGAGAATAATGCCTGATATTTGAGAATAAATATAATTAACATCTCGACATTAATTCTCACGCATTTCTTAATATAATCCATTTGACGTGTATATATAAAACTGTTCAAATTAATTAGTTCTTTGGTTTTTCATATTTTCTATCGGAACGCACGTGTGAATATTATCATTGGGTTTATTATGACTATCCTTAAAATGCAAAATTAAGTCTCGACCAAAACAAATACAAAATTAATTCCACTAAGGCAAATCTCAATATAATAGGAAAAAAAAGTTTTGTTAAACAATGCTCCCTTTATACTCTCTCTCTCTCTCTCTCTCTCTCTCTCTCTCTCTCTCTCTCTCTCTCTCTCTCTCTCTCTCTCTCTCTCTCTCTCTCTCTCTCTCTCTCTCTCTCTCTCTCGCACAAACACATTCCTCGATGATGCACATATCGGCGGGTAAGAAATTTACATGAAACAATCTTGAGGTTTTTATTTTTTACCTAAAAAAATGGGAACAAAAGTTTACTTCTTTTAATCTTATTTATAAAATAGAGAGAAAAGAAATTAGTTTGTTCTATTTATAAATCATGTCATTGACTTTTTATCATAAATTTTTCTTTTTACTCCCATTATATATATGTTGGTAAGAGAAAATACATTAATAATATATATAGATAAAATTAAAAATTTATTAAATTTTTGGATTGGGTAAATAAATTTTAAAAATTTAATAAATTTTAAAAATTTAATAAATTTTTTCTTAATTTAAGGGAATAGTACTATTCAAGCAAAAAAAAAATCAATTTCTGGTCTCAAGCGAGTTTTACCTTATCGATATCCAAAATTCCACGATACCTTACCATGTCATTTAGCATCAAGGATTGTGGCCAAGAAAAAAAAAATAAAGCATCAAGAATTAATTTATACAAGGGCAGTGAAATTAAATAAAATCAGATATATTGATCGATAATCTTATATGGAGAGATATATACGGTTGAAACAAGTGGCTTGGGATTGCTATGTAATACAAAAACAAATGTTCTTGTGAAGGATATGATGTGAAAAATGTTACGCTTCAGCTAGCAATTAGCAGCCATGACTTGTATAGGTTTAATTACAAACATAGACTTAAGTTGTCGCAGACAAATATACTACGAAGATCATATTTATCATAAGCTGGCCAGCGAGCAGGAACATGATTGAGAGGCTACGTAAAGAGGCTTGAGGTACGTACGTACGTTCTCAGCACTAGCAATTTAAAAGTTGAAAATTAAGAGACTCAGATTTGACAACATATGTTTAATTTTCTCAGTAAAGTCAACACCTAAAATGCATCTCTTTCCATTAGTTGAGGTGGCTGTGTCACCAAAAACTGACGTGTACGGTTACTTTCATAGTGAAAGCTAGCTTTTTTTTAAGAGAGAATTTCATTTAAAAAAAAACATCAATATATCTCCTTGTGTTAACAGTTATGTCCAGTGACTACACAAAACTTGTTTATTTAATAATTTTACTTGTCAATTTTTTTGTATTACTTATAAAGTTATTTGTTATGTCAATCAAATTACTTGCCACGCGAATAATATTATATCACTTGTTAATTAGGTCTAATTATTTGCTAGACGGGATCTAATGAGAACAGAGACTATATCCTCATGCAATTACCAGTGTACAAATTGGATCACACATCAAGTGAACGAAAGATAGTTTTGTTATTTGAATTCTTAAAGTTAACGGGTGTTGGATTTTTTTTTTTCTTTTGGGATGCTTGCTCATATATTTGTATTAAAAAAATGGTTGTGTAGGAAATGTTTTGAAGTAGTCCAACAAAAAAAAAAACTAGAAGAAGAAGAAGAAGAAAAATGATAAATATAGAATAAAAGTGAATAATATAGAAAGAGAAGAAATTAATAGAGTAAATTTTATAACCAAAATATACATTTAATTTTTTAATTTTATATAACGTTTTATTTTAACCTCTTAATTTTATAAAGTATATTTTTAGTCACTTAATATTAATACTATTAATTTTATTTCAATAAATTTTTACATTACATTTTTAAATATTAATAAAATATTTTTAAATATTGACATATTAAATTTAATTTTTTTAAAATAATAATAATTAATATAAAAAATAATTATTTAAAAATAATGATATAAAAATTAAAAAATTAAAAAGATATTTTATAAATTTAAAAAGTTATATTAAAATTTTATATAAAGTTAAAAAATTAAAAATATATTTTTGTCAAATTTAATTAGGCATATATGTATATACGTAAACTTTAAAGAGAGAATCTGAAGCAGTGGGTCCTATCCTATCCACATGCACCTAGAAACTTCTGGCGGCTTCAGATCGTAGCCATGGCGGTGGCCTGCTGTACATATATATATATATATATATATTATATTATATTTACACTCACAGACACAGTCACGCTCCGATTTGATATGAAGGGAACCCACCGCATATCTCTTTCAGTGTAACGAGTGGTCTCGAAGCCCTAGGCCTTCTTCTCCAGGAATCTCATTTTCTGCACACACCCATTATATATATACATATATAACAATTCCATGGTCTTGCATAAATGTCAAGTTTATTGATAATACATTGCACATTATTTCTTTTGAAATATCCAAAAAAAAAAAATCTCCTCTTCTTAATTCTCTTTTAAGCGTTTATTATATTGCAGTGCTTATATACCCCTCTTTCCCGACAGGTACTGTATCATCTATTATAATTCTAAATAACAAACTCTTATTATTAATATTATTAACACATTAAAATTTAATTGAATATATAAATTTATATATTAATAACTATATAAGGTTCAATAAAATAATAGAATACTTGATAGTAGTGGTTTCTTTGAGAGCTTAAGAAAATTCTTCCTTGTTATCAAGTTTTGAAGGTCAATAGAGAGTTATTTGCATATGGATTCGAAATTTAAGAAAGCCTATTTAACATTGTTTAGAAAAATTGCCTTGTGGAATACAAGACTTAAGCAAGAGTTTTGTTTTGATTTGAAAGTTAAAAGTAAGAAAAATAACGTGTGAATTTTTTTATAATATTTTTTTAAAAAAAAAAGATTGCGTAAGCCAAATGGCACAGAATTGTAAGCTGAAAGATGAATAGTCAATTATTATGTGTTGATTGTGGGACTAGTGCACTGAGAAAGGATGGATGCAACAACTCTTTTTGGTCATTACCGTTAGAAATGAGAGAGAAAAGGGGTTCAATGTTTGAACTCTAAAAATATCTCCAGATAATATCATAAGTAAATACAATACAACCTTACATTCATGATATATCCACTATCTGTTGTCATTTTGAAACCATACAGGTATGTCCCATTGATATTGAAGTTTCAGTTGTTAAATTTTTTATATTAAGTGTGCTTGAAAAAAAAAAACTCTATTAAAATAGTTTAAACTATTTGATTAAATACTTCCTAAATTTATATATTTATAATTTATTTTTAATTTTTAGATGTGAGACTTTTTTTATATTTTAATATTACATTATCTTTAAGCATTCTTCATATAAAAAATTTAATATGATATCATGAGTCATTCAATTAAAAATAAAAAAGAAAAAGAAAGGAATAAAAGATAAAAAAAGAAGAGATTAAAAAAGAGAGAGGAAGAGAATGAGAAGAAACTAAATACACCCGAAGCTTCTAAAACTAAAAAAAATACAAGTTCAGGCAAGAAAAAAAAAGAAGAAAAAAGTGATAGAGAAAATATTAGAACATAAAAAGAGTCCCGCATTTAAGAATTAAAAAATGGATCATAAATATATAACTTAAGAAGTATTTAACCAAATAGTTTAAACTATTGTGATAGAGTATGCTATCCTTAAACATACTTAGTATAAAAAATCTAATATCAGTGTTGATAATGACATGTACATACAGGTTAATAACTATACACATTAGTTTACATACTCTTGACTAATTAATAAGAGATTGAGAAGGGAAAAACAATATAAAAATGCAATCAGTTTCTTAGAGTTGCTCGGTTACATTCAAGGTCCCTTATCTTTTGTTTATAGTTTCTCTTTATTCTTTGTTTTGTCTTTTCATTACTAGAAAAAAAAAATGGATATCGATTAGAGTAGCCAATATTTGTATCGGTGAAAATCCTATAAACAAATAGAAAGAAAAGAAATGAATTATGTTAAATTAATCTTAGACACACAATGCAAACAATTAACAATTGTGGGGGTATTTATTATTTGCCTTCAGTACCTTGAAAAAAGTAATCTTTGCTATTAAATCTCGCACACAATGTATCCTTTTATATAAATTTCTCTTTAAATGTATGAATTCATGAACATAGAAGATCTAAGGAGCAAGATATAAATCTTAAATACAGCTCCCCTCCCCACACACACACACACACACACATCTTCAAATAGACGAATGGAAAAGGTCCAATGGGATAGTTAAAAATAATAATTTAGTACTTACATTTTGTTTATATGTAGTAATTAAGGAAGGAGCAGAGAGATAATTACATACCTTTCTCTTTCAATATAAGAAAGCAATCTCCTTGGAGTGTAATGGTAGGTGTAGTGTTTTAATTAACCTAATTTTCAATAACCGACCTAGAAAGTCCTCAACAACCGATCTAAAAATTCTTTTTTTCCACCCACCAGTGATGCTAATTTTTGCTTGCTAAATCTAGCACTTTCTTTTTTGTATGGGTTTTTATTGTCATATATAGCCTTTCATTCAAAACACATAAAATTCAGAATCAAAGATAGTGTTGCTGAAGAGAACAAACTACATATGTATAGGAGGCAGGTATGTCAATATCATACATTAATTGAAAGAACAAAAAGGGTATGTGAACAGTGTTAAATATCCACATGTACGTGTGTGTGAATGCAAACACACACACACACACGCACAAGCACATCAACTATTGAGGGAACAATATATACAGTTTCTAGCATTCGATCGGGGCGTTACATGGGGTAGTCACCACAATGCAGTAGTCAAATTGTCGCTCGAATTCAAAAGCAGCTCGAGCAAGTTTGACATAACCAGAATTAACCTGAAATCCGGAACAGTTAGACCATTTTTCCTTTTCACTCTTATTTTAGTAATAAACTTTTTTATTCAATTAAAAAATATTACTGCCAACTTACTTCTGGATTGTTATAATAAAATTGAGTGCGTGATTTGTTTATTGGCACTATGTGAATTAAAGGGGTGAGACTCCTCTTAGGTGGTTCTCTAGACCCCCACCCCTTATGGTTTTGTTGACTTGTTTTCTTTCCTATGGATTTCGGTGGTTCGATGGCAGGAGTTCTGGTGGCGGCAGTGGTGGCAGTTTTTTGTCCTTCTTGTTCTATTGCATGAAGTGATTGGCTAATTTTCTTTTTTTGCTCTGTTTCTATGTATGCCTTTGCCTTATTGCTGAAGCTCTATTATTTTCATCCATTAATGATATTTTTCCCTCCTTTTAAGTCAAAAAAATATAAATTAAAGTGTAGAGACAATTGAAAACCCATTTGTTTCAAAAGGATAAATAAGGTAAACAAAACATATGCATATAAAAAATGAGAATTAAAACTTAACATGTTATGCCTGAACAATCCTTAACAGAATGAATGATATTGTTAGTATTTTTAATCTTATATATATACATATAAATATTATTTTTTATTTAATTATTATATCATTGATTTAACCACCGATTTAACTCATTAAGCTATGAGGAGCATGAGCTACAAACTTTTTCAATACCTCGTCCATTATGGTTTTAAAAATAATGCCAAAATGTACCCTTGCTCATTGTATTGATGATCATAAGATATGATTAACCTTCATGTAGAATGTTCATTTGAATGTTAGATTATTTAAATTTAAGTCACTTATTTTTTTATGTTAATAGATATGGAGTTTGATAAAAATAATTTTCAATGAAACTATTTAATATTGAAATTGTTGAGAATAGAAATATAATTTAAAGGATAAAAATCTCATGATCTGAATGGGGAGTTAGTATGCGAAGATGTGCACGTGAGTGAGATGGTGACATTGGAGAGACATGTGAAGCTGCATCACCTTGTGGACCCCACTCTGTTCGTGTTGCTTTCCCTTCATTTGGATCCAAACTTGAAAAGTTTGAGAGACATTGCATTGCATAGCTCCACAACAGGACCATCCTTCACGAACAAGAAATTCTCTCTTTTTATTTAAAAAAAATCCATTTTTTTTATTCAAACCCCATGTGCCACAAATACTATATTCTATTCATTCATGCTATAGAAACTACTATTATATATTTATGTATTTTTTTATCATTTTTTATCTTTGTTGAATTTTTTTTTGTAACTCCTTGCATAAAGATTCAAAAAATATCGGATCTCTACCCACACAAGTAAATTATTGATAAACTCTAAAATAGCATTTTCTTTTGATCTAATTTTTTTCCTTATCATTCAGAAAGACGAGAAAATTTTAGGGGAGCAAACATTCTCTAAAATTTTTCTTAAATTCGAACCCATAGCTAATGATAGAATTAAAATAGAAATTTTTTGTTTTCTACTCACATGGTCCCATATCCTTGCTTTTCGATCAGTATCTAATTCTAATCTACCCCAAATTTGCTATTATGTTACCAGTATAGATCAAAATTCTGTTATGGTCTAATTCTAAACGGTAATAGATATGGGGGCTTTGCAATATTTGATATTCAGCTAATGAGTTATCTTGGTTTTTGCATATTCATGTCAGGTTGGATATGGCTCTCCAAAAGAAAAAGAAGAAGAAACATCGAGCAGACATTCCATGCTCATCTTTTTGAAGAGCGTGGAGTGCCATAATCAATTAAGATCATCCAAATAAATTTTGGATGGTTGAAATTTAATTTAATTTTATATTTTAATAGATATAAATTTAAAATAAAGATAATTTTAATGCTGGCACTTTAAAAAAAATAAATTTATCATATAAAAAATTACGGTTTAAAAATTTTAAATATGAATGGACGAGATTAAATTTCAATGATCCAAATCTCACTACAACAATCAGTAATGGTGCCAAGCCAATCCACTAAACCATTTACATTGATTTAAGTGGTCAAGATCATTAATTAATTTTAACAATGAGTGTACTATGGTTCACAATTCGGCTTTTCATTTGGATGCAAGGAACTAATAAGTGCTTTACTTGAAAAGTGATTTGAACCCCATATATATATATATATACATATATATATATATATATATATCTTCATGGCTTCATGAAAATTATTTTTTGTAATTAGGTTTTATACCCGTGCATCGCACGGAAAATTAATCCTTTATCTTGTATGAAAGAGTTTAAATTGATTACGAAAAGTGAGAGAAGATTTTAGTGGTTTCAATTTTGAAAGAAAAGACAAGTGGTGTTATAAATTTAATACAAAGAAAATGTAAGATGAAAAAGAAAGGAAAACCAATTAAAAAACTTTCACTTCTTTTTTTTTTAAAAAAACAAATTTATGCAAATCTCATCTCTCCCCTCTGTCCATTACCCTCAAACCAAACAACGCAAAAAAAAAAAAATTGAATAAATATTAATGTGATAATTTTATCAAAATAATAACGTTCAAAATGTGTGATATAGTCATATAGAATTGTATAAGCAATTAAAAATTATTAACTGTAATGATGAAAATAAAAATGATTATATATTTAATTTTGGTGCACTTATTTTTGCTAATTAGAATAAATAAATAACAATATTTTTATATAAAATTATTAAAAATAATTTTTTTTATTTTAGAACTTAAGGAAAAATTAATCTACATTCTTTCAACTTCTCCCAATCATATAAAAAAAATAAAAAAATTATGTAATCAATTTTAAAGTTATATAAGCATTTGACCAAAAAAAATAAAAGTTTTAAATTTTATTTTTTAAAAGACAAAGTTCAAGGATTTTTGCTGTAGTCTCACATTTACTATCTTCTTTTTTTTTTCAATTATGAGTACATCATAAGCCCCCTTCTTTTGAATTCTCCTAATAATATAAAAATAAAATCTAAAAAAAATAACCAGTAAAAAAATTGATGGAGGTTTACTATTCAAAATACTATAGATGAATAGTGAATCTCATCAAGCTTTACAATATATAAAGATATATTAAGGGGAGAAAATGTCCTTGAAGTTTTTTAAAAATAATATTAAATACCGTTACCTTTTAATTGAAATAATTTTGTCTCAAAACTTCAAAAAAAGGGAGCAATTTCACCCTATTGTTAGTGTGATTGTTTGTTGTTAGTGTGACCATTTGGTGATTGTTTATTATCCCTGAAGTTTTTTAAAAGTAATATTAAATATCCTTATTTTTTAGTTGAAATAATTTTGTTTCTAAACCTAAAAAAAAAAGGGAACAATTTCACCCTGTTGTTAGTGTGATCGTCTGTTGACCGTTACTTTAACTTTATGTGTTTATGTGGCACTCACCTGGCATTTTTTAAAAAAGGAAAAAAAAAAAAAAACAAATCCACCCTTCTCCCTTGAGTTCTCTGCAATATCCATCTCATCAACCCAAAACCCCATCCATTTTTTCAACTGTCATTAATAGATTGTCATTCACGATAGGTTTCGTAATCAAGTATTCAAAACCCAACTCAAGCTTCATATCTAATTTCTAAAGAAAAATCAACCAATAAAAAAAAATTAATCTCAAACTTTTCATATCTAGTTTCAGTTTCATATAAGAGAGAACGAAGGAGAAACAGACATTCAAAATGAGTTAGAGAGTTCAAGAAAGCAAAAATAAAATCAGTTTAAGGAAGCAGACACTAGGCTAAAAAATAAACCCAGAACACTAAAATCGAACCAATTCAAGCTGGTTAAAAACAATCGAATCTAGTTCAAACAAGTTAAAAACAATCAAATCCAGTTCAATAACAATCAAACCCAATTCAAGTAGGTTAAAAACCAAAAGCCAAACCCACTTCAAAAATCGAAGCCATCGCCACTTCGTTGATACTGGCTTCGGGCTCAGAACATTCGCCGCGTACTATCCCTTTGGGTTAATCACTATCCAACTTAGCCTCATTTTCCCCATACGTGTTCTTCCCTTCTGAGTATCGGAAAAGAGTTTAGACCACGTCCTTGAGGTCCGGCAAGTCCAACTAGAAAGGAGAGCACTAAACCAACTAGACACCATCTCAACGGCAGCAACCTAGGTGGCCCGATCTAGTTGTGCAGCGACGAATTCAAAGGTCTTCAGTGGCATTGGTGCACGAGTTCATGGCGACGTGGGTGAAGAATCTCGACGGAAGGTTGGGAGGAAGGGACAATGGCTGGAGAAATGTGGAGAGGGGTTGACTAACCGCTCGTGGAGAATGAGAAGATGAATAGGTGTGTGAGTTGGGTCTGACATGTCATCCACGTTGGATCACTTGTTATTTTGCTTGGTCGAACAACCTTATTTAACAGTCAACGTGAGCTTGAGACGACGGTGGGACGAAATTGCTATCTTTTTGAAAGTTTTAGGGCAAAATTGTTTTAATTGAAAGGTAAGGGTACCTAATATTTCTTTTAAAAAACTTATCGGATATTTTTATCCCTTAACCCTATAGAAATTTATATAACACAAACACAAATAATTGTAACATAGTTTTTAATGTAAAGGTATATATTAAAGCTACGCAAAGGACTAGACGGCATTGAACTTTAACCTAACTCGAAGTCTGGTCTCTTTCATAAAAAAAACTAGGTTAAGAAACTCATAATTTGATCTTGTTTAGTGATAAATCAAAGATTAATAGGATCAAACTTGGTCATAGGACTCGAAGACTGATCCCGTTAGTCTAGTACTTACTTAGCTATTTTTTTCTTTTTTTTTTTATGAAAGACAATAATCCATTTCAATCTAATAAATTCAATTAAGATAATAAAATCACTTATAATCATAATAAATCCAAAATAATTTTCAACAAGAAGAAAAAAAATTTCAATTACAATTCAAATGATTTAAATTTGTAATTTCAACAAAAACAACACTTAACAAACTTCAATAACATAACATTACAACAATTTAGAAATAAACTCAATAAATTTTCATGCAATTATCTCCTTAACATCAATTACACTTGAAGAATTTATTAAAAATAAATTAATTACAATTATATTAAATACAATAATAGGACTAGACTAGACTAAGTGGTCCAGATGCATAGTCTTCTGCCTAGCCTAATCCAAAGAAATAATTTAATCTTTTCAATCTTTTTGATCATGAAAGATCAGTATTTATAAGGACCGAATAGGACAGGACCATCTCATGTTAAATTGGGTCAGAGAAAAATAGACCCATAGCAGATATCTTTCCAATATATAGAAAGGGTATTAACTCATATCGTCATGTTCTATTCGGTGGAATAACGATAAAATAGAAATAATCTTTTGGAGAGATGGCTGAGTGGTTGATAGCTCCGGTCTTGAAAACCGGTATAATTCGAAACAAAGAACTATCGAGGGTTCGAATCCCTCTCTCTCCTTTTGCTCGGCGAATGGATTTGTTTATTTTATTGGTTTTGATTGGCTCAGTTGATTTTTAAAAAGGAATGGCTCGGCTATACCACCACTTAAATTAGAGGATTTTTGCACAGCACTAGCATGCACCTAAGAAAACAAACTCAGGAAAAAAATTATGAAACAAGGCAAAGTGACGAATGCTATACATTGTGTAAGTCATGGAATTGTAATTCAGATTTCAAAGTATAGGTCTTCATATAATTTACACCATTTGAATCTGACATAAACTCTCTCTCTCTCTCTCTCTCTCTCTCTCTCTCACGCGGCGCGCGCGCGCCCGCAGAGATCAGAATATATCTTTAAAATATCAAAGAGATCCATTTTCACTGTAGTGTGATGCATTAGCAGCATAAAGGTGATGCAGCGAATATTGGAAATGGAACGTATTGAGGTCACCAGAATGACATAACGGCCTAACAACTTTTGGCAGTCTTCCTCTTTGTTTTCCTAACTTGCCCTTTTTCCCGCCTCCAAAAATACCTCTTCCACCAATATTATGCCAACATTTTGTCAAATATACATTAAGTTCATTATGATCAATTTGCTTCTCAATCCAATCAATAAATTTTGAGCCATTTAATCTTCATACAGGTCAAATGACTCCAATTTTTAAAACATCATTGATCAGACCCAGTATATATCTATTATTTAAACACAAATTTGAATTATTTGTAAGCATTAAACCCCCTTATTTAATTTAAATATAATAACAAAGCAAACTTGTATTGTAGGCAATTTGAGATGGTTCAAAGCTAAAAAGGATGTCTCCATTTCTGTACCTTTCTAAAATATTCTCTCTCAAGATTCGGTGAGGTGACAAGGGGCCATTGAACAGAAAAAGTCTGAAGTAATATCACAGGACTTAAATTATTTGCAATTCCCATTAACATCCAAACCAGCTCCGCTAATTAATTAATTCACCTCTAATTATTGTACGTTGATGCATTGCTTAATTTCATCAGCATGGAAGCTTCCTATTTCATTCATCTTTTACAAATGAAGTATCATGGTAGGTAAGGATTCAACTTCAAGCTGGTACACCACAGGACCAAATCGATTATCAAGTATGAGGCCAAAAATATAACCTACCCTGTTTTTATTATATATTTCACCTCATACAATCCAAATAGTACAACTTAATATAAATTATATACTTTAATTGAAAGGGAAATAACAAAATAATTTGATCTTTTTTCCAAAGAAAAAGAAAGAGACTTTCAACATGTCAAGGGCAATAATAGAGAGTAGTCATTGAAGGTTACCCTGCATGAATTATTAATTGGGCAGAACAAGGAAGAAATGTTCCATTGCAAGATAAATGTCTTGCTGGATTTTCAATTTCCTTATTTGACTTGTTAATAAGGATTAGAGGATGATGAATATAACCAAACTTTCAAAAGCCTCTCTCTTTACAAGTTCCTCTAATTTTAAGATATCCTCAAACAAAAAGGGGGAAATAATTAAGCAATGATATAGGGGCATTGATCTTAGCCTTCATTCAGAGTATATACACATGAGAGTTTAATTAAGACTCCCGTTTACCTTTTGAACACGAACCCATGTCAAAGAAGGAAAAACATATAGCTATATAAGTAGGAACCACCAAACAGAAGCTCCCCAGTCTGACTTTTCCAGCGAAGTCACCCAAAAATCTGGATTCATTCCCATGTCATCAAGATCATAGAGTTTGCAAGCCCTGATTCCTCTAAAGTCGCATTACTTCCATAGTCCAGCACTTTGGAAGCTCCTGGAATTGATTGTGTCAACCGAAATTGCCTCATCTCATCTTCCCCTAGCTGAGCGGAGCAGAATGACCACAGAAGCTGTGCAAAGCAAGAGCCATTCATGAAAGTTTTACAGAACAAGAAATATACAACCAACACAATGACAAATTTGTTTGGGTCCATTAGTTGACTAATCTAGCTATTTCTTATTGATATCCTTTCCTATCTCACAGAATTAGATTTGATTAGAATATCTTTTGAATTCATTTTGTTACTGGTTGTTACACGACTCAGAGACCTGATAGCTATCTTGGCCTTGTATTTTGTAACCTATTCTACTGGGATAAACTGAATGAGAAACAAGATTCTAATTTCATACATGTACCAGAGCCAAAAAGACATAGGCACCACACCAACTGGGACCCCAAAGAATACTGGATCTAAGGCATCTAAGGTTTAAGAATACAAGCCCAATAAATGAAGACAAATGAAGGTTTTGACCGAAGACCTCTGAAGCTCAAAATACACGAGTAATAAGAAAAATGAAAGGCATATAAACTTGTGGCAATCCCAACCAAGTAACTTCAACTATGTTAATGAAATTGACAATTCCAAGCACAAGCTCATTTTAGATGTTGAAATTTGAAGGTGGTCATGGACCGACCAGGCTTCACTTCTTTTGGCTCGTACGACAACAAAGAAAGAAAGAAAAAGAAAATAAAAGCATCCTTCTGGTAAGTTCTCTCTTCCCAAGGCCGATAGAAAATAACCAAGCATGGAACATATGCCCGTATTTCACAAGCACAAAACTACACTTGGCAGTTGATAGTCCAGCAGCAGTTCGTATGATAATTCATATATCTGAAAATAGTAATATGTCATGTCAAATTGTGTGCATAATAAAACAATTGAAGATATGTTCACATCCGTAATAGTCATTTTTAATAGCAGTCTTGCATGCCATAATCCAAAACAAGAGCACAAGACATCCAGAAGTCCGGGAGGAAAGGAAATGCACATCAACAGTCATATAAAATCAGCATTGGAACAACCATGACAAGAACATAGCAGCACAATCCAATGAAATCCTACAGGTTTAAAAGAAAACAAAGTTTACCTGAATTGGATCAGTGCGCAAAAAGTTACGCTGAACTCGGCATCCATCAGGAAGCCGGACACCAACTCTGCATAGGAGGTTCTTATCACCCTTGGGTTCTTCAGGCAGGGGAGGGTATGTGGGCCTTGAAGGCAAGCCAGTTTCTTGTCCCTGGTCAACAGACTCAGCATCCTTATCTGTTCCAGCCAATACACTTGATTCTTTCATGCCTTCCATTGAAAGTGCCAAAGCTTTTAACACTTCCTCATCTTCATTACTTTCATCTGAATAAAACCAGAATGAATTGTCAAATATGCTAGCATGATGATGACAACTATAGCAAGACTATCACGATAAATTCAACACTGAAGAGGAATAACAGGAAAACACCCTCAAATACAAAAACAAAAAGAAATGATAAGAAGAATACAGCATGAACAAAAAGGGAAAAGGCGCATCAAATTGAAAGACATTGCAGGTGTCAGTTATACATATTGTTCATATGTAAATAAAGCCTACAGAAAAATGAGAACAAAATTTAACAATAAGAGTTAATTCTAAGATTGAGTGAATAAATACAACTAGAAAATTACAAGACCTTTAATTTTAGGTGGGCTGGAACTTTCTCTTGGACGTTTGTGAGATAAAGTATTGTGATGATCCTTAGGGCCTGCATCCAGGAATGCTAGCAGACCCTAAAATAACAGTTGAATTATCAAATCAGCAAAGAAACAAATCAAAGGTAGAGTTCAAAATTAAATTAAACAGTGCAACTATTTCCCCATAATTTTCTCGTGTAACCTTCCCATCAGAAGCTGCCATGTATCACATACCTCCAATAAGCTTTCAGGCTGAACCATTCCAGACCAGATACGCATCTTTTGGCCAGTGATGGGATCAATTACAAGCACTACAGGAATTGAATCCAGTCTGTAATAAGTGCATACTTTTCGGCCTTCAGTTGTATCATCGTAAACCTATGCTCACAGAAAGAATGATTTGACAATGTAGAACTGCATGACTTAAATTTACTAACAACATGATTGCACAAATATTATGCTCAAAATAACAGGCAAACATCAGAATAAGATTAAACCAGGAAACATGACACACATGTCTAAACTCCAATCTAGCCTGGACAAATGCGTTACTCAATATCACAATCTTTTTTGCAGGTAAAAACTCCAAGTGACATAGACAAGTCATAGTATTGGGAAAACTAGGCTGGACCACAAAAAGCAAAAACTATTTTGTACACTCCAGTTTGGTCCTCTCCAAAACTTTCCTCCAATAGCAACCATGAGGATCAAGATGATCCCAGCTAAGATATGAGAGAAAGAGTAGATTAGACCATCACATGTTGTAACTTGTCCCAAAGGGCATACTAGTTTATGGTTATCTATGGCTCTTCCTTCATGACTGCCAACCATAAAATGTTACACTAGCCCATTTCTTTTTCTTTTCATTTTTCTGCTCTTCCATTTCACCACATGACCAGTCTGAAAAGACTGCAGATATAATCATGGAAGAGCATATGGTTTAGCACTGCAAGCCTTACGAGTCACATGAATAAATCAATCCATCTGAAGAGTTAACTATATCATTTTTTTCAAGATAATGACGAGCCATAATTTTTCCTTTTTTTTTTCTTGAATGTGGGGGTGCGAATAATAGCATGGTGTGAAATAGGACTTGAATGAAAAATGGGAAAATATCACACACCACAGCACTGAAGAAAACAAAGCAACAAACTGACCTGCCAGAATATAAAATTAGTGCTAATGGTCTGAGAGACAGCTTCATTGGCCCAAGTATCTCGATTAAGCTTCACAAAGCAACATAGAAATCAGCCAATGATAATATGCATTGTGTGTTGAGCAGTATGCTTTATAAATAGAGGAAGCACCAAAAATATAATACCATATGTGAGCTGAATTCTTTGGTAGATTGTATATTCACTAAAAGCCATTTGTCCTCTGTTGAAGCAGCCGTTTTTGCCTGCATTTAAAAGCCATAGTAATAAGAATAGCTCTGAGCATTTGACTATTAAGAGACCGTTTATAGAACAAGAGATATTCAACAGAGCGTCCAAAAATTATATCACAATCTCATGTAATTGAGATTAGTCTTGAACATGATACACACGGGCCAATTAATGAGGTACCAATGAAACCAATGCTAGTTTTAGGCCATGAACCAGATGAGATGATGTGGTAACGTTACAAGAGCCTCAACATTAGCCTTCATCAATCACAAATTGATCGGTCATTGATGTCAGGAATTAGAATAAATAGGAGTGTAAATCCAAGAAAACCTCATCAGCAAAATGCATATGGGACTTTGAGAAAACCACCAATTCTCCAAATACAAGTCATACATATAAAAGAGGGCTCCTGTAGGATTAGAAAATTATCATAATCTAGACGCTTCGGAATCCACTATCAGTCAAACTTAGGAATAACATATCGTATATCATAAAATTAATATCTAATTCCAAAACAATATAAATATAATAAATTGGAAGGCTGAGACAGTGAGCGAGGGGAAGCCTAGCCTTCTGAGTCACCATAGTCCTGCTTTAATCCTAAAATTTAACAGGACCTTTACAGAACGGCCAATCAACCCAATCACCCTAACCATATCAATATCATTATCGGGAATGTATGATAGCTTATCTTTTCCTGTCTAATTTCATGAAATCCTTTATCCTTTTCTTGGGGAGAATTTCACTCTAAAATTTCTTTTTATTTCAAACACAATCATTACAATTTATAGGAGAATGTGGGCCAGAGAACCTTCAATCAATCATCTCAATAGGAAACAAACATTAACACAAGTAATGATAAATAATCAAATAGCAGAAAACTATTTAAGGGGGAAAAAGCATTTGACTTCAGTCTATTAAACAACAAAAACCCAAGTTAAAAGGAGCTTCTGATGGAGCACCGATTATGGTGGGATGATGGATAATTTGAGAAGTTAAATATATATTAGGAATAAATATTATTTTATTTTATTTTATTTAGACATTTTCTATTTAATAATATTGTTTAGATTTTTAGATATTTAGTTATATAGATTTTATTTAGATATCTAAATATTTATCTAGATATCTAATTATTTAGATTTTATTCAGATATTTAGTTCTATAGATTTTATTCAGTATTTTATATAGATATAGATTCTAGGAGATTTTATTCAGTTTCATTTAATTATCTAGTTATCTAGATTTTATTTATTATTTTAGATTGTATTTAACACAATAAATATACTCAGCAACTCAAAAGCAACCATATCATGAATACAGCAAACTTTTGAGATCTCTAACCCTTTGGAGATTCTCCTAAACGTGGCTATTGAGAGAAATATAGAACAAAATTCTTGTTCTATATCATCTTGATAGATTTATTCCGTCTAATTTCTTCTATAAGTTCTACATTCTCTTATTAATATTATGAAGTTAGATTCTAATTTCATCTGTTAATCGAGATTTATCTTCCTTATTTCTCTCTACCCATTTTGGATCCTATCATTTGGTATCAAAGTCGTTCAATCCTTAATGGATTCCTACCACCTCTACACTACTTCTACAACTTCACCATCACCGCCTATCTCAACATGCACTTCCTTAGCTAACCATTTTTCCTCACTTTATGAAAGGCACCTATTCCTTTACATCACAGCCCTCCTTGATGTCTTTAATTCCAACATTAGGGCACCACCAATTGTGCCAAGCAAACAAATCAAAGCCAACCAAATTCATTTCCTGCAGGTTTAGGAAACGCTGCTCCAACAATGATGAAGCTTCAGGAGACCTTCTTTGAGCACAAGGTTCTAAACTTGGTGGATGGTAGGTCTAACTGCTACTTTATCCTTGAAGTTTCCATGCAACCTCTTGTTCTACCTTTTGGAATCCACATTGGAGTTGCTGCCCTTTATCTCTCACTCCCATCTCAACCTCCAGATGCAGAAGAAAGCTATTGCCGCCTATGTCTCACCTTGAGGACAAGGTGAATTTTCAAGGGGGAAGTATTGATAGAGCACTGATTATGGTGGGATAATGAATATTTTGAGAAGTTAGAGATGTATTAGGAATAAATATTATCTTATTTTATTTTATACATTTTCTATTTAATAATATTGTTTAGATTTTATTTAGATATTTAGTTATCTAGATTTTATTTAGATATCTAGATATCTACATTTTATTTAGCTATTGCCTATGTCTCACCTTAAGGACAAGGCGAATTTTCAAGGGGGAAGTATTGATAGAGTACCGATTATGGTGGGATAATGGATAATTTGAGAAGTTAGAGATATATTAGGAATAAATATTGTTTTCTTTTATTTTATTTTATACATTTTCTATTTAATAATATTGTTTAGATTTTATTTAGATATCTAAACATTTATCAAGAAATCTAATTGTTTAGATTTTATTCAGATATTTAATTCTTTAGATTTTATTCAGCATTTTATATAGATATAGATTTTTAGGAGATTTTTTTTCAGTTTTATTTAACTATTTAGTTCTCTAGATTTTATTCATTATTTTAGAGTGTATTTAGCATTATAAATATGCTCACCAACTCAATAGCAGGCATATTATGAATACAACAGACTTCTGAGGCTTTTGGTCCTTTGAAAATTCTCATAAACGTGGCTATTGAAAGAAATATAAAACGAGATTTTTGTTTTATATTATCTTGATAGATTTATTCTATTTTCTTCTATCATTTCTACATTCTCTTATTAATATTATGAAGTTCGATTCTGATTTCATATGTTAATAGAGATTTATCTTCCTTATTTCTCTCTACCCATCTTGGATCCTATCAGCTTCCCACTAAACACCCAAGGGTCACAGTCCATTAAGCATTTCTATTCTTTTTCATTGATTCATTTTCACTTCCGGATCTCCATGGTTGTTTCCCATCCTCAATCCATTTTGGAGAGAGGGTATTGGTTTTGGAGATCCTCACCTTAAATCTTTGGGAATAGGTCTTTGGTTCCTCACAATAACCATAAAATAAGATTAAGATTCTCTCATGCTGACCACCAATGTATTTTGTCATTCAGGCCTTGTGAGCTCACATTTTATGTCAAAAACACTGGACACAATAAACACAGGATATAGAATATTCAGCCAACACCCTCAAAAAGAAACAAACGTGAACATATAAAAATGATAAATCATAAAACAGGAAACTATTGCCAAAATAAGCATTTGATTCCACCATATTAACCATAAAAAACCATGTGATCCTTATGAAGAAACTCCAGTGTCCACACTAATTGACCAAGAATCATAGCCCACTCACTGGCAAACATGACGAAACAAAGTAAGGCAATAGTTTGAGAATAATCACAGGTAAAATGTGATTTCCAACATGTTCCATGGACAACTGACTTCTTCGTTCTGTCTTGTAAAATGGATGAACCCAAAATGATTTGGATACATTGATAACTAATTATCATAGTTAAGTTGAGCAATGAAACAGTTTGGTTTCAACTTCAATTGGATTCTACTTCATCTAAGACCAAAGAAATGAAATTCTTCTACATGAAATTGATGGATAATTGACTGTCGGAAAGCCATTCGCCATCACATAATAGGTCTCAAATCTCCAATAGATACACTATTCCTCAATTTTTGGTTCCGTTCCTATGCTTCTTGAGCATTCATCAATTAACATCAATAGAGTAAGTTGTCTTGCAAAGAAGGCTGGTTGGTTAGTCTTGGTTAAAGAGGAGGTCATCAAGTGAATTAATAATTAACATAGTACCTAGCGTCAATATACCGAATGAATCATTAAGATATATTTTTAATAAAATCTTAGTTGTTACACCATGAAAAGTCTAGAACATCCACAGGCACCATAAAATGATTTAGCGGGTATGATGTACTACTTGTAGTCTCTAAAATTCTTCTTTAGCTGTCTCTGTCAGGATCTAACTAGAGGCTTCTTGTGTTAAGCATATAACTAGCAAGCAAGTCATTTCTTTGCAAGTTCTACTACAACATCGCAACTACATCCCAGTCTATCACAGACCAGGCTTCAGCAGAACTTTTTGCAACAGCGCATACAACCATTACCAACAATGCTTCTGACCAACATCCTAATATCATAAATTTATTTTAAATAACATATTTTATATTGCAGTACCCAAACACTACAAACAACGAAACCTGTTTACCTTATCAAATGGACCGGTGAAAATCAAATGAAAAGGAGGGCGATATAGAGAAGCAAGATTGTCCCTAGAACTCTCTGCTGTAGAGACAGCGCCCTGCTCAGACTCCCAAACCCCTGGACGTCTCATTTCCTCTTCAAAATTACGGAATGCAACTAACGAGCTACCTTCTTGAGTACGAGGCCCCATCCTTGATACTCTATATAAAGGTCATGAAAAACAACTCAGTGAATAATTTGACAGACAAGAACCAACATTGTATGTTAAGACTCACAACAAAAGATAAGCAAAGACAATAACATAATTATCAGGTATACTTGAACGGGAAAAAAATGACTGAACCCCCATTTTACGTGACAGATGGAACTTCTTAGTTGAACCCATCATAGAATTGCTTTCTCTATTTGGTTCCTCATAAAATTTCCTTCTCAATTTGGAACCTCATAAATGGGTAGGTTTCAGTTTAATTCTCAATCATACCCAAAAAAACAAAAAACAAAAAACTGGTTCTCACAAATGAATTCTCATCCATGATGTCGTTTTCAACAATATACTGTAGGATGAAATGGGCAGATGTGGCAATGAGTAACAATCACTTAGAGTAACAATCACTTAGTCACCAAATATGTAGATTAATATATAATACAAGACTAAGAATCAGTTTCATTACTAATAACTATTTAAACAAGGTAAAATTAAAAATTATAGAATACCTAAATGTGAGGAATCAGATTGAGAAAGGAATTATATGGAAAACCAAATTGGGAGACCCAATCAGCAAGGGAACAAAATGGGGTTTTAAAAAAAAAAAAAAACAGAACTCCATCACCCGATCTGTCTTTTTTTTTTCCTTTTTTTTTTAACATAAAGGGAAAGACTTAGGAATCATTTGTGAGATACAATCCTTTCAAATACAGGATGCTGCGTTTCAATAAGGTACAAAAGACAAAATGAGAGATAAAAAATGCAGCTTTCACGTGGTGCATATAAAATGCAGCATTTAATGTCTAGTGAGATTTAAATAAATAGAAACATGTTTTGCATGTTTCGTGTAGCCATGAAACACAGTGTTTAGATATAAAAAGCATATCAGACATGCAATTCAAAGAATGGGAAAGCACCGAATATACATCTTGATCAAAATATAAGGATTTAATCACCAAGGAGAGAAAAGGACGATTAAAATCAAACATACCCAAACAGCATTGGATCATCATAAAGGGTTTCCCTCTTAACAGGTAATGGAGGGCGTACTTCATCTCCATCATCACCACCGCTACTTTCAAGGGCAGTATCTTTTCTCAGCTCACTGAAATTAATAATAGAAGGGAGCAGCGTTAAGAACAACCAACAAATGATAAAGATTTGAACATAAACATTGGCAGCAAATGCCTATATTACCTTGAAGGGTGACCCGTCCAGGAATCAGCATTTTCTGCAGGAGGATTATGTGATGATGATAGCTGTGGCCCTGCGCCACCGTCATTACCAAGATAAAACAGCTGGATAGCTTCCTCAAGTTTCCAACTTGTAGCCTGTTCAAACATCATTCTTCAGAATTCTACTTGATAGTAATAGGGTGTTTGGATTTATTTTGCCAAAACCATGGTTTGGGCTTTTAGAATTGTTTATTTTGCCTCTCCAAACAGGCACTTATCCTTCAACAATTTAAGAGATAACTTCTTGATAATTCTTCCTTTATCTGTTTCAATAATTACTTATTTTCCTGATTTCTCAATTTCTTGCAGGTTAATGCTCTAAGGAATGCCTCTGGATCCAACAAATCCAAATCCAAAGTAGCACTTGTCTGAGATAGTCATCCAGAATAAGCTTATTTTTTCGGCCTTCCTCCAGAAGTACAGAAAAATGCAAAAAATCGACTACGAGTCAGGAAAGCACTTGTGTCAGATAGTCATCCAGAATAAGCTTATGTTTTCGGCCTTCCCCCAGAAGTAAAGAAAATGCAAAAATTCGACTACCAGTCAGGAAAGCGCCCCCAAGACGCCAAGCAACTGGGTGGTGAGTATCTTTTTTCATCACTAAACTCCTCTCTACGATGTAGAATACAATATTCCAGCCAACTCAAGGAAAAACGTTAACTATAAGGAGCAAATATGCTAAAAGTAAAATTTCAAGCACACCCAATTCATTTCCAGCCAAAAGAAATCATTTTTTTAGGTCAACACATTTTTAGAGTACCTTAGATTAGATAGTCAAAAGAAAAGATTCGCAGTGAAAGGACCTGCAAGAATTGTCTAGCCGTCTCTGCGGTTTGCCCCACGGCAATCTCTAAGAACGACTTGACCATGATCTGTTGATCGTTAGAGGACAATACTCCCTCCATTGTTTCTCTCCAAATCCTAGCCCTGTGAGCTTCGATCTAGTGATCGCCCCTAGGGTTTTCGCAAGAGCGAAGCTCGTTTCACTGCACTGTGCGAAATTCGTAGAGAAACTGGAGAAAATATAACTTACCAACTTGTTCTTCATCCGAGAAATAATAAGAAATTCAGACAAAAACTATTTATACTAATTCATCAGGAAAATTAAAGAAATAAATTAATTAATTACCTGAGATGTTTTAGGTCTTATTACACGAGTTTTGTTTTATAAATAAATAAATTAAAAAATCTTCTTAATATAAGTTATAATTATTACTTTATATTTATATGTCATCGTTCAATTTTAAATTTTAAATTTTAAATTTGCTTGATCAAATATCTGTCATTTAAACTGTTTGGTTAAAAAATATATATCACAGAGCATTTTAATTTAAAAATTACATTAAGGCTTGCGTAGATTTTCTTTCCATTCAAAATAAGCAGAATTTTGTACAACCTTAAAAATAAAAAATACTTAAGATTGCATGATATATTGACGATTTTAAAATAATATGTTAAATTTAAACTGTTTTAAATTAAATTAAATTAATATTTAAAACTCAAAATTTTAAATTATCACCCCCCAGAAAATCCGTTTAAATACATTTTACTATTCTTTCTTTTACATACAAGCATGCTAGTTTTCTTTTAAATATGCTTATTTTACCTTTTTTCACTTGTAGCATTTATAAGTTATGAGGAGATTTTATTTTAAGCCTTGTGTGACATTAAAACGGCTATATTTTGTGATTGTAAACTATAAAGGGTGACTTATTTGAGTGATATTAGCATCAAACATGCTTGTGTTTAGACATATTATTCGTATTCATATTCAATATTCACTATTCATCGTATCAAATCTCACAGAAAAAATATGACTCATTACACTTAGGTATTACTTATATTGTAACATATATAGTGTGTATGTTTGATCACGTTGAAAGAGTGTAGATGAACGAGATAATGGATTGCTTTCTACCAAAATGTGATTTTCCACATTTGGTTGTGTTTCCAAAAGTTGATATTAGTATCCAGGTTTAGGATTCTTGAACAATGTTTGCATATGTAGATCCAAATTTTACGGTCATTGATTATGTATTAATTGATTTTCAATCAAACTAGATATATACCACACGACGGATCATTCAGTTCAATTAAATGTGAGTTTGTGAAATTTTTCAAATCAAATGAATTGATCAAGGTTAGTATATTTTGGCCAAAAAAAAAAAGATCAAGGTTAGTATATGTATTTGCCACATGCATACACTTATAATAGATATTTAAAATGAATTCACCTATTAATCACCTAGATAATTAGGAATAAATCTAATCTAATTAGTAAGCCTTTAGTTGTTTAATAGATGCTTTTAGGTAAACTTGAAACTTGCCTAACAAAAAATTGTACCATGGAAAACCTTCGAGAGGGTAATTGATACTAATTAATATTTAGATGCATTAAACCTCACCATCTCACAGATCTTAGAATTACCACTAACTCCAATTACTATATTTAAATTATTACATATATACATATATATATATATATACATATATATATATATACATATATATGTATATATATATATGTATATATGTATGTATTACTCAATTCAGGTGAGTGTTAGCAACCAACCATACTTATTGGATATTGATGAGTTTGAGTATTCCAAAGAGATAATGTTCACATTGTCTGATGAAAAGTCTTGACTGATCTTCATTATCATTCACGATTCATTATGATGAATCAGTAAATTCAATTCAATTAAGCTAATAAATATAGATACATGATTCATGTTATGTAATCAATATTTAGAGGTTTGAATGTGACTTTTAGTATTGCGTGGTTCTTGTATTTCTTTTATTTTAAATTATAAGATATTTTTAAATAGAATTTCACACACTAATAAAGTTTATTAAACACACTTTACAACATTACTTTTTCAAGATATAAATATAAACTTTTAAAAATATCATTCATTTAATACTTCATTGATGAAAGAATGTTGAAGAAAGATAATATATGAGAAAGATAATATTAAAAAAGTATCATTAATGAAATTTTATTTTTATCAAAGTATTTTATAGTTTGGGACATTAAATCTTTCTTAAAGGTGTTTTATAAGTTGGAACGGAGGGAGTATCTAGAATTATGTGATTCACATATTATTAAATAAGGTTCATGTAACTAAAGTATAAAGGGAAAATGACAATAAAATTCTACTGAAATACATAAACAACAATTAGGTTTCTTGAAATGTTATAATTCCTTTAAAGTCTCTAGGTACCTTTGTAACATTAATGATTTTAAGTTAAATGATTAAATTGCCCCTTATTTAAAATAAAAATAATAGGTCAGGCTTCATTTTTCAATCATGATTTTTGTTCAATGAATCACAAAAATTGAATAACAAATTGCTACTTTTCATTTGAAAATTTATTTTAAGATTGATAAATAAGCTCTAAAAAATAGTTAGTCCTAGTCATATTTTTGATTATGTAAATCAACAAAAATTGAATAAAAATAACTAATTCTTACATGAAATTTCTTTTATTATTGAAGTTTAAGTTATGAAAATATCTAATCACAATTTTTGTTTAAGTAATCACAATATCTATTATGTGAATTGCAATAATTGAACAAGAAATTATAATTTCTCACATGAAATTTATTTCATTATTGAAGTCCAAGTTTTAAAAATTAAATAATCAATCACAACGTTTATTTAAGTAATCATAACTTTTATTACGTGAATCACAAATATTGAATAAGCAATCACAACTTTTCATATGAAATTTTTTTTATTATTGAAATTCAAATTCTAAAAATAGTCAGTTATAACTTTTATTTAGGCAATTATAACTTTTATTCTGTGAATTGTAAAAATTTTAAATAAAATTACAACTTTTATTTAAACTTGTTATTTTTTTATTTTAAATAAATAAATAATTTGATCATTTAACTTAAAATCATTAATCTCAAAAAGTTATTCAAGAATTTTAAAAAAATTATGACATTTTAAAAGACTTGATTGTTATTTATACATTTTAGTAAAATTTTATTATTATTTTTCCTAAGTAAAAAAGGGCATGTTGGTCATCACCTAAATTTGCTAGTACTATATACGTGGTTGTTTTATCTTGGGATAGCTATGTTCTTTAGAACGATGCCTAGTGATGTGATTCAAATTTCAAACTGAGCATTTTTAACATTCCACTAACAGTAACAGGTATCCACTTTAATTTATAATTAAAATGAAATTAAGTGTGGATTTAGGAATTAGAGATATGAGTTATTATATGAAAGATATTATGAGTTATGCATAGATATGTTATTCATTCAATTTTGATAGAAAATCATGTAGAAATTTTGATTCAGGTCATCTTTAATAGTCATTACACCGATCAATTGGAGCAACTCTCTAAGATTAAACAAATCAGGATGACAAGACATTGAAAATGTGAAAAAGAAAGATAGAACTCAGAAGGAAAGAAAAACTGAGAGAGGTACATCACCAAACACACTGCTGGCACGTGCTTATATAGGCAAAAAAACTATGGGTGGTTTAGAGGCAATTAAAAACATCTTAATCAGTTTAAATATGGCTTAATGATCATTAAAGAAAAAACATTTTTGAACATCACAATTAAAAATAATTAATGATGATTAAAGTGCCCAACACTACATTTAAATCGTGCATGATGAAAAATAGTTTAATCTCAATTATATTGGCTTGTTACTCTGCACGCAAGCCCAATTCTCTTTTAATAAGGCTATTTACTCACTCAAATATTCATCTTAGTATGTAACTACATATAATCTAGTGATCCGTTTGGATAGGGAAAAAAGTTAGGAGGAAAAAAAAATAGAGGAGAAAATGGAAGGAAAAAAAAAAACTTAAGGAATAAAGCTATCATTCTTTATGTTTGGGTGGACAAGAAAAAAAAAAAGAGAAAATAAAATAAACAAATGTCACAAACAATAATATACCTATATTTATCCATATCAAAATAAATGGAAGGCAAGAATGACATCAAAATTAATACAATCAAAATATTTTTAAAATCAAATTGTTTAGCAAAAAATATTTTTTTATTTTCCATTTAAAAGTATAATGAATAATTTTTTTTAAAAAATAAAAGATAATAACTTCAAGAAAGTTATAAGAAGAGGGGATACCATTCCAAAAGAAAATGTGAAGACAAAGGCAAAAGATTGTGGAGATCTATACTGAAGAGAGAAGTGATTAGTGAAACTTGTCTTGCAAAGTATCATGTGGGGAAAAAAAAATAAAAGCTTTCTTTTTTCTCCCTCATCTCCTTGTCTTCTTCTCATTGTTTTACCGTTGGAATTTTAACAGGAAAGTGTTGCATTTTCTCACATGAGAAGAGAAATGGCAGCGGGTGGAAAAGAGATGAGGGATGATGAAGGTGGTGACTGACGAAACAATAGTGAAGAGCATAACCATACTTTAGGGGCACTGCTGGAATGGACATGTTTCTGCCGAAATCTCTTGCCACAAGAAGAGAAATTGAGAGAATGAAAACAGTGGATCCCACCTATTATTCTTTTTCTTTTATTTATTTTGTTTTCACTCTCTTTTTCCTTTTTATCCAAATAGAGAAGAAATTATTTCCTCTTTTATTTTTTTCTCAACTTTTGTTCTGACCCAAGCAAAGCATAAAGCTTTCTCAAATTTGAATCATGTAAAATTTATTTTTACACACATAAAAAAACTCAGACAATTTTATCAAAAAAAAAAATTCAGACAATATTCACTGAATAGATCAAAGAAAAATGAAAAAAGGACAAGTTTTTAGATATAAAATTATTTGATTTCGTAGCATACTAGCATGTAATAGATTTAAGATACTTGAACATAGGTTACATAAAAGAAAGTACCCAATATATATAGGGAGGGTACAAATTATTCTGCAACACACAAGCACACATCATGATCTTCTCTTCCCCATAGGCAAGATGTGAACACATTTCAGAATGACTCAGCATTGTTTGCTACAGAAACAACGACGGCGGAAGCCACGGCAATGGCCATCGGAAAAGCCCTCCGACTGGCAGACAGAGGCACAGTTAGAGGACCTCACACAAATCCCTCTAAAGCGTTGGCTCTTTGACTCGCATGTTCTTGCTTCTGCCACCATTCTTGGCCCCATCCCTGCTAAATAAATCATCCCATCCCCATCATTTCACTATGTATATGCACACTATATTACCCAGCAGCTAAATAGTATATAAACTGTTAAGATGTGAGAATTTTCATGTTAAATAAAGTTGTATGTAATAGTTAATATAACAAGACTATATCTTAATTCAAAATATTAAAGTTTAAATTTATGAGTCATTTTTTTATTATATATTAATTATAAAATTTAATTTTATTCTATGTAAAAAAATTTTATATTGATTCAAATTCACTCATACTTAAAAACGGAATAAAAATAATGTTAAATCTTCTTTTTAATAGATGCTTCCATTATACAACTAGAAGTGATACATGGTTTTGGTGAAATAGAAGTTGAAGTTAAAAATTTGCAATTGGACTTTGCCTAAACCTTGGTTCTGATACTAAAGTTTTAAAAACAATCTACATATGAATATTAAAAATCTGTCTTACGTACAAAACGCTTCGAAAGAAGTATGAATTGAACAAAATTTCTGATACAAAACAAAGCATTTGTGTTACGTACCTGAGGCCAGAAGGAGGAGGAAGACGACGAAGATGAAAGAAACAAGTTGATTCAAAGAACGAGCCATGTGAGGAGTGACAGAATGATAGAGAGATCAAGAGAGAGACGGATTGAGTGAGGAATCAATTAAGCTTTGATGATGCTGATGCAAATGAAAGAGGGAGGTGGGGCGTCTTTAAATAATGGAATAGATGGGATTAATTAATGTAATAAGCATGAGATCGATGATTAATGTGTTTTTAATCAGTTACACTAATATACTAATCAATCTTAATCTTGTGACTTTGATTGAGTGATAGAAAATGACCACCAATAAATGCTCTGCTGCTTCTTTTGCGTTTATCAGCTGTGCGCATGTTGACATAACATTGGTTTTCATTATTACATACACTTGTAATATTTATCATTTACGAGTGGGGTTGTTAATTTCAAACTATTTCAATCTTTGATTTCATTTGCCCAAAAAAAAAAAATCCTTGTAAAGATAAGAGAATAAGTATACGTGGATATTAATCAACATTCAAACCTTTATAAATATATAGTGGATAAAATTTCCTTGATATATACAAGGGTTGAGCTGATTAATATGTTATTTTTTATTTATGTGTGATTCAATTTGATTAGCTGGCCACATTTAACCCAATCATTTTTTCCCCTTTTAGCCATTTATGTTTATGTTAAAATAAAAGGAGAATGACAACAGCGTTTCCAAAATAAGAAAATAATGATAGTTAGGTCTTGACAAATTATTTTTCTAAAAAATAATTTATAAATATTCATTTACATAATTATAAATATAAATCCCAATTATAAAACTAAGAATTACATTTAGAATTTAATTTTTTTATTTATAATTATAATCTCTTTATTTAAAATTATTTAAATGGATATTTACAACTTATTTTATAAAAAAAATCTGAGACTTAATTGTTATTAATTTCTTCTTTCAAGATTTCCCCCTAAAATAAATGGCCTTGGTGCAATCTTAACATTTGAATTGCAAGTTAGATAGCACTTATAGGTGTGTCTGTAATAAAAGTCTGTTATCTGTAAGAGACTTATTAGTCCGTTATGCGTTTTATATAAATCATAAGAAGAAGGATCTAATAATTTGAAATTCTGCTTGAATTTGGTTTTTCTGATCATAATCATTGTCGTGTCATCTCATAAGCACAAAATCTAGACTATTTATCACGCAGTATGTATTTGGAATCAAGTTAGGCTGGCTCCAAAATTACATTTTGGCAGCAGCAACGTATTATTTCTGTTTTTACTAAAACCCCATTTGAATACCCCAAAATCTAAACTCTAAACACACTAATTAACTCTTAGTTTTTGGATTAACATTAAATAAGAAAATGACCTTAACGTGCAATTATATTAAACCTATGATCTCACCGACATAACACAGCTAATCATATATATGTAGATCAAATTTCTCACCAACTTCTAATATTATGAACCTTGGCTCAATATATATATTTTAATTCACTCTAGCCGAACACATTAACATCAAACACTTGTATCACACCCAATACGTGATGGGACTGATGTTGTCGAAGATATCTGATAATTTTGTTTTTTTTTTTTCTTTTTTCTTTTTTTGACGATGACATGCGTGCCGACACTGATATGAACACAAACAAATGTACGTGAAGCGCGGGATCAGGATCTTGACACATGCTGATCACAGCACCTTCACTCGAAACATCTTTAATTTTCAGAGTTTGATGTATGATGTTCCCAATTGTGGGACATGTAACAATCAAAGCATATTGCAAATTGTTTTTCATGTGTGTAACAAAGGCAAGTAATTAATGGAAAAGGATAGCTATTCAAGTAATAGATATATTACGTGTTGATCTTGGCATAGAACCGGCCCAATCATGATCCATATAGGCTATTCAAAGGAAATATTCTACAACATGACTCTGCTTTTATTGAGTTTATGATGTTGATATAGGAGTGCGTTATTTCCCTCTAAAGTAGTTTTTCTTTCATGTATTGATTGATGATGTTCTTTGTGCGAGTAATGGTGAAAAAAGTCATGCGTGTGTATATAAAATATAAAAAAGGTTAATATACAATTGGAACCTTAAGCTATAGATCTAGTGGCGATTTGAACCCAAAACTTTTAAAAAGTATATTTTGAATTCTAAATAATTAAAGTTGGGACAATGGTTCAGAAACCAAATGGGAAACAAACTCTAGTTTATTGCTTTCAATCTTCCATGCTTACAAGGAAACAATGACTCCTATTTATACTACTTTGATGCTTAAATTGATAGCTAGAAAATAAATGGCAATTGGCAGGTTATAAATGTGTTTTTATTTTAGTTATTGGTGGTCTTGCAACTGTTGCAACTGACGTGAATGGATGACTATTTCCTTACCCATTCACTGCTACTGTCATTCTGTTTCCCTGAGTTCTATGGAACTTGCCCTCGAGTCAAGTTTGGCATTATCATCAATGTAAGGAGATAGATTAACAATATTAAAGGTGGTAGACACTCCATAAGAACCAGGTAATTTCACCTTATAAGCATTGTTGTTGATTTTTTGCATAATCTTAAATGGACCATTAGCTTTTGAGGACAGCTTTGCATTTGGTTGTTTAGAAAAACGTTCCTTTCTCAGATGTATCTAAACCAAGTCTTCCATGTTAAAAGTTTGATATTTCCGATGCTTGTTTCATTGAGTTTTGTATCTCAAGTTCTGCTTCTGTATTCATTCACAAACTTGTTCATGCAACTTCTTAATTTCCTTAACCCTTTGATTTGCATTAGAATTAGGGCTATTTAGGGTGCCCGAAAACCTAGTCCACCCAACTTGACCAAACCAAAAAAATTCCTAACCTAATAGAAGAAAAAGATGGCCAAAGTTTTTCGAGCATGGTTAGGCCGGGTTTAATCATCAGGCAAGGCTAGGGCTAGGGTTAAGGTGTTGGACAATCATGCTCAACTTGACCGTAGGTAATAAAATACCAAAAAATAGATAAGAGTATGCTGTGCCTTTTTGGGAGATGTGGTGGGGTTAAATTTTACTTTTTTTACTCATTTATTTATTAGCCATTTCACCATCCCTATCCCTTCATTTGTGCCATAATTTTCCTCCACTCCACTCCATTGCAAATTCTCCTTAAATGCTCTCATTCTCATTCTCACCCTTAGTCTCTTAGTCACTATTCGTCTCTACTAGATTCGGGCGTAACGATGTCGTTAGCTAATCACCATCTTAGATCTCTATCTCCACTTAGATTCATCGCTATCTCTAGTTCATGACTTTGTGGGTGTCATCATCTTTATCTCTTCATCAGTTTGTGGGTATTGCCTTTTCTGTTACCATTGGCCTTACTAGTTAGTATTATTTTACTTTTTTAGACCAATTAGATGCTTTACTATTTAAAGAAGCCGACCTTTGCATGTGTTCTTCTTATTCTTCATGCTGATTGAGTAGATCCTCTTCTATTAATGGAGGACTATATTTTGACAGTATTGGGAGTATTATGGCTAAATCAATTTTTGGAGTTTCACTAAGTATGTGTAGGAGCAAAAAGAGTTCCCTTATACAAGCACATCTAAGAAATTTTTGAAACTAAGGAACTTGTCATGCTAGTCCTATCTATTAATGTCAAAAATGGCAACAATCATACTGGAAACAAACTAGCTATGCAAGAATTTATGATTGTACTTGAAGTTGGTTTGAGTTTATGGATGATTTTATTATGGTTATATAGTTTTAGCTTTTAGGTCTGATTTTGGTTATATATATTTTGCTTCTAAGTTTGATTTTTCTTTCATTTTTTTTGTATTTAAGTTTGATTTGTAGTTAAAATTTTTCCTTCATTTGATTTTTTTCCTTCCAAAATCTAATTTTATAATTTTTTTGCTTCTAGGATCATATTTTTGTTAGTTTTTTAAGATCATTGTTTGCTTTTTTATTTAAATTTTTTACTTCTCCTCCAAGTTCAGTTGCAAGTATATGCATAGCTTAAATCTATTTTTTTATCCATTTATATGATTTTGGTCTAATGGTTTTAGGCCCAAAGAACTAAACTTCTTTGAAAAAAGAAAAGGAATTTAGAGGATGGATTGGACATACTTATTAGCCCGACCCTACCCTGGTGCCTAACCTTGGAAATCTCGAGCAATCTTCAGGCATGTTCAAGCATTAGGCTAACAAACATAGCCCTTCCACTTTTAAGATTGGCTTCGGGTTCATTGTTAGCCCGATTTGACCTTACCCATGAACACCCCTAATTAGAACTATCTTGTTACTTGTCAAGTGAAGGTGTTAAGTCTAATAGACTAAGGGGACAAGTGCCATAAATAATTTCAAATGGACACTTCTCAATTGCTTGGCTGACAGAGTTATTGTATGTAAATTCAACTTGAGCAAGGATGAAGTCTTGCTGCTTCAAATTCTTTCCCATGAAATTGTAAAAATGATTGCCAAGAACCCTGTTTATAGTTTCAGTTTGACCGTCCATTTGGGATAACTAGCACTGCTAAACTGATGCTTAGTCTCCATCTTTTTCCATAGTGTCTTCCAAAAGTGATTGAGAAACTTAACATTACAATTAGATGTGATCATTTTAGGAATGCCATGGAGTTAGACAATCTCTTTAAAGTAAAGGTTAGTAACTTGAAAAGCATTATTAGTCTTTTGACAGGGAACAAAATGGGCCATTTTTTATAAACGATCCACAACAACCATTACAAAGTCTTTTTATCTCTGAGTATGGGATCAGCCAAGGATAAAATCCATGCTTACATCTTCCCAAGCTATTTTTGGAACCGATAAATGCATGTATAACCTATGAACTTGGCCAAGGGAAAAATTCTGCATCTCTGCATATGCCTGTTGACATCTTGTTCAAGTCAAGGCTAGTAAAAGTTCTCCTTTACTAGGTCAACTGTTTTATCCTGTCTAAAATATTTGGCTAATCCATTGTCATGCTCTTCCCAAATTATTGCTTCCTATAATAAACACTGAGGAATACATAAGGTCTTTTCATGAAATAAGAGCCCTTTATGCCTGGAGTAGTAATGGAAAGGTTGTTCTTTAATCACTTCCCATGCTTATCAGAAATTAGGATCATCCTGATACAGCTCTTTGATAAGGTCAAATCCAACAACTTTGGTTTGCATTGTTATGAACAGCGCATGTCGATGACTAAAAGCATCAGCTATGAAGTTCAAACTTCTAGCTTTATACTTAGTAAGTAATGTATAAGACTGCAAGATTTCACTCTAACATGCATGCTTATGGCTGATTTTCTACTGGGAATTTAAATACTTAAGGGCTTTATGATTGGAAAAGATCATAACATCACATAAAACTTCATCACAATACTTGTTCCTAATAGAAAAAGTCACAAGATATTATTTAAAAACTTTTACATCATTCCTCTTATTGAGCCAACGAAGCTTATACGGATGCGGATAGTCTTGTGTTAGCAACTTCAATTTCTCTACCATGTAGTTAGACACTACGTTTTCACAGTTTCTATTATCAATGATGACATTACAAACATTTTCTTAGGCCATGCAACGAGTGTGAAAAATGTTGCATTGTAGCCAAGTTTCGTCCTTAACTACAGTTATATGTAGACTTTATCTAATCACCAATACTTCACCCTAATCTATAGGCATGACTTCTTCACCATATACTAGATCAATTTTGTAAAACTCAGTTTCCTTCTCATCTTCTTCAAGTGCTTCATACACTTATCTTCCCTGATAGTGACAACCCTCTAGGTAGGACTATCCACAGCAATGTGGCCAAATCCTTAGCATTTAAAGCATTTAATTGCTTTAGAGCTAAATTCCTTCGTGGTATTGAGTGGTAGTTTGTGTATAGTACTAGTTTGTGGCTTGCTTGAAGGGTTGGTTTGCTGAAACTCCATCTTACGGGTATCTGAATAGCCCTTAGAGGAAGTGGGCTAGAAATATGTTCTCTCAGGCTTCTACTTCTCAACTCGTATGGCTAGATAGATTACATCATCTGAGGTCTAATACTGCTAAAGCTAGACTAGACGACTGATGTTAGTATTTATGCTTGTAAGGTGTTGAGCTATTGTTTGCTCCTTCTTCTCTTGAATGTCACACTTTATCATGAGTTGTTCAAATTCTCTGGTATATTCTTTTACAGATAAGGACCTTTGTCAAAAATTTTGTAGCTGGAGAAAGTTATCCTCATAGTAATGGACTAATAGAAATTTCCTGGTAAGCTAACGTCTTATTTTTTTCTCAAGTCTCAATCTTGCACTTTCTCTCATGTTCTCACTTTCATCTGAGGTTTTTTCACCAAATAGAGGCATATTTTTTGAGTTTAAGAGCAACAATCTTGACTTTTTTAGGCATCTAGAATCTCTTTATATTCAAATACATGTTCAACAGTTTGAAGCCAGTCTGTGAATTTGTCTAGTTGGAGTCTTCTCTCGAATTCAAGAATGTCTACCTTGATGTCATTAGAATGAAATTGTTGTTGTCAAGAACGGCAGTGGTTGTCAGTGAATGACAAGCTACTGCTTCCCAAATCTCCTTCTGGGTTTTCTATGTTATTGTCTAACAGAGTTCTCTATATTTTCATAATAGCTTCCAACTCTCATATCCGAAGTCTTATTTCTTCTATCTTAACCTTCTGCACATTCTTGCATTTTGGAGGCATTTCTTTAGGTGTCAAGACTAGGATAAGGAATTTCTAAGAAAAATCAGGGTAAATGGAAATTTTAGTGAATTTAAGGGCAAGTAGGAATATTGGAAAAATTTAGGAGAAAAATGAAAATGTTGAAAGGATATAAGGGTAGAATGAGAATTTTGAAAAGTATAGGGGCATAATAGGGATTTCAAAAGGTATAGGGGTAAAAATGGAAATTTTAGAAAGTATTGGGGGTCAAAGTATGATTTTGAAAAAATATAGGGTCAAAATGGAATTTATGTAAAGTTAAGGGGGTCAAAGTGTAATTTTTGAAAAGATTTGAGTCCAAAATAGAATTTTAAAAGGTTAGGGATCGAAATGGAAATACTAAAAGTTTAGGGGTCAAATTGCAATTTTGAAAAATTGGGTTGACTGGGCAGGATGATGTGTCAAATATGACACGTGATAGAATATGGTTGTTCTGACATGTTGTTGACTGGTCAAAATAGGTGATGTGTCGGGTGACGTCAGCGTCTTCAACCTTTAGCAAGCGCGTGAAGTGCATAGATCGATGGCGATGGTGCATAGACTTCCGGCGATAGCTCGTGCAATCACATGATAGCATTTTCGACGAAGGGAAACCTCCTATTTCATATTTTTGGATCTCTTAAGCACGATGGTGATATTAGTTTCTTAAAAAAAATGCCTAGAATGCAAGGTTCGAGCAAGTCAGGCACTCCTCCTCTAAGCTTTTCTCCTTTCCGACATAGTTCCTCAACTCTATCTTACTCTTTTGCTCTCTGGACCAAGCTCTGATACCAAAATGGTTTAGAAACCGAATGGGAAACAAACTCTAGTTTATTGCTTTCAATCTTCGATGATTACAAGGAAATGAGGACTCCTATTTATACTACTCTGATGCTTAAACTGATAGCTAGAAAATAAATGGCAATTGGCAAGTTACAAACGTGTTTTTATTTTAGTTATTGGTGGTATTGCAACTATTGTAATTGACGTGAACGGATGGCTATTTCCTCTCCCATTCACTGTTGCTGTCATTCCATTTCAGGCAATTTTTCCCCATCGTTAAATTTAAACAAATTTTTAAACAAATTTTTCCATTAGTTTTTAAAAAATGGGGCCTAATGTATAATTTTTCTCAAATGAAGCTAAGAGAGAAAGGGCGAATGAGAATAATGAAAATCGCACATTAGGCTCCAATTTTTTAAAAACCAGCACATGTTTGTTTAAATTTAACTGTAAGGGTAAAATTGCCCCAACTTTAATTATTTAGGGTTCATAATGTACCTTTTAAAAGTTTAGGATTCAAATCGCCTTTGAACTTGTAGTTCAATGTTCAAATTGCATATTAACTCAATATAAAATTAAAGTAAAAAAATGGGTAAAGAGCATAAATAAAATGCCTTAAAACTTTTTCTTTAAAAGCATCTGGCACCCTAAACTTTTGTTTGGAATAATTTTATCTCAAAACTTTTAAAAAGAGAGTAATTTTATCCTTTCATCAGTATTGATCGTTAGTTTGATTTTAACTATCACGTGGCATTTTTTTTATAAAAAAATGACACCTAGCTCATTCCTTCTCTCTCCCTCCACCTCTCTCTATTTATTCATCTTTAACGATCCTGATTTCAATCTTCACAAAAGGAAACTTCTCCAGCCCAAATTTGATGGCCATACCAATTTCAACCAGCAAGCTATATCAATTCAAAAACTTGGAAAACATTAAATTGAATATTCTAAGCAAAACCAGACCTTTTAACTCTACAAACATCATTTCATGTGGATGCCAAGTTTAATGTGCGTCGATTGTAACATCCGCTCACTTTATGGGAAGTCCCTTAAAATTATTTTTGGGTTTAAGGATAGGACAAATTCACATTTAAGATAGTTTAAAATAATTTGGGCTTAGGAAAAAATCATATCATTTAAATTTTAAGACTTAATTAATATTAGGAAGAAATTATTTCAAGGTAATTTGAATTTACTATATAATTATTTGACTAAGAAGAATTTACTCAAAATGCCAAAAAAATTGAAGAATTAATTGTAAGACATATTTTAGAAGAACAAAAAATTTATAAGGTTGGGTTAGATTAAATAGATAAGATCTTAACTTTTTTAAGAAATCATATTTATTTAAATATTATTGAAATTATAATGAAATCAAATACATTTAATATTTAATTTTTTCTTTTTTTAAAAAATTGATTAATTATAAATAAATTATACTTGAGAATTTAAAATATCTAAAAAAATATGATATATATAATGTGAAAATAAAAAGGAAAACAAGATAATACACACACACACACTAAAGGAATAAGTAGGAAAATTAACAAAATAATAGTTTATAAATGAAAAAAGGAAAAAACTTGGATAAATGTTGAATGGTGGGCACGTGGCCATTGCTTAGGTCTAGGGTATTATATATAGGAAGAATTTCATGAAAGTCTATTGAATGTGACATAATGTTAATTAGGTCCAAAAAAATATGAAATTAATGGGGTTAGTAGAGATTATGGGAAGCTTATGGAGGTTGATTAAGGATTAGAGTTGTCTAACAAGAGAAGTTAGAAGTTTAAGTTAGCTTAATCGTGCTACTAAGTACTTATGTTAATTTGAAAAATTGACATATAGTGCTTAATCTTATAAATTGACATGACTAAAGTATATATTAAGCAATTGAAAGTGAGAAGAGTGATAATTGCTAGGAGTAACCCTTGTGTTTAAAAGGTTGAGATAATCGAATAATTCATACTGTTTATTAGCTTGTATAAATGTTTACAAGTTGTTTGTGAAATTAAATATGTTGTTATACTTTTATATTATTTAACACTTGTAAAATGGGAAACGAAACTGATTTTAAGAAAATAACATGCATTCGTTAATTGTATTTTTAATTAAATGTTAAATGATAAAGCATGTAGATTGCATTGTATATGAAAATCATAATTATGATAGTGAGGGTGGGAATTTACCTTAAGTGAAGTAGTGAGAAAATCCATATGGCTTTTGCTAATACCTTGGGACACCCAGTGTTGCTAACATTCTCTCCTTAGCACCAGAAAGGGTGTGGTATTAGAGAAAACGCTTCTTAGCATTTGAAAGATACAACATTGGAGTAAACAATACCCCAATTATATGCATAGTAGGGCAAATTCGTAGTCTAAAAGTGGGAAGAAACACCTTTGGCCAAGGCCATTCTCTCATTCAAGGTGAGCTTAGATCAACTTATTTAGGATTGGTTTAGTGTGTAGTCTACAGATTTTGTTGGAGACTGATGCTGAGATTTGGATAGATGGTATGATCATGTATGTGATATTATGAATGTGTGTGTATGAATGAGTTTGGATATCTTGTTTTATATCATAATTTTACTTATTAATAGATAATTGTGAATTATCATGGTTATTGGGACTTTGTTTTGCCCTATAGTTATTATTTTTTCAAGTTTAGATGCTATTAAAGATTGAGGGAAAGAGCCACGTATCAAGTAGCGGAATTCTACTTTTAATGCTTTAATATTTTGAATTGTGCATTTGAATGTATAAATAAATATGCAGTTTACAACTAGGAATGCATCTACATTTTTATTGCACTTATATAAGTTGATGTGGTGTATATCTTAGCCTTGATACATGTGGTAAGAGGACTAAGATACTAGTATAAGTATATATTGGTATGTTTCGAATTGATGTGAAGTATAAAATTTGGCTAAAGAAGGTAATTATATATAAATATAAAATGTAGCCTTGTTCTGTAAGAATCCAGGCATATGAGTGGCCAGATTTAGTCTGGAATGTATATTTGTTATTATAATTGTTTAATCAAGTATAAATTGGTCCATTAGTTGTGGTTAATGTAACATCCTCAAAATTTAAACTTGATTAATTAAGCTTGAATCGATTAATTAAGTTTATTGATGTCAAGTGTGTCTAAAAAGGTCTAGCGGGCATATTTGGTTATAATTTCAGCCTTAAATGTGGATTCAAAGTAAAATTAGGTCACACGGATGTGAAAAAGGGAGAAAATATGAAGAAAAAGGTTTTATGTCACACACCATGGTATGTGATTCATCCATTGCGGCACATGTGTGCCAATGAGCCTAGGCAAGACTTTTTTGTACCATGCATTGCGGCATGGTCACTTTTCAGTAGAAATAAGAGTGTTCTGCTACTCACAAAATAGAGAAAGAAGGGAGAAAAATGAAGAGAAGCATAAGGAGCTTTGTTAAGCATTAGAGATTTCAAGCATTTAGAGTATATTAGAGCTTCTATACACTTGAGGTAAGATTTCTAAGCTCAGTTCTTCCCTTTCTCTTCCATTTTCTCTAGTTCAAAAGTTAGGATTTGGTTGAGAAAGATGATTTTCAGTCCATAAAGGTTATAGGTTTGAACCTATTGACTTAAATAGAGTTAATGAAAGTTGATTGAGCTATTTAAACCTAGCATTTATGACTCTATGTGTTTTTTCATGGTTGGGAGCTGTAAATGAATGAAAATCCACCATTAATAAGATGGTTGGAGTAATGTGGCTCCATTAATGATTACTTAAGAGTCTAATAAGGTTAATGGAAGTTAGAGAAAGCTCATAAACCCTATGGGTATCCTTGTATGTGAAAAGATTGAATTTTAAGAGTGAAGAAGTGTTTGATTTAATAGTGGACATTGTGTCAAAAAAGGGATATTAATGAATTATATTGTGATTAATTATAGAGTGAGCATATTTGGCAATATTCAAACTTCATGGAAGCTTTGGGAGAGTGTGTTTGATAGGGTAAAACCTTTGATCTATTAGAGTTTTAAGGTAATTGAGCAATTCTTTCTTGTGCTTTTGTGTGTTAATTGATTTATTGATTTATATTTACTAATTTAGATGTTTGAAATTGAATGAAATGTAAGTGTGGCATCAATTACTTCAAAAATTCATTATAATGATTTTGTAAAGTTTAATGACATGGTATATGCAAAATTCTATGAAACATTATTAGTGGAGTACTATGACATGATTTATTTGGAGTTCAATGATAAGATTTGATGGGGAGTTCAATGATTATGTGCTAAGTGAAATTCAATGACTTAATATGTGAGTGGTTCAATAAAATAGAGTTTTGTAAAGTTCAATGAAGTAATATTTATGGAGTTCAACGAAATGGGTAGTTAAGGAGTTTAACGAGGTAAAGTAGAGTTCAATGATTTGATTATGTGTGTTAATATGATGTCACATGTATGAGATGAGTACAATGATGATGTTATGCATGCTGAGCATTGAGTAATTGCATACCTTGAAATGTTGCATTGTTATACATCACACAATCTTAAGAGGCGGGATTTCATCTAGGAAGAGGAGTAAAAAATTAAATCCATGTGGTAAGACTTCCATCAAAACTTAATGGTTTACCTGGGTTTATCATATTTATCACCCCACTTGTTCAATGAGAAATTATCCCACTGGTTTAATAAAGAACTTGAACCTAACTAATTTTTTCACTTGTTCAACGAGAAAGCTAGGCTAAGGGAAATGACACCCCATAGTGTGAGAAATGGGGGAAACTATGACCCTCTAGTGAGTTAGGCAACCTTGGCTGAGTAACCTCTCATGCGTGCTTTGGCTAGGATAGTGTCAGTTTATATACAATCCCAATGTGTTATAGTCCATGATTTCATGTTAAAGGCATAAGGAGAATATAAGGGAGGTTTCATCATGCGTATAGTAATAAAAGTGCATATGATTATCTGTATTGTGACCTTAGTGAAACAAATCACATGATTAGCCTTAATTCTATATGAAATTGTATTACTTGTTTATTATCTCGTGAAAGAGAATTATGAATTTATGCTCTTGATCATGTTAAATGACTTGAAATTGATATTATTGTCACTTGTATTTAAATCGATTAACATGCATTAGTATAAGTTAAATGGACCTTAGTTATTGAGTGGTTGTATTCACCCCATTATCTTCAATATTGCAAGAACTAGCTCATCGGGACATGAATGAGGGAAATAGATGAGGCCTATGACTATAATCTTAAAATTCGTAGGCCTCATTTACTTTAAATTTTTAATGTGTATAATTCAAATGACGTTGCCAGCTAGGGAAGGTTCATGTTGTGTCTTACTTGCACTATGTGTTTTGTTAAACTATATTATGTATTTTTGGACCTAAGGTGTATACGTACTAATTATGAAATCTTTAACAAGGCTAAAATACTAGTGCAAGTAAACATTGTGTATGACACTTGATTTATGATGATTAATTGATGGATTGTGTGATTGGATATTCCCCTTTTTGTTTTTAGTGACTAAGAGGTTGAACAATGAAAATGTGTTATATGTGGTATGTTAGTGATGTGATGTATTGTATAGGTCTGTTTTGATCCATTGAGTGTGGTTTGGGTTATGTTTATAGCTTCTAGCTTTTGGAATGAGTTTTAAGTACTTAAGTTATGTGGAAATTATGAAAAAGAGTGAATTTTGAAATGTGTGTCTAACTATATTGATTGAGTAATAATTTAATTATGAAACTAAAGCCATTAGCTAGAGCAAGGAGAAAGCTCTCTGTAAATATCTAGATTGCCTTAATCGGACGTTGGATGGAGGAATGGGGTGCGTTGGAAGTTCACCCTAATTGCTATCATTTAACAGTAACATTGCTGTCAAAATCATGAAATGCGTTGTGGCATGCACCTCTTTTCTATACTAATACATTGTTTTCAACATTTATGTCTTGATTCCTTTTTGAGATTCCATGCTTTTGCATATTAGTCAAATTCTGATTTTTTTATTTGCAAAGATCTTTTGGAATATTTTAGATATTGAAAACTTGGGATCCCATTTGTGTAATTTGACAAATTGATAATTACATTGGTGTTTGAAGATTAAGGAGGATTAGTAAGGGTAACCTTAGTGGTCTAACTTATAAATTTTATAGTTGAGGCTCTAGTTGAGGTTAATGACGCAAATTTGGTGATTAGGACACTTAATTGCTTGGAAATGATATAAAAGCAGTCATTCGTTATTTGGGTATTCAATTTTCAAATAAAATATCAAATTAAAGTGAAACTTATGTCATTAGTTAGATTGTGGAATAGATTACTTGTGGGCACTTGAATCACTCCAGTTGGACGTTGTATACAAAAATGGTGAATATCAAAAGTTTGCCCCTAGTAAGCTATCATGTGCGTCACGGTGCATAGTGAACATGTTGCGATGCATGTCACATAATAAGATTTGGCTTTACAGCATATGGCACCTAAGCCACAATGTATGTGCTATTTTTTGTGAAAATGAATTTTTTGTCCCTATTTTCTTGTGAGACTTATTTCTTGATTTTTTTTTCAAGCTTTCGTTGTTTAGAACTTTATTGGTTTGAGCTCAAACTACTAATTTAAAAAGTTCTTAGAATCCCAAATGTTTTCAAGTTTCTATAAAAGTTTATATCCATTCTTTGTTTTAAGTAAACTTAGGAGCTTAATGACTTTTAAATATCATTGTATATTATGATTGTGATAAATTATTAGTAATGTCAAGGTGGACATTACATTATTGATAGGTAAATCTTATACTACTATAGCATGATATGTTTATGTGTGAAAAATTAGGTTGAGGTTGTTTTATCAATAGAATTAAACCTAGTCAACATTAAGGGGGAAGAATCATTCAAAAGCAACCAACCTAATCAACTAACTAACTTTTACCTCATCATTGAAGCACTGCCATCGTTAATGAGGAGATGTAGAGTGGATTAGTGTCCTTGTGGGTTTTTTTAGTAGTTTTCTGGTGCCTAATCGAAGGACACCATTTTTAAAGTTCTTGGAGAAAACCTTTGGGGGGAGAGACTATAGAAAAAATCAAGCTTCAAGAACCAAAGGGAAAGTGTAGACTAGTTGGTAGGGGTGAGCAAAATCATATTGAAATTGAAAATTGAATTGAATTTGATCTATTTGATTCAGTCTATTTGGTTATACAATTCAATTTGGTTTTCTTTTAAAAAAATTTTGATTGATCAATTTGATTCGGTTTGAGAATTATTGAACCAAATAAACTGAATTGACCGAATTATATATATATATATATATATAATTTCTTTTCATATTTTTGAAAAAGTGAATAAATTCTCATCTAGGTGAGTAAGAAATATCTTCCTACTACTTATAGTAGTAGTATTCTTTTTTGTTTAATGTGATGTTTTGTTTTTTATTTCTATAATTTAGTTTTTAATGCAATAATATTGAATTTTATTAATTTTCTCATGAATTATGGTATAAGATTGCCATTTTTTTTGTGGGCCTTCAACATTAAGGAAAAAATGGATAGAAAAATATATGAACAATTAGACTTCATAAACTTAAATCAAAGCCCATGAATCGAATAGATTGATCAAATCCAACCATTATAATTAGGTTTGATCAAGTGTTTTGATTCGATTTGATTCAAACCTTTTGTGTAGTTCAATTGATCGGTTTTGAAAAAATTGAAACTGAACCGATCGAGTGCTCAACTCTATTAGTTGGGGAGAGGTGATGAATAAGAGCAAGAATAAAGAACTAGGGAGGAGACAAGGAAGACGGGGAAGGGGAAGAGAGGGGGAAGATTAGGGGAAGGGGAAGAGAAAGGGATCTATTTTTTTTTTTAAATGATAGGTGGATGCCACATGGTAATAACGGTCAACCTAATGGTCAACCCTAACGAAAGGGTGATATTACACCCCTTTTAAAATTTTCAAACCAAAATTGCTCTAATAAAAAAATTAGAATACCAAGCGTCCTTAACAAAAAAGTTCTAGAACATTTTTTCTATTTAATCCTTTTAAAAATATGAGTCCAAATATGAGCCACTCAAGCTTCAATAGGTTATTGATATTTACCAATCTTGTATATGTTTCTAGGTTCTCTTATTTGAACCATTTAATACATTGAGCACGCATGCACAATGGTAGAGCTAGGATCTAGGGTTAGAAGGGATAGTGGTAGAGTTAGGATCCTTGACATAAGGAAAACTTTTTTATCTCTTTTAAATTCACTATTTCTCTTTCTTTCTTTCTTTTTATTTATTTCGTAGTTCAACTTTGCAAGCTCAACGAGCTAATAAAAGATATTCAATGAGTTTACTTTTGAATATTGGATCTTTATTTTTCATTATTTTTTTGACTAGTTCATGACTGGTATTCGGGATGAGGATGATGCAGGTCTAATTTATTCAAATTAGATTTTTTCCTATTACTTAAAGGATTACTAAATAATATAGATATTTAGGTATAGTAAAATTACAAGCTAATATTCATTGAGCTTTGAGTTATACACAAAAAATTTAAATACGGAAAAAGTCTTATAAAGTTATAAACTTATACCATGAAGTTTCAAGTCCTTTATTGAAATTGTCAAGAGTGCTAGTAATTATTATTGCTTAGTTGTCAACTAAATAACTATGTTAACAACTATGCAACATTACTTGACAACTTTAATATAGCAAATTTATTAGATGAAAAATCGCACAAATTCCACTCCAACTAGACAAATGACAAAATAGTACTTCCTCTATTTCTATTTTTAGGAGAGAAAATTATATCACATAGTTTAAGAAAATTAATTAACTATGTTAATTGTGTTTGAAAATAAAAAAATTAGACTAAAATACCCTTTATTAATTGTGTTAATTAAGTCTCTATTAATTATTTCTTATGACTGCGAACGATAACATTATGACGGGTGATTTAAGAAATTTATAATAAATGCTTCTTAAAAAAATGTAATTTTGTTTACACACACACACAAAACAAACTAAAAGTGATAGTTTCCCTATAAATAAAAATAGAGGGAGTGGTATGAAATGGGATAATAACATTGAAATCCCTTGGTACTTATCTGTTATTATTTTTTTTTGGCAAAATTACGTTTTTGGGCTTCTACGAAATAATAGAAAGAGTAGTTGTTAATGAAAACCTAAACTTAAGTAATTAATAATGAAAGTAAAGTTGTTAATATAAAAAGTGTAATTGTTATTATATGAATAAATTGAAGGTGCGACCAAATATATTGTTAATACTTAAATTAAAGTTGTTAATATATGAAACATACTTGTTATTGCATAATTAAACTAACAATTTTGCTTCTTATATGAACAATTTTACATTTGTTATTAACAACTTTAATTTAGGTATTAATGACTATGAATTATAATTTTTATTATTTTGGTTAAAGTTAGAAACGTGATTTCGTACAAAAAATTATGTATGATAAGTCCCTACAAACTTCAAAGTAACTATCATATTTTGTGGAACTTATTTATATTCTCCCATGATATTTTTGCATTCATCTTCTGTACTTGGCATATTGATGATCACCAAGTTAAAAAAGATTTGGGCTGTTGAGATCTTTTTAATCAGTATGGGCACCATTTCATCATTTTAAAAAAATTGAGTTGTCTATATTTAAAACTTTTAATTTATATTTTATATTTATTAAAATAAAAAAATTTTGATTGAGAAGGTTAAGGTGAGTTGGCTTTCAAAAGTTTACTAAAATCATGATATATTTTTAGGTTTAAAAAAATACTTACAGATCGTCTCTTATGAATTGTGGGTCAAATTCTTATTAGGTAGATCAACTTATATGAGTTAAAATTTTTAATAAATCTCTTCATTATAAATCTAAACAGTACGTATTTAATATGAAATTTAATATTAATTTTTTTATAATTTTTATAAATTAACTATCTAGATTTACCCACAACAATTCAAATTTAAATTTTTTAATTTTTTAAATGAATACTTGTTAAAATTTAAATTTCACCTTTAATTATGAATGTTCACTGCTTGTTAGAGGAAGTTGTGTGAACTATTAAATTCTTTTTAAGTGTCTTTTAATCAATATAGAATTAAAATGGATGGTTTTATATTTAATACCAGTCCTTTCTTATGAATTGAGACCAATTATTCAAATAGGTGGGGTAGACTAATGAGCTTCAATATTGAGTTATCTATTAGAACAATACTTTTATCGATCAATCAGTAAGAAGTAGATCGACGTAAGTGAATTGGTAATGTGTCGGGAGAAATTTGTTCAAGGAGCCGTGGAAACATTTCGTGATAAGGGAATCGGCGGACAACCAATGAGGGCCGGTTATGATTCGTGATAAGGTTTACTAAGTAAAGTAAGGGCAAAGAGGGAAGATTTGGCGAGTCTCTGCTTCACAAACTGATGAGCACCTTGATACTCTTGAGTTGCTATGCGCCAACATGAACCCGGTATTTTTAATAAAGGCTTCAAAATAGGACGTGATTTTTCCCGCCTTTTACTACTTCGGGTTGGACCGGTTAATTACGTGCAAGTTTGGTATTGCACTTGCACTTTTGTAATTTTCGTGACAAAGTTCCCAGACGAATCAGCGAAGAAATTTAGCTCAACAGCCGAGTCAGAGATAAAAACAGTGTACCGAGAGAGGATATGGCGATTCAGAGAGTCACCACCGCTCAAACTAGAAGAGGTAGAGGTGGAAGAATCATGAAGTTATCTGGCTTGATAGCGATGATATTTGCAGCAGCGGTGGCGCCGTCGATGGTGTTTGGTGCTGGTACATTTAGCAGACGTGACTTCCCGCCGGACTTCGTGTTCGGCACCTCCACTTCAGCTTATCAGGTTTCCCTCTTCCGATTCCGATCCCGATCCCGGCGATCTTTCTGGAACTAAAATAAATAAATAAATGTCCGCATTTTTAAAAAAACTACCCCCCTCAACAATCTTCATTCTCTACTTGATAAGTTGAGACTGAAAATACCGTTCTCCAGATTCATGGAGATTCTAGAGAGGAGCTGGTCCCCACCCTTGTATCTCTTTCATTCAATAGCATGTTCTTATTCTGTTATTCTTTTTGGGAAATTTATACTAACACATTTTTGAAGAAATATATTTGAACATACAATTATGCATACATAGTAAATTTTACGATTTATAACATGCTACCTAAACCTGCAGAACGCTGCACCAGAACCGCAGCTCTTGTTATCTGCGTGTGATAGAAAATTTTTTGGGATTTGTCTTGTAAAAACTTGAGATGCAGTATCTAAAAGGGATGAATACGACTTATACAACTATAGTCTAGATTAAACTGATTTTTTAAACTACTATCGCTGGCAGAATTGTTTGCAAATGGCCGTTTATTTATTGTATTTTCTGGTGTTTTTCTACTACTCATGAAGGCAGTTAGTTAATGGGAATATATATTGTTAAAGGTTGAAGGTGCTGCAAATGAAGATGGAAGGAAGCCCAGCATATGGGATACCTTCGCCCATGCTGGTAATAAAATGGTGAACTTAAACTCCATGCATGTGAGAATCAATATACAAGCATTGTTACTGTTTGCTAACTTCTGCTTTGCTTAAGCATTTTCAGTTGCTTTAATGATTGATGTGTCGAACTGTTTTCAAGTTTTGAAAAATTAAAATGCCTATTACAAAACATCACCTGCGAAATTTCCCCATAAATTTCCAAAGGTTATATCATTACTGATGACATTAAATTTCAGGTTACTCGGGCGGAGCTGATGGAGACATAGCAAGTGATGAATACCACAAATATAAGGTCAGTTGATATGCTTTCTTATTCTGTAAGTACAATAGGGACATTAGAGTCTTCACATTGCTGTTCTAAGAAGCAGATTGATCTCTAGATCCCTGTCAACTAAAATTAACTTCCTAAGTAAGCATGGGAAGTCCATCTTTACAACAACAACAACAACAACAAGCCTTTATCCCACTAGGTGGGGTCGGCTACATGGATTGCAAGACGTCATTGTGCTCTATCATTTATCAAGCTTTTAGAAATATTATTAATTAAGAGATCGCGTTCAATAACTTTCAAGAGTGTTCTTTTAGGCCTTCCTCTACCTCTCTTAATCAGACTTAAAGTTATATGTTCCACTCTTCTCATTGGTGCCTCCTTTGGTCTTCTTTGTATATGTCCAAACCATCTCAACCGATTTTCTACCATTTTTTCCTCAATAGGTGCCACCCTCACTTTTTCGCGTACGTGCTCATTTTGAATTTTATCTTTACGTGTATGTCCGCACATCCATCGTAACATTCTCATCTCTGCTACTCTAATTTTATGCTCTTGTTGTCCCGTTAGAGCCTAGCATTCACTACTATATAACATTGCCGGTCTGATAGCAGTGTGATAAAACTTTCCTTGAAGTTTATTAGGCACCTTACGGTCGCAAATAATTCCTTTAGCTTTTCTCCAATTAAACCATCCAGCTTGAATTCTATGTGAAATATCTCCACTGATTTCGCCATCATTTTGAATAATGGCTCCCAAATATCTAAACTTTTCCACTTGAGGTATAATTTGATCTTCCAATTTCACTTCCAAATTATTGTCAAATAGTCCTTTACCAAATTTACAATATAAATATTCCGTCTTACTTCTACTCAGACGAAAACCTTTCGACTCCAATGTCCTCCTCCATAACTCAAGTTTGTAATTAACCTCTTCTCTTGTCTCTGCTATAAGAACTATATCATCTGCGAAGAGCATACATTTCGGAATTTCCCCTTGAATATGTTCCGTCAAAACATTTAAGATCAAGTTGAACAAATAAGGACTCAGAGATGATCCCTGATATAGTTCAATCTTTATAGGAAAATCCTTTGTTTGACCACTAGGCGTTCTTATACTAGTTTTTACCCCCTCATACATATCTTGTATGGCTTTAATATAAGCAATCCGTACTCCCTTTTTTTCTAACGCTTTCCAAAGCACTTCTTTTGGTATACGGTCATAAGCTTTTTCCAAATCAATAAAAACCATGTGTAGATCTTTATCTTTACAACGATACTTTTCCATTAATTCCCTTAGTAGATAAATCACCTCTGTAGTTACATGTGGTTACCCAATATTGCCAAGCAATAATATACTTGTTAGGCCTGGGGAGCATTTCAAAAGAGAGGAGAACATAGTTGGGTCATCTAATGATTTTAAGAGGATGCGTATAAATAAGTATGAAATCATATTTTAACCTAAAACCTTAAAGCATTAAGTTTATGGGTCTTTTTTATTTATATACCTCTTTTCTAGCTTAACTTTATTTGATTTGAGACTTTTCTCCACACCAAGTCAAGTCCACTCACGTACTTTAAAGACGCCAACCTGCTACTATAGGTTAGCCCAATAATACTTGTGAGCTTCAAAGCTTTTTGCACTAGGCTCTGATACCACTAGGATTAGGGAAGAGGGGAGAACACAAATGGATCACCTAATGGTTCTAAAAGGACACATATAAGCAAATATGACACCATATCTTGACTCAAAATTTTAAAGCATTAAGTTTATGGGTCTTTTTCACTTATATCTTTTTTTCTCTTGCCCAACTCTATTCGGTGTGGGACTTTTCTCCACACCGAGTCAAGTCACTCACATTTGACAACCCAATAATGCTGGCTCATGCATTCTAATAAGTCGGGATTCTCTTGCTGTTAACAATCTGTCCTCTTTCACCGATTTTATTCTATGATATAATGTCCTTATTTCCTCACATGGATCTTTTTTGCGATCACAATTATAATTAAAGAGCTAGAGAAGCAGAGAATGTTGTTTAAATCTTAGGTTTAACTTTCATATTTTTTAAGCAAGCATCATCGTAAAAAGTCTTCATTTCTGAGCTTAAATTGTATCCAATCCTTTTCCAAGGCTTTGTTGATAATTTGCAGAGGCTTATATCAGTGAAGAAATTTTGGTTCGCATATTGGGACAAAGGCTGGCATGATACATATTCTATACTTTCGTAACAATAAAGTTTAAAACGGTTCAATCTGTATTTATCATAGGATACAAGGTATTATGAAAGAGACAGCAACGAACAAATTGGTTTCAGACAATTCGTCACTAACAAGGCATTTATAGAGATCATGAAAATTTACATATTTTGGTTTTTTTGATTTTTAGTTTGTTTTGTTTTCTGTACACCTGTATTTCAATTTACAGTGTATCATTAGAGTTTGTTCAAGATTAGACGGTTGGACTGTGATACAAACTCCATTTACAACACTCAATGATAATATTATCTTCTGCTCACATTTCTTTCTCTGCCACCATGCTCTCTCTCTCTCTCTCTCTCTCTCTCTCTCTCTCTCATACTTGTAAATTCATTCTGTTGCAGGAAGATGTGCAACTCATGGCTAAAATGGGCTTAGATGCCTACAGATTTTCTATCTCATGGTCAAGGGTTATTCCAGGTGCAAAGAATTACACTAATTCTCATTACTCTCCAATCATTTCAAACTCTTTCTCACTCTCCTCTCCTCTGATGTCTCTAGATGGAAAAGGAGCAGTTAACCCTAAGGGAGTGCAATACTGCAACAACCTTATCTATGAACTCATAAGCCATGGTTATCTTCCTTTATCCGCTTGTATACAGTGATTGCATTTGCACCTTCCAGTTACTGATTTTTCTTTTCCATCATTCAGGAATCCAACCTCATGTTACGTTACATCATTATGACTTGCCCCAAGCACTTGAGGATGACTATGGAGGATGGGTTAGCCAAAGAATTATGTATGGCTTTTAAATTTTGAACTTTGATAAATTGTGTTACCCAGGGGTTACTCTGCATCGTATGTTGACATAGTTATTGATGTTTGTAGAAAAGACTTCGCAGCTTATGCAGATTTGTGCTTCAAAGAATTTGGTGACCGAGTTAAATATTGGACTACTATAAATGAGCCTAACGTATTTGTTTTGGGAGGCTATGACATTGGGTTATTTCCACCAAGGCGATGTTCTCCTCTGTTTGGATTTAATTGTTCTGCTGGAAATTCCTCAATTGAGCCATATATGGCAACCCATTATATACTGTTGGCGCATGCATCGGCTGCTAGATTGTATAGGGAAAAGTATCAGGTAAACATATATGTATGTGTTAAACATTAACTTAGCCCTGCTTTTTTATTTGGAATCATGTAGTTTGTTTCAAAGACAAAATTTTGGTGGTGATCAGAATAGTATTCAGCGAAAGTGCAGATATTCTGTTTGAATTTGGATCACTTGCTGAATTATGATCATTCAGGATTTAAATTGTTCTGTCCAATTTTATTATTATTGTTAACTAAGATGTTATTTCCAACCCTTTAACTTGACACATGGCACACTCCCCACGTGATATTGCTGTGCAATGTAATCAAATTCTCATTCTAAAATTTTCTAACTAAACTGATAATTTAAACCCTTTTATCCAAAGTTCTCTATGTGAGGGTCAGAAAGAGCCTCAAATTCTGGGGATATTTACCTGGTCTTCTTCTTTGACGAACTTAAGAGAGGAGATACGTGAGGTTGACATCATTTATTGATCTAAAATCATTAGCTTAAAATCTTTTCTACTTATATATCTCTTCTCTAGTTCAAATTTATCTAGTTTTCCCTGCCATTCACATTTGAACCCAACATTAGCAAGTCAAAAGTCAGAAGGAAATTTCGAAGACTAAGAACTTGAGTTGGAGACCATTTGGAGCATGTCGAGGTGGCTTTTTAGGCAATAATATTAATGGGAAACTAGAATGGAGGATCTGAATGTTGATTGTTTGGAGGGTATTTTTTAGTTTCATAAGCTGAGGGTGGTATTTGCAAATGATGCAAAGTTGAGGTGAATTTACATTTCTTGATTATGATTGTGATAATATTACACACAGAAAACATGAGTACTAGTTTAATGCAGGAAAAGCAACACGGATTTGTTGGGATCAATATCTTTTCTTATCATTTTCTTCCTCTAACAAACACCATCGAGGACATAGCTGCCAGTCGGAGGGCCCAGGACTTTTATATTGGATGGTAATTTGCTCAAATTCACCATGTCTGTCCAAACATGTCATTCTATGTCTGTTCTCTTACTACTATGACTTCATTTAATCATTCTAGCGTCAATCTCAAATTACCTCACTAATTCATGGACTCACTCAATTGTATTCAATCATGCAAACTGATGCTGTTAAGTCTCTGTAATTTTTACAAAATTCAAGAGAAGTCTGAATAATTCACTCTTATCTAAATGATTTCTATCTCGTGGAGTATAACTCTGTCTTGTTTTAGTTAGTTTAGCAAGCAGACGTTTTCATGCTTATTAATTGATATCAATGCCTTTTTTAACAGGGTTTCATCTATGCTTTGTTGTTGCAGGTATCTCAATCCCTTATTATTTGGAGAATATCCAGAAACAATGAAGAAGATTGCTGGCTCCAGACTTCCTTCCTTTACCAAAACTGAATCAAATATTATCAAGGGATCGGTTGATTTCATAGGATTAAATTATTATAACGTAGTTTATGCTAAGAACAAAGCAAGAAAACCACAGATGCATGAGAGAGACGTCATGGAAGATATAGCTATAGAATTGACAAGTAAGTTGAATGCTATGTTGTGTCCAAGATATGCATTGCTACTAATTAGTGCAGTGGGATAATTTGATATTCAAAATAGAATTGAATGTAACGGAAAAGAAAAGAAAATAAAAGTATGCATGTGTATGATGTCCTTCATATGTGCATAATAAAAAAACAGTTGTTGTTGAATAATGATAATAGAGATACAAATACTGCATCTCTCTCTCTGTTTTTTTTTTTTAATTGTTATATGTGCATATTTCATTTTTTATGCTATGAAGAGAAAAGCTTTCTACCAGACTGGCCTTTATTGTACTGCTAGTAATATTAACCCATCAATGAGAATATTTTAATTTATTTAACAATTAATAATTGCTAGCAGTACAATTAAATTCACGGGATGAACCAATCAATAAAAATCAACAGTAACTCATAAGAAAAGATAGTTAATAAGTTTTTAAAGTTTTTCTTGATTCCAGCAAAACATATTGAGAGTAACTTGTAAATAGAATTGGAGGGAGTAAATGTGATGTGTGTGATTAAATAAAAAGGATAGATTGAGGAGAGTGCGAACTTTAAGCATTATGGTGGTGTTTGATTAGCCTATGAAAAAGTGATATAAATAGAAGTACATAGAGATTAGAGAATACACCTTCTATGCAATATATGTTATATCCACGCCATCATTATTTAATAGAATCGGTCACTCAACTCCAAAAATTATTTTGCTTTTTGTTTGTAGCAGGTATTACAAATGCTTCGTTTGAGGTATGGACAGTTTTTAGTTTCTCTCTCTCTCTCTCTCAATTTTTTCCGTGAGACAATAAAACAATCAGAACTTTGCTTGTTGCGTTGTTGGATATATTTTGAGCAATAATTAACCATCTGGGTTGGTTTTAGTTTCCCATTACCCCTTGGGGTTTACAAGGGTTGCTGGAGTTCTTCAAGCAATTTTATTTCAATCTTCCTATTTACATTCATGAAAACGGTAAGTCCTCTCTCTCCCTCTGTGTCTGAAATTTTTTTTCAATTTGATCTGTTAAAAATGGATGTTTCTTAATTTTGTCTCTTAAATGAAATTGTTTTCAATAACATCTTCCTATGGATTAATTATCACTAAATTTAAAAAAAATTGATGACAGGTGATAAAATTTTGGATAGATTATTAATGATGCATTTTTAAATAGACAAGAAAATCATACAAATTGTAATTTTTTTACGTGAAGAAGATAAATTTTTTCTACCGTGAAGTGTACGGAAGAACTTCAGTTCTCAAGTCATATGTAACAAATCTTTGAAACTCTGCAGGGCAACGAACACGACGAAATTCTTCAATGGATGACTGGCCGAGAGTGAATTACTTGCATGCGCACATTGGAGCAACGCTTGATGCACATAGGTAAGCATCAGTGAAGCAATTTAGAAACATCACTTCCATCTTCAAGTTTATCACAGTCTCTAATATTTTTTTTTTCTCTTTTTCGTGCAAAAATATTTGACATGTTCAAGAAATGGATCCAATGTAAGAGGCTATTTTGTGTGGTCCTTCTTGGATGCATTTGAGTTACTTGATGGATATGATTCGGGTTATGGTCTATATTATGTTGATTTGGATGATCCAAATTTAAAAAGAAAGCCTAAGCTTTCTGCCACATGGTACTCCCAGTTTTTAAGCAAAACTGTTAGGGAGCAAGTGAGACCCATTGAACTTGAGAAGAATTCAACTCAATTCTCGCAAGCTTGTTCTTCTTAGGGCATAGATGTTTGTATTGTGTAATTTGGATTCCTTGAAATGTCGAGTCTGTAAAAGGCTTCTAAGAATTAAAAGTGATACATCATGGGTAAGTTTGCATGTTTCACTTATTTTCACCCAACTATCAATTTTTTAGGAAAATGACAATTAAAGATCATGTTAAGTTATTAAATTTAATTATAGACTTCAAATATTAAAATTTCATTAAGGGATAATTATGAAACAACTTAATTTCCAAGTGGTTTACCTAATTTTCATGAGTAGTTTGCCTTAAATTCACAACTGATTTTATGCAATTTCAGTAATTTAGTTATTAGAAACAAAATCTGAGAATTGTTCAGCCTATGGTAGTTTAGTGCGAAACTCGAAAGGCGAGTAGCTGAAAGGGTTTATTTGCAATTTGGGCCATCTCCCAATTACTATTGCAGAAATTAAAGCTATCAAATATGGTGTACAACTAAGCCTAAGTTTGAATTTTGAACCGACAGTTTTATTCTAATTCTCTCGATGCCATCCTCTATGTCTATTGAGGAGTTCATGTTGCCCAGCCTTATTATGAGGATGTTTCTAAAGTACAAGAGATGATTGCTAACCATAGCAATCTCAAGCTTCTTTATGCCCCATGTGAGGTGATGGTTTGTATTGATTTTTTGGCTCACATGGCTCAAAATTCTTCAAGTGAGCTGATGTTACTTCATGATCCCCCTAAAGAATGTGAACATTTGCTAATGCTAGACTATAGCGGCGGTTTGTCCCACTGATCCCTTGGCTGCTGCTTTTGGTGTAACCTTTTACTCTAGCTTTGGCTAGCCTTCCTGATGAGGAAAAACAAAAAAGTTATTCGAAACAAAAGCTCAAATTGATTCCATAAGTTATGAATGATACTACTGAAATTGCATTATTAGGTTGTAAATTCTAGATAAATCATTTGAAAAAACAAGGTAATCTTCTTAGGGATGGGGTTGTCTCCGATATTTATTTACTCCCCATTCCAAATATGTTACTTGATTTTTACAAATGATTTATTTGAACTTATTAATGTTAGCCCAGTTGTAAGAAAAGAAAATTTCAAATTAATTTCAGAAGTTTTGAATAAAAGTATTGGCATTGTATATAATTAGTTCCGAATTCCAAGTAAATCATTTGAAAGAAAAACAATCAAATAATCTACTTAGGAATGAGATTGTCTTCCAATGATCTTTTCAATAAAATTTTAACAATAGAAAGTATGTAGTTGGAATTAATGTGACTAATCCATCTCAATGATCAAGAGATGGTGTGTTAATACAATTAATCGGTCTCAATAAAATTTGCATTACAAGGTCCAAATATGTCTGTCTACTAGTAATCTTTCAAAGGAAAAAAAACATTTTGAAACTTCCATTTCTAGTTTCATATTTATTTCTTCTAACAAAATCATTTCTACAAAAGGAATAAATTAGAGTGAAATTCAATAATCCATTCATTCATATGTCTATTACTCTATGTACTATAGCAACTTGCAACAATTGACCAAAGAATAATGGCATAAGTTTTGCATATTCAACATGTCAGAGACGGCTTCCCCCAACTAAGGAAAGCCCCCTTGCCTCTCCATTGAGGTAGAGGAAAATATGAACTGTTAAAATTAAACGTTTTTAATTTTTATTTTAAATTTATATTTTTAAAATAAAAAATATATAAATTTTTTTAATAAATATACTTATTAATTTAACAGTTCAAATTTAATATATATGGTTCAAATTTAATATTAAAAATTTAAATTGACTTTTTAGATATATTTTGTATAGTGTAAATATATTTTAAACACAACAATAGACTTATTAAAAAATTTTAATATTAAATTTGAACTATCTATATTAAATCTGAATTGTTAGATTGATAAGTATATTAATTAATTTTTTTACAATTTTTATATATTTTTTATCTAACAATATAAATTTAAAATAAAAATAAAAAATATTTTATTTGGGCCATTCAAATTTTCGTCTACCTCAGTGGAGAGACAGAGGAGGCTTCCCTCCGCCCCATTTGTGGCCAGCAATAGTAACAGAATTTAATTACATGCCGACAAATGTTTAATGGCATGGAGTAATTCAGTTAAAAAAAAAAATCAACCCAATCAACGTGATTTGCAAAATTACACAGACAAAAGTCACCAAAAAAATAAAAAAAATAAAATTACAAGCACAAACACAAATTGAACTAATAAAAAAGTTGAGATGGTATTTAACCAAAAGGCCCCAATTTCCTATATACATACATACATACATACATACATACAGACACACACAACAACCTAGACAAGTAGCTTAGACACGACAGACACAATGAGGCTGGTCAAGAAAAGCTAGATACATTGAGCAACGCCAAGAAAACCAGAGAATTTCTGGCTCTTTACTTACACTTAAATCACAAGGGATGCTCAAACACATGGTTTGATTTGGAAGCTTCAACTCCCAAGGGAGGTAGACATTGCAATTTATACATACCAGAGAATTTCTTGTGTTTCCATCTTCACTTTTGACTGAATCTGGATCCCCTCTAGTGATTGGAAGGAGTATTCAAGAGATAGAACAAAGAAAGTGTAGGGACCTACCTGAGAGGTGGATCTCACTAGTCTGTCCATCTTTCTCTTCATTGGATCTTTCAATTATTGGAAGGAAATCAGGAATCCAACCTCATGTTACTTTGAATCTCTCTTGCAACCACCTGGCATGTACTTGCATTCCAGCTTCAGTTAAAGCCTTCAAAGAAGACTGATACAACCTTTCATCCAATCCTGTTCCTTCCATCTTCATGTCCCTTAATAGTTTTACGAGTTCATCAACTTGACCAACCTTTGAGAAAACCATCACCATCATGCCTGCCATGGCCCTATCAATCTCTCCACCATTCATTCTGTACTCCTCGAAAAACTTGATGCATTTTTCAAACTCTCTTGCCTTGCTATATGCCACAATGATGCTCGTATAAGTAACCTTATCCGGAGCGACTTTCCTTCGCTTCATTTCGTTCCATAGCTTCTCAACCTGCCTCAAATCCTTAGCCTTCCCATGCATGTCTATCAAAGAATTGTAGATCCACACATTTGGATTACACCCTCTTTCTTTCATCTTGGCCACAAGCCTCGTGGCTTCTCTTAGCTTCCCTGTTCTTCCATACATGACAACCATGCTTGAATAGGCCACAATACATTTATCAAACCCCTTTTGCTCCATTTCTGAAAAAACCTTCTCCGCTTCAGTATATTGGCCAAGACGACAGTAAGCTTTTATGATTGATGCATAGGTGACCTGTCCTGGTTCATGACCCTTGGAAACTAGTTGCTCATAAACACTGATAGCGGCTCTAAATCCTCTCCTCTTGCTGAAGCCATTGATAATAGCACATAGTATACAGTCAGTAACCTTGACACCTACCAATGCAGAACCATTAGCTCTGGTCTCAGTATATGGAGCGTGAAACAAGGAAATCAAAGAAGGGAATCACAGTTCTAAAAAACATTGTAGAAGTAACATGCCTTCAAGCAATCAAAAGAAGGGTTGGTTTTTGGGTTTATCTTCTAGAAATTGACTACAATTGATTTTTGTGGGGGTCTTTTTTGGACCATGAAGAAGGGGAATATGGGGTAACTTTGATGAGGATGGTGGGCTTGGTTTGTGAGTGAAAGCACAAAACAAATGCAAGTACAAACGGGGCTGTATCAGTTTGGTAAGCAAACAGTCATCATATTCCTTGAAATCTATTAAAAAGGGGGGGGGGGGAAATCTAGTACTTGTGTGCTTAGGAGCGTATCTTCTGTTTGATAAAGTTCTAAAATCATTCAAGCCCAATAGCAATACCAGTGCTCAGTCCAGAAATGTAACCCTTGTCAAGCCTACAGTAATAAAGCCCAAGTCTTCTGCAGCTCATAAGCCCAAGTTGTAACACTCTGATGTAATTTAGATTGTTGTACCATTTTCTTATTTTCATTCTTTATTCTTTTCCTTCTTATAGAAGGTTGTAGAATCACTGACGTGTATGTACGGTTGTAACCATCTCGCGTACATATGATTGAGTAATTCATTGCTGGGTCCTCACGTTGAGTGAGCCTCGCTATTCACTATTCAGTAAATCTTTCACTGTTCCACTGTTATGTTTTGACCGGCCAATACTTTTAACATATTGCTTTCCCTTGACAATGTTCAGTTTTGGAAGACATTCAATGAAAAATGAATGCAATGCAAGAGAAATCACATTTGTGTCTCTAATCAAAAGAACAGACGACACTGTTGAACAATTACTGCACGGCTACATACAATTGTAAAACAATTACACGCAAATTGAGAGAAATAATAAATTTATAAAACGACTATTTTTTTTTTAAATATAGGTTGATGATTCCAAAAACATAAATATTGTTAAGAAAAAAACTCAGTCATATTAACTTGCAGCATATATGTACATTACATTCAAAAGTCATATTAATTAAAGAATCAAAATAGGTATAGCATCTGCATTACCTGCATTCTCCATTGTTTTAACTACTTCGAGAGTCTTCTCCATTAAACCTTCTTCAACATGCATCAACACAAGCTTGAAGTACACCTCTGGATCTTTTATCATTGTTTTGTTCTTTGCTTCTCTCAGAAGCTCCTCGGCTACATCTACCTCGCGCAAACTCGCAAAGGAGCATATTAATGTAGAATATATAGAATCTTTAACAACCCCTCTTTTATTCATGTCCCTGAAGTACTTTAGAGCTTCGAATGCTCGTCCTGATTGGCCCAATGACTGACATAAAATCCCATATATCAGAGATAAATATCTTTTTGAAGTAACTAATGACTGTTCTTTTTCAAGTTCTTGAAACAACTGGACCACTTTGTCACTATCTCCAAGTTTCATGTAAGCCTCCATAACGTGTAGATAGCATCTGGAATAATCTGAAACAGCTAATTTGGTGGATTTCATTCTTTCAAAGACTAAAACGGTGCTCCTATGCATATGAAGCTTATTGTAGCTTCTCATGGCAGAATCAAAAGCTGAAACAGCAACTTCAGTACTTTCAGAATCTTGGAAAACATCAAGATATGCCTCAGAAATCCTGAACTTTCTAGATCTTATGCATTTACTAATCAATCTAGAACATGTAGCTACATCAGGCAACACAGAATAAATCTTCAAGTCTTCACAAACAGATAAAACGGAGCTCCATTTCTTTAATCTCAACAAATACCTGATCACAAGCTCTAAAGTTGATGCCTCTGGCCTAAACTCAGGCCTCTCTTTCAATCTTTGATAGTATTCATACCCAAGTTCCTCCGTTTGAGGATCTTCAAACAACCCACACACGAACTCATTCAGATTCTCAGCACCAGAAGGCTTTGAGTACTGCAACGCATCATCTGAAAACTTCACATCGAATTGGATTACAGGAACATTGGGTTGAGATGCTTCTTCTTCCAAGATCGGAGTGGGCGAGTCTGAGAACCTGACAGTGAAGAATCGAGGGTTTGAGTGAGGAATAGAGGAAAAGGAAGCGAATTGAGAAGTGGGTATAAGAGTATGAAGAAGCTGGTGGGTTCTTCTTCTACAGCAGTTAGTGGTTGAAGCGAAAGACCAGTCTGCAGAACTGGAAATGGCCATTATTGTCAAAGAGATAAGATTTGAAGAGAAGAAATGGTGCAAGAAAAGGCTGGGTTCCATATATACCTTATCGTCCACTAGATTTCGTCTCGCATGAGAAGATCGCTGACCACTCAAAAGTTGACAAGTGGAACAATGGCAGACAGAGAATCATCTGCTCCCATGGAAGCCACGTGACTAATTTGCAGCCACGCGACCTTGCCGTTCATGATATGCATGAGCAAATTATACATTAGTGGGGATTTTTTTTTTTTTTTTTCTGGGAACATAACAGCAAGGCAAAAGCCTAGAAATAATCTCATAACCATTATTTATATTATGAGCATCATAAGCGAGCCAAATTATATAATTGTTAGCTTCTCTAAAAATTATGCTGGTGTATAATCTGATTAATATCTCAATGGCGGATCATATAAGCCTGCCCAAGTAAATTTTTTAAAGCTGTAAATTTTTTTGTTAAACTTGTGACTTTTGAGTTATGTAATTAGATTGGTTCCCATAAATGGCACGGATTATATATAAGACAATTGAATAAAGAATTTCAGACGTCAACATTTAGAATATTTCAACAAAAATACTAATGTTCCTTTATAAAATAAACTCATGAACATTAAGGTTCATTTTTAAAAAAAATTAACGTGAAAAATTATGTACTTTTTTGTATTTGTAATATATTGAACTTAATTATATATTTGTTATTCTGATTTCATGTTTATAGCATATTTTCAGAAAAATTATCGTACAATTTTTTTTCATAGAAATTGTATATAATTATGTCTTATAACTTAAATGGGAGAATTAAACGGTATATGTTGCTAATATGAGCATAATATTATCACTAAGACATAATATATTAATTGCACATTCTTGTGTGGTTGTCTTTAAAATGCACATTTATTATAAGAAAATTACTCCTCCTAATATTTTCTTCAATCAAACACGTGTCTTTAAAATGCCCTTGCAATTTGCACGGGTTTGAGACCATATAAATGTAAAAAAAATAAATAAATTTAATATGAAATTAAACTAAATATTAGGAAACTAATATGATATTAAAATGACATTAAATAAATTATGTAGTTCAGCATGATCAAGAGCACCATCTCTGTCATGGTCACATTGGATAAAAATTTGCCTCAAGGCCTGTACACATTGAGGTTTTAGAGTTTGTGATTATATTCCTAATCAAATAATGGAGTTGTTGGATGAAGAACAGCCTTCTAAACATAGTAGAAAACTTCAGTTGCCTTAAAAAAAAAAAAGTTCAACCTCACTAACTTAATAGTGAGACTGATACAATAGGTAGATACAACTACATCGGCAGATCTTGTGAAAAGGTCTAAAATATTAAAAATAATAATCAAGAATTAGTTAAATGTGGGCCTCGATAACATTGGAAGACTGCGAATATTAATGCTCCTGTTGAAAGATTAAAGTAAATTAAAATAACTAAAAATACAAAATAAATTAAATTCCATCAGCCAACCAAAAAAAAATTAATAAAATTAATTAATGAGAGAGTAATATTAACATTAGGATAAAATCTACGGGCAATGATATAGTACATGTGATAGGATCAAAATACGCAAACAACTCAATATTTATTATATTTTGCAATATGATTGGTTTATTTATTTGTTAATGATATATCATTATATATTAATAATAAAATTTTTATAAATTTTTAAATTTTTAATTATAAACCCTTGGTATATATATTAATGACAAGCCTCTTGTATTTTGGGTACAAGAATTTTTTTCCTCCAATGAGCCAATTTATCTTAAAATCTATCAACAAAATAGAAACAATTTTTTTTTCGCACATTAAAAATTATGAAAATTATAAATAGATCAAAGACATTCAAGTGTTAATATTAAAATCGTGACAAAAACTGACAACCGGGGGGGGGGGGAATCCTTAATTCCAGTTTGAACCAAACAATCATAATAAATTATCAAGAATTTCATTCCATTATAATAGAAAAAAGAATAACAATATGACATGTAACCATGCAAAAAGATGAGTAAGTATCATCCAAAGCTTCTGAATTTTAGGAGTCTAGAAATGAAAATTTAAGAGACCCATATTCAAAGCCCAAAGAGGATTTATTTAGCATGCCTCATGGATTTCTTCTTTCAAAATTCTTGAAAAAGAAATAGCAGGAGGGCCATAAACGCTTCATTAATATGAACAAATTAGCTGCATGAGTTAAGGTTGGGTGTCATCATGAAAACAAAGACCACATCCACAAATCCATAATGATTAAAAGTATGATGAATCCTGTATAACCTAATTGATCAATACAAAAACCTCCAGATCATTTAAAGTCTAAAGCAGAGCCAAACATGAAGTATGGAGGAGAGTATACATGGATATCAGCATCCAGTAGGATATTTTCAGGTTTTAGATCCCTGTACATTATTCTGTTTGCATGGAGATGGGAATCTGCAGAAACAATATAATTTCAGCAACATATATGCGTGCTAGATCCTCTCTGAAAGTTGAAGTGAAGAATAGAACCACAAAGTCAAGTACTACTCCTCCTCTCTATGCAGTATTTTTTTTTTTTTTTTAAAGGCCAAAACCAAAAGTACCTGAAAAGGCCTTGATGATAAAGCTGAAAGAAAGGATGATCCCCCTTTACAAAATCCAAATTGAGATACAATCTCTATTTTGTTTGAACAAAACAAAAATAACCCCAATTTGGTTTGTGATCTTCAAGAGAAAGCACTTCACTAGCATCAGAGATGAGTAATTAAAAATTACTTGAAAAAAAGATAGAGATAATATACAATATCAGCAAGGTTGAATAGTAAGAAACTATGACAATAGATAAAAATTATTACAAAAACAATCACAGACAAAACAACATCTACAAACCCTTTTAGAATAAGTACCCGAAAGTTTATCAAAAAAATTAAAAGAACAAGTACCTGAAAAGAGTATATGAGTTGGATAACAAAGGGACGCAAGTATTTTGGTTAAAATATCCCCATTGACAGCAGTTTGAAGGGGCTCATTGATAGAAAGTTCTTCACTGTATCACCAAAACTTGCAGAGCAAGTGTCCGCATTGATTTCAAAATATTCTTTGCTGTATGCCAGTTATAGAAACAGAGGATTGCAAAATGATAGGATCGAAGAGGAAGAAAAGCCTGGAGAAAACAATTAATGTTCTTTAAGATAATTAGGGATTAAGTCTAAACTTGGACTACAAAAAGGTATCCTTAATGAATATTGTAGCTGTGACTTCAAAAAAAGTGTGAAGGTAAAACACTTTTGTGCCCCTTTAAAGAAGAGCTTCGATAAGGCTATTATAAAAAGCAATCTCTTCCTCATCGACTTTGGTTCCTAAACCATCTACATGAAAAAAAAATTAAAATGGATGTAAACAAATTAAGAGCTGTCAAATATGCAGAGAAAATATAAATTAGGTGGCAGAAGCAAGGGCCAACAGCTGATCTTATTAGCAAACACAAACATTTGGTTATTTTCATAATTTATTGGTTTAAGAACATTAAAAAGAATCATTTTAAAACTTGGAAAGTTGCCAGTATATTTTTCTTGCATTTGTAGGCTAGGAGATTTGATAATTCTTTAGGATATGATCATATAAATTTTGTCAGAGCTTTTGAAATGATTCTTATTAGCATACGCACACATTTGATTATATCCCTTTCAGCTGTCATGCATTCAGCACAGTTCTTTTCCGAAATTTCATCCTTTCTCATTATAATAGGAGTAAACCTTAAGCAAAATGCTAAAATTCTATGGCTGTTTGTGGCAATAAAAATACTTGTTATCATTGTAATGCAGAACGGACTAATAATCAAAAGCTCTGAACCCCTACCCAACAAACATCGCACCAGAAGGAGAAACCAAATATGATATACTCCCTCTGTTAAAAAATATAAACTATTTTTAATTAAATCTTATTTCGTAATGAAATAGTTATCTACTTTCCAACTAATTTTATTTTTTTATATTTATCCCTATTAAACACCCTATAATAAATATAAATTTATTATCATTACGGGTACTTTTGAAAAAAAAGGCAATGATTACACCACCAAAGATTAAAAATACTTTATATTTTTTAACATTCAATTTCTCAAAAAATATCTTATATTTTTTAACGAAAGAATTGCTAAAGATGATAAATCAAATCTGATAACACTATTTAAAATAATGCTCCCATGATGGGTGGCTTTTTGCTCTGGAAAAATTTGAAATTGAATTTAATGCTCCCATAAAAATTGGCCAAAAAAATTGATTACAATATTTCCAAGACAATATAAAGGAAAGATAGGCATGTAGGACTAGGTAAATCAATCGATGAGAGATAAATATTAATACATGACTAAGGTTGATTAACCAATCAGAGTGACGCTTTTTCTGGCCAACTTGTTACTAATTGCTAGCAACAATTTACAAAATGAAGTTTATATCCAACAATTATGCAATCATATTACACCTGTTACGAAATAAGATGACCAAAAACTATGCAATTTCATATCAACAAAACGAATTTAAGAAAATAAAACCAAATAATGATGTTTAGAAAAATGGATAGCAAAGAAGACAATAATGATAAGAACACAATTACAGTTGAATCCCATAAAATGGTTTCTCTATTAAAAAATAACATCCTGAGACGCAATTCCTAAAAAAAAAAAAAAATCTCCTCCTTTTTCATCCAGGTTCATCCATCGACAACAAACTAGCAGAGAAAAACAACACAAGTAGATTGACAAACTTCCAAAAACTCAAAACATAGATCCAGGTAGTTGGATAAGGGAGAAGATGCCAAAAATTAAGACATAAAAGGGAAATTCATAGTACAGGAAAATAAAATATAAAAAAGCGTTTTAGTAGATACCTCCATGACATTTCTGCATAAGAAGAAAGAGGGGGATAGCTAGTAAAGGGAAGAATTGACTGGAAAGGCTTAGAATGGAAGCACCATTGCAGAGATTGTTGAGCCAGGTAAGATCAGATTTATACTTCAATAGCATATGTTGTAGTCGGTTTCTTACGAAGCCCAGTGCCTACACCCTATCTTTAATAATCATAATATAGTGGTCGCAAAGAAGAAACCAAAATCACATACACAATTTTAATAAAAGTAGTATTTTCATCCCATATAAATCTAAAGAGTTCAAATTCACGCTCTCACCTGCCATCAAAGATTGCAGGGATCCTGACATTTTGCTTCTCTTTGGTTAATCTACACCTCTATTAATTTTTGGCATTTGGAAGGAAAGAACATCAAGATGGAGAGAATCAAAAGAGAAAAAAAAATCGTGAAGTAAAATTACCATTAGAGAACATTGTTATCCAACATGAGTAAATTCTAAGATAATCATGTCAACAAAATCTGCTGATATGAATGTAGTATAAATTTTCCAAAAATATCTGTTGATATAAACACATGATATTAATCTCATATAGACACATGCACAAGATCAAAACGGCTATAGAGGGTCATGCCAAAGTCCATAATCTTTTTTAGTCACTAAAAAAAAAAAAAAAAAAAACTGTCAGCCACTCAATGTACACTGGACTATTGGAGTTTTTTTTGGCCAACATTGCACTGTTGGAGTTATTTCTTTCTTCTTCCCCTAGGTAAGAAGATTATAGTTTATCCGATTCAACATTGGACTATTGGTGCATTTTTTCTCTCTCACCATGCCACGTAAATGGGATAGCAAAAATTAGAATCAAAATGCTTAGTCACAACTCAATAGAACAAATACAATCTTTCCATTTTGTTTTCAACTAACCTATGGGTAAAATTTATGGTAAAATGAATGCTAAATATGCATGCATATATAGAGAGGCTCTTGTATAGGAACTGTAGCAAGGACACAATAACATGCTGATTGTTTTTCTCGAGCATATCTTTTAGACACCTTTTGATGGCAAGTCAATGCTAGAAAAAAGTTTGAGAGAAATGATTCACTGTGCCTTAGTACATACTTTGAAACACCAATAACTAAAGCTAGAAATAACCTTCCTATATTCTGAATCAAACTGGCCCAAATCATTCCTCTTTCTAAGAATTTGAGCTTCAATGTACTTAAGTTTTTGAGGTATCCTCATAAGATCTTGCATAAAAAGCCTCAAATTGTGTAGGTAGCAATCTTGGAGAAGTAATCTCTCGATAATATCAACTTCAATCAGTGCAAAGTGCAAGTGGTTTTACATGAATAAAAAGCCTGAGTAAGCAAAAAGGAAATGATACAGAAATTATGCAGACCATAAACAGCAAATATATGAGTGCCTGGCTTTAATTTTTAGACTTCACAAGGTTGAAATCCTTCCAACCTTTGGAAGAAAGCTGCTTCAAAATCATTTGCCATTGTTAACTGAAAAAGACTACTGAAAGTAACCACTTCATTCTCCAAACCCCCTCATAATGAATAGCAAAAGAGAGAAAAAACATAATGAAAGAAAATGCCTTGGACATGTATGCATATCGCATTCACAGTTGAATCCATCATTATGTATACTTGAAGATGTAAGAAATACATGCCAGCGTTATCAACTTGCTAGTCTTCTCACCATCTTCCTGTATAGATACAAAAAGACAACTATCGAATAACTTAATGCAGCATAGTGTATGTAATCTCCTTCGAACGAAATCATAACAAACAGCTAGTGAGAAAGAGTCCAAAATGCCTCCAAAATGGGTCAGCCACCACTTGGAATTCTTCCCTATTTTGGAACTCCAAGAAAAAAATTACATGATTCGGTCAAATTGTAAATTTCAAAATCCTGACAAACTACCAATCTGATAAAAAATAATTCTAACACAGAAAAATAAGGAACGTATCCAGTATAAACATTAAAAAAAATCTAATCCTATGTCATTTGAAATTGACTCGTATCGCTCCCGCTCTGCATATTGCTTCTATCAAATCAAACTATTGGAAAGGGATTCTTAATAAATATTCATTTTGTTTTATGAGTTATCATCTCTGCCAAATTAAAAAAATCAACACCCATCTGTACCAAAATCAAACCGTACATGTTTTGAAATAAATCGACATTCAAATCTTCAAACTAGCAGTAACAATATTCTAATGTACTACCATCCAATGAACAGGCGTTTAGGGGTTGGGGTTAGTTTATCCACTTCTGCAGGGGTTAAACATGCCACAAATAAGAAATAATTTCTTCAATTAGATATGTTGATATTTCCCACTCAGTCTCTGAAACCTTTTCAAAGGCCCCCATGTCAAAATCAAGCCATTTAACATAACATATGCTAATGTCGTTGCTCACAAGCTCATCTACCATCCATATCATTAATTGAAAAATTAAAAACACTCGAAATAAATAGCTTGAAATAAACATAACTATCACTCCTGGCTAAGGGAGAAATAACATTCACATTTAAAAAACCCTAAACACAAAATAAGATAACCATTGTCAAACAATTATATTATACTTCACTCACGGCATTTGGTATCATGCTTGAAGACTAAACACAGGAAATGAAATGGAATACTTGATAAGATATAAACTATCAAGTAAATCAAAACGAATTACAACATGTAAAAAACCTGATTACTGGTTTTTCATTATTTACCAAGGTATGTTGTAGTTTTTTTTTTTTTGGCTGAAATTATAATAAATGAAATGAGTGATTCCAGAATGGATGAAGAGGAACTTCAAGGACGTTACTTATAAGTTCGCCCTTATTGTTCTACAATTAATAGCAATGACTAGGATAATCATAGGACTAACCCAATTAGATTATCAAATTTGAATTATTTGTACAAATGGGATACTAAGTTTTTAAATTTAAAGAAATTCAAAAATATCATTTTGTAAATGAAAATCATAGTATAATGTAACACAAAAGCATGGGATATCGACAAGTTTGAAACATTGCATTTTTGTAGAGAGACAAGATAACCTTGCGAAAAATAGGGGATGTGTTGTAGCTTGTTCCTTGGGCACCACAACACATCTCCCTTTGTGCCATGCACTAGGGCACATTGCATAGATTTACAGCATCTACTGACATGCCTCATTTCTCCATCCGATGTCTGAATGAGGTGATTTAAGTGTCTACAGAAAACTCTTTTTAAATGTTAGTTATTGGCATGATTTAAGTGTCTCCCTCCTTTTATGGGGCATTCCATCAATTCCTATAGAACTTCTTGATATATGCCAATCAAGGCTAGAGTCAATCCAAAATGCAATGGAAACCTTTATCTATCTAACAAAAAGTAGTTAAGCATGAGTTAAGATGATGTTTTGTCTATTGATACAAAGAAACTTGGCAAAATGTCAAAGGCATCTAAAAAGACAGGGATTTGCCCATGGTCAAAGATTCTCATAGTAAGTTAGGTGAGGTTTTTATCTATGTCTTAACTAGTATATGCAATCATATTTAAATTCAATATGAATTGATTGAATTGATTGCACTACATTTCTGTTTGGCCAACGAAAGGAAATTACTTTATTAATTCAAATTGGATTCTTTGCAAGTGATAATTTTGTTTTGTAGGATGAGTGATGCACCATAAATAATTGATAAGATTTTTTATAATGTGGATTAGAATTGATGTTAGGAAACACAAATTACTAGAAAAAGATATGGATATAAACACTACATAATTTCTAATGACTTACCAAAGCATATGATCCATTGACATTAAACTTTTTCATGACTTTTACAAAACTAGAAAACGAGGAAGTGAAGGCCTGAGCTGCTTTTTGTTTATCAAGTGCAAACAATATTTTCAAACTAGCTATAGCTTGGGAGCTTAGTTCACCTTTAGTTCGATGCTTTCTTTGAACAAAACTATTTTGTTCATAAATAAAAGAATGGAATAGGTCAAAAGTGGATACACATTATTTTTCCCTTATCAAATTAGAGAGATGGATTTCTTAATGCTTATAAGTTCTATTCATAGTAGTTTTCATATGAATTGGTTTTCATTTATGCTTGAAATCTAAAAAAAAAATTTCTACTATTGAATTTCAAATTTATTGCTAATGGGTTAGAGAGTACTAAAAGTATGAAATTATGGTTTAAAATTAGCATTGGAAATTGTTATGAGAGCACCGCAAATATTGATTGGTATGCATATTGTTGGGGGTGTTCTTGGCTCAACGAATATCGCTTGTTTTAAGACTTATAGTTCTAGCAGCTGACTCTTATGACCCATGCTTAATATAATGTTTTTGTAGACATGGTTTGATTATTGGTAAACAATGACAAGAATAAATTTTAGTACAATATCTAGTACGTAATTCAACTCAAAATTCCAAAGAAGTCAATCTAGATTAAGATGTTTATATGTAGGTAGATAGATGGCATTTTGTAAAAATGACATTTTTTTAAAAAAAAGTAGTAGGGACGTTTTTGTATAGATGCTCTTAACTTTAAAAATCATGATGTACACTTCTAATAGATTCAATATTCAATGGGAAAAAAAAAAGCTCCATGATGATGTTCTATTGCCATTTCATTAAATTGTTCTAAATTTGGATGAGTATATTTGTCATATTACATAAATTTTTAGGATATGAAATGATTTTTCATGAAAAATGATACACTTGTAATGATTATAAATGGCAACAATATTGGTGTTGTATTGTCGATATGGATGAATGGTATTAATATTTTAGTTACAATGTAGTTGTGTCTGACAATCATAACTATTTTTTAGAATATAACAATCATTTTTCATGAAAAACGTAATATGTTACAAAATTTTCTCACAACACACTCTTCATTTATTTAAATATCCATTCTATATGTCTTGAAAATTGAGCTAAGAGAAGCTCTATAATATTCAGCATTCTCATTTTTCATGATATCCTTTCCATAAATCTTGAATAAAAATTAGCTAATAGAGATTATGTAATATTTGAAACCCTCATTTTTCATGATATCCATTCCACATATTTTGAAAAAATTGGCTCAAATAAGCTTTATAACATTCGGGACCCTCACTTTTCATGATATCAATTTCATATATCCTGAAAAATTTCATGATATCCATACACATATTCTAAAAAAATTGGCTCAAATAGGCTCTGTAACATTCAGGACCCTCATTTTCCATGATATCAATTTCACATATCCTTAAATAGGCTCTATAACATTTGTGATCCTCTTTTTTCATGATATCCCTTCCACATATTCTGAAAAATTAGTTTACAGAGATTTTGTAACATTCATGACCCTCATTTTTCATAATATCTCTTATGATTTGCATGGAAAAAAACTTCAAGTCCTTCCTTTATTTGAGTTTATAACATGATATCCTAAAAAATTATGTCACAAAGACCATATATGAGATGCAATGTGTCTTTCATTATATACAACATTCTTCACAAAAATACATATTGTAAAGTCTCTCTCACTAATTCACAATTAACTTTAAAATTGAGGTAATCACAAGACTAACTCAAGTAAATTATCAAGTTTGTAATTTACATAAACGAGATTCCAAGTTTTCAAAACTTCAAATGCTATAAAATTATTTTATAAATTAAAATCAGAGCAAAACCTATATACGAAAACATGGACATCATACCAAGTAAGATAATATTAAATTAGGGTTAAAAGAGTAAAAATAAAAATTTTGACAAAATATGCTACAACATAAAATGTCATACTGTGGTGGCGTAAACTACAGAACCCATAACAGCAACAAGCTGTCATGGCAAATTTTCTTGCCAAACTTTGAATGTACACTAAATCTCCATTCAATATCCGATTGAGGCAATCTAGGTGTTTACAGAAAGTTTTCTCCGAACTCTAACTAATGACACTAGTTTCACATTCAAATCATTTGCCAATCAAAAGTTGACACAAAAATGCAAACTCATTCATTTATGCTTTCAAAACATAACTATAGTATGCAAAACTTAATCCAAGTGCCAAAATCCCACACTAACTTTTAGACCATACTCAATAAGCTATAATGGACTCATGCAATACACCACAACAATTAAACAACATATATATCATATTTTCACTATTCAACCCCTCGATCATAAAAATACAAGGGGGCCAAATCATGTAATTTCACATCAAAATCATCATCATTCACAAATATACTCACTCCTTACTTATACAAGTATTTTGGCTTTGCTCAAATATTTTAACTAAAAGATACCATATGCATTAGGGTCCAAAATAAATATTTCAATACTCAATATTCAATGGTGCAAGTATAACAAAATATGAGCATCCTGATTGGCAATATCAATTAATTATACATATGTAACTAAAATTACGAGAGGCCTATAGTAGGAAATCGAATTCCTAAGCCTCTGGTGTTTTTCCTTTGTCTTGCTCGGAACTAATGCCTGTAAAATATTAAATAGAGGGGTAAGTAAAATCCCTTAATAATCAAGGTTAATCAAACCTATACAAATGTATGTTAATTAATTATAGTGATGCAAATGTCATTTTCAAATGAAACTTATTCACATCTTAAATCACCCAATTCATATAGTCACAAAACTAACAACCATATGATATTAGATTATTTAGCATGCAAGAATCATAACACTTACAACCATGTAACCTTTATAAAATGTGCAAGATCACAAAAATAACAATCATGTGGCCATATAATGATATGCATGATCAATACCAACTTTATACCCTCTTGATACCTCCGACATGAAATATGTGGCTGTTTAGTGGAATTCGTCCTTGTCATCGAATTGCCCAAGCCTTCTACTTGTGAGGAGCTTCTTGGCCAAGGCTATTATACTCACTTTTGAGTCACGGTTTCTCATAATACTAACAACCATAGGATGTTCTATCTCTAATCTAACTTTCTCATGAACCAATGAAGACTAGTTAGATTCGAGTCCCTCGATAATCAAGTAGGACAATCCCTCAAAGAACAAGTGGGATAATAAAATAAAGAGACAAGTCATCGAGCTCCGAATAGCGGTCTTACTAAGTGGATTTCCAATATCTACTCCTTTCTTTATAGGCGAAACCCTCATCTTATATGATCATGCAATGAAATCATGGCTAATATATAATATATGCAATTATTCATCAAGTTCTTTATATAGCATACACGTATCATACTCATTGTTCTCATACTCTTTTATACTCCCATCACAATTTCATCACTTCTCAAATTCATGTTTTTCTTCAAATCATGTTTAAACAAAGCATAAGAAATAATTTCACACAATCAAATTTTTTTCACAAAAAAACCATTAAATATTAACTTTGTGCCACAATTTTTATTCTTTCATATATTAAAAAAACATACTCATATTTTCTATTCAATGATAAATAGTTATAATTAATTAATAAATAAATGTATAAACTAAATTTTTCTTGGTTACCTCAAACTTTTGAGAGGTCAAAGGTTATCCCTCAATTATAACTTACTTTTACAAGCTAAATTCAAGCTCACTGGTGCTTTATGGGATTAGTTTATAATTTAACATTAACACCTATCACTAATAATCATCAAAATCACCACTTCCAACATCTAATTTCATACTTTAATAACCAAAATTCCCAACTACAAGATCAACCTCATATCCAATGAACTCCTTAACTCTCATTAACTTCATTTAGCTCTCAATAACTTAAATAATCACTAATATATTATCCAACAACCCAAAATCATCACCAATATCACAAATTACTCACTTTTAACTCTCAAATTTAAACACTTTAATCACTCAAAATTCTCAACTCTTGAGTTTAATTACCATATTAGGTTTATTAACTCTCACTAACTCTTACTAACACTAACACCATCCTTAATCAACATCAATGGCAATCATCTACCTCATGTACCAACATTTATGGTACTTTAAAGCATAATTTCATTCATACTAATGAGCCTAAGCTCAAAGATGCTCAAACTCATCAAAGCTAGGTTTAGACAACTCAAAATAACTCTCATTAGTCTTATTTAGACTAATGGGTTTGGACTCATATCCCTAGGTCAGAAAATCATCATCTCCCAACCTCAAATCTCACTTTTAAAATGTATAGAGAGAAGAAAAAGAGATAAGGAAGACTAAACTAGGTGAAATCAAGTTCTAAAATGCTCGAAAGTTGATGCCTTAGCAAAAGAAATACACTCTCTGTCACCCCCTTCTTTGTTTTTTAGTGTTTTCCTCTATTTTTGAATTGCTTTCACATTTTTAAAAAGATTGATTTTAAAAATTATGTTGCAACATAAATTTTTACACTGCAACATAATGTAATAGGCCAAAATCCAATTTTTTCTCTACAATTTGAGCTTGGGTGGCCTAATTCACTGTTGAACCCAATCTAAATGCTAAAACCAAACTCAATAGCTATCTCTAACTATCCTTAAACCCATTTATACTTAAATTTACATATTTATCTTTTATTAGCTTAATTAATTTAAGAAATAATTTTTGAGATGTTACACATATACCTTCCCCCCTTTATGCAATCATCTTCAACAACATATACAAGTATCCTTGCATATGTAAAGGCCTCCTTGTGATGTAATAGTCTCCCTTCATGTGTAGAACAATTCCATATATGCATGTAATCAGTCCACAAATGCAATAGATCTTCCTTAAATGTGTATTTTTTAGCAAGCACATATGACTTCAAGGATATGCAATTGGTCTTCATATAGATGCAAGCATCTTCAATGGAATGCAATACTCTTCCAGAGAATGAGAAAGTTACCATGCATATGTAAAAGGTCTGCCTATGATGCAATAGGCTCCCATCATGTACAGAACTCTTTCATATATGTATGTAATCAGTTAGCATTTGCAATGAATCTTCTTGGATGTTCATTTTCTAGAGGGTGTATATAACTTCAAGGATATGCTATTAGTCTTCATATAAATGGATGTATCTTCAATGGAATGCAATACTCTTTTGAAGAATGAGAAAGTTATCATGCATATGTAAAAGGTCTCCTTGTGATGCAATATGCTCTCTCATGTTCAGAACTCTTCTATATATGCATGTATTAGTCTTCATATGCAACGAATCTTTCTTAAAGGTGCATTTTTTTAAAAAGTGGTACCGTGTTTTAGTTTTCAGGATATGTTTTCTTGTTTTCATAAAAAATAAGCATATAGGGCCTAAGGGCACAATCATTTTCAGGATGTGTATTCATTTTTTCATGAAAAATAAGCATACAGAGCCTAAGGTCATAATCATTTTCATGCTATGTATTCTAGTTTTCATGAAAAATAAGCATATAGAGCCCAAGGACATTCATTTATTCAAATATACTATATCGTTATCATGAAAAACACAATACTTATTGAGAAATAGAGATTAAGGTTGTCAAGTAATGCACCTCAAATCCAAAGTTGTGTAAATTTAAATTCCACTGCCAGTGTTGCTTGGATATTGCTTGAGTACTCCTTAAGTGGCTGACCAGCTAACAAGTTGTTGACACTACCAATTCTTCATCTTCTTTGTTTGTCCTTTACAAGTTCCACCACCCTCAAAATTCTACTGATCAAAACATTTTTTTATTTTCAAATCTCATTTACTTGGGGCATTTTGGTCTTTTAATGTCACTATAATATTGTCATCAAAAGACCTCATTTTTCAAAACTCCCTAATGCTTTTTTAGCAATTAATTTGATGGTTAAATCTTTGACTACTTTTTCCTAAAATGTAAGGGCGTTACTTTACCTTTTACTTTGAGTAGCAAATTATAATTTGTTGTTGGTGGTGGAGTATATTTGTGCTAAATTTCTTTAAAAATTAAAGTAATTTAGAAATTTACGTTGTTTTCAATTAATTAAGACACATACATCTTTGATAAATTATTTATTCTATAACAAATTTTTTTATTAATATTATTCTTGATTCTTAATTTGATTAAATAAAATTATATTAAGTATATAAGATTAAGTATAGAAGTCTAGCCAAAATATTAGAGCTGGTAATTTGGATAAAACCCGACGGGCTAACTCGAACCCGTTCAAAAAAAATTAAAACTAAGCTTGATTATATGGATTTTTTTAAAAAAGATATGATACTTTAAACCTAACTTGAATAAACTAAGTCACAAGAATTACTAGCTTTAATTTGATGAGCTAACCTAAACCCGCTCGAAAAAAAAGTTAGGGTTAAGTTTAACTATATGAGCTTTTTTAAAAGTTAAGATACTTTGAGTTCGATCTAAATAAGTCCAACTTGAATTGCATTCGACTCAAATAAGCTCGCCTTACTTGAATTAATGGCTCTACAAAATACTAATACAACCTCTTATTAAAGTAAAATAAATAAGGAACAATATTACTTTTGGTCATTGCATTTTACTTGAGTTTTAATATAAATTCCTACACTTTATTTTTGATGTTATAAGTTCTTACACTTTCCTCCATCTACAACACTATTCCCTATATTTTTGGAGAGATGTTAACGTGGTACAAACAGTGTTAATAATACTAAAATGTCAATTAAGAATGTTAATTTTGTGCTTAAATGCAAACTGATGTTAACATGAAAATTTTAATAAGATTTTTTTAGAAAAAAATCCTATATAGAATTTGTGCATTTTGTTGATTATTTAAAGAGTCCAAATCATCTTTTTTATTTCATTTGATGTAAATTTTTTTAATTTTTCTTAATTAAAAAATTTTATGTTAGCATCAATTTGATATATAAAGACAAAATTAATGGTGTTCATTGACATGTTGGCATTATTAACACCATTTGAATTATGTCAATATTTTTATGTAAATATAAGGATTAATGTTATAGATCAAGAAAAGTATAGGAATTTAAATCAATAAAAATAAAGTGTAAGGATGTATATAAAAGCCCAATTAAAATGTGCGAACTAAAAGTACCATTTTTTAAATAAATAGCAACCAGAAAATAGACAAATTTTGGTTAGAAGTCGGAACTCGGAAAGCACCGGTTTGGCAAGTCGCGTTTAGGTCGGACCTAGGTTTGGTGGTTGCGTTGACCTGCCGCAGACCTCAGGTATGGTCTCAGCTTTGGATTCTTTCCCTCCTTGTCTCTCCCTTCTCTGTATAGCCGTTGGGCTCTGGTTCGTTCCCCTTTCCCTCCTTCAACTTTCTACTTCTTCTCTGTATCCCTCAATTTAATGTCTTCTCTCTCCTTCATTTGCAGTAACCAAGCTTTTCTACTCAAGGTGGAGAATTATCAGAAATTCTCGAATTTGGCTGATTTTTGACTTTGAAATCACCCTTTATTTTTCATCTCCCGAGTCGGGGGAAAATGGGTACTAGGGTTCCTGTGCAGCACTATAATCTCAACTCCCCCACTTCGTTCATTGAGAGCCCACTCCACGTTCTCAACACCGTTGAGAGTAGGACCTCCGATCTGGACGACATGGAAGCCGAGGTCGATCGCGAAGCTGTCACCGAAGATAGCTTGGACAATGATAACGATAATGGTGCCGTAGTAAGTGTTAAGCTTAAAATTGGGACCTGTATCGTGGCCAATACATATGCGATGCTTCAAACAGAGCTAATGCAAAACTTCAGTTTTCATACAAGCACTACATTATTTGTTCTTTCACTAAATTTATGTGATTCATTTCCCTTATCCTTGTCATCATGGATCTCCGTAGTGCTTAGTTTGTTCAATTGTTCAGGTGGCGGGTTGATGTGCGTGCTTGAGCAAGAAATTATATTTTTGTGGTTGTAGAGTAATTCAATTACACGGACAATTTGTACCTGTTTCGCAGGACTGCATGCATGAACCCCATGGGAATTCTTTACCACTTCACAATGTTGAAGTTGAAGAGGATCGCTCCAGTCTCGAGAATAACGACTCTTCAAGGGACCCTTTTGATATATTGACCATTGATGGTAAAGTACTAAAATTTCCTGGACTTATTTATTCTTTTAGTTGATAAGAATTTTGGTCTTTGGTTAAATATATGTGGTCATTTAAGATGAAGTTGTTGTAAACTCATTTTATTACAACTGCAAACTAGACGTTTCCCCCATTGAATCAGCAAGGGCAAGATTTCTACAAATTGTTGTGGATCATTTTATTGATGATCATGTAATTGAAGTGGCTGATTCTGAGGCTGATTCCACTGCTCAGTCTGCGCAAGACAAGCTTAATAAAAGGAAGACAAGAGAGGTCCAGTATGAAGGAGATTCGAATTTTGCTTTACCTCTGATGTATATTGCAAATATGTATGAAAGTTTAGTAAACGATGTCAACATCCGGATCGCTTCCTTGAATGGTATTCGTGAAAAGACAATTGGGGTAGCGCTTGAAGCAGCTGGTGGTTTGTACAGAAGACTCGCCAAAAAATTTCCAAAGAAAGGTACAGAAATTTTCTTGCCTCTTCCAATGCTATGAAAATTGGATCAGCCCTGAAACCAATCGAGGAATTAGTTCAAGTTTCACCAGCGGGACTGTAGAGTGTAGTCAAACCAATCATAACTTAGTTAATATATTATTAATTTTATATACTATAATATTATACAACAACAAACCTTATCTCATTAGATGGGGTCGGCTACATGGATTATATAATACCATTATGCTCTATCATTTATTAACTTTTTTTAAAAATATTGTTGATTAAAAGATCTTGCTCAACCACTTCCAAAAGTGTTCTCTTTGACCTTCATCTACCCTTCTTGATAGGACTCAAAGTCATCTGTTCCACTATCCTTACAAGTGCCTCCGGTGGCCTTCTTTGTATATATCCAAACTACCTTAAATGATTTTCTACCATTTTTTTTCAATAGGTGCAACACCTACTTTTTTCCGTATTCGCTCATTTTGAAATTTGCTGTTACATTTGTATTCGCACATCCATTTCAACATTTTCATCTTTGCTACTCCAATTTTATGCTCTTACTATTTCATTAAAACCCAACATTCATTATTGTATAATATTGCTGGTCTTATAGCAGTTCGATAAAACTTTCCTTTAAGTTTATTAGATACCTTATAATCACAGATAACTCCTTTAGCCTTTCTCTAATTAAACCACCCAACTTATATCTTATGCGCAATATCTCCATTAATTTTTCCCTTATGTTGAATAATTGCTTCCAAATATCTAAACTTTTCTACTTGAGGTATGATCTAATCACTCAGTTTCACTTCCAAGTTACTGCTTACTGAGCCCTTATCAAAATTACAATGTAAATGTACCGTTTTACTCCTACTTAGGCGAAAACCTTTTGACTCCAATGCCCTCTTCCATAACTCAAGTTTACAATTAATCTCTTCTTTTATCTCTGCAAATTAGAACTATATCATCTGCAAAAAGCTTGCATTTAGAGATTTTCTCTTGAATATGCTCAGTCAAAGCATCTAAGACTAGGTCAGACAAATAAAGACTCAAAGATGATCCTTGATGTAGTTCAATCTTTATAGGAAAGTCTTTTGTTTCACCACTAGACGTTCTTATACTAGTTGTTTCTCTTTCATATATGTCTTGTATAGCTCGAATATAGGCAACCTAGACACTCTTTTTTTCGAATGCCTTTCAAAGTACTTCTTTCTATACACGATCATAAGCTTTTTTCATATCAATGAAAACCATATGTAAATTTTTACCTTTGCATCGATACTTTTCCATTAATCCTCTTAGTAGATAAATTGCTTTTGTAGTCACCCTATCTGGCATGAAGCCGAACTGATTCTCAAAAATATCAGTTTTCAATCTCAACCTATGCTCAATCATTCTTTCCCATAATTTCATAGTATGACTCACAAGTTTAATTTCTCTGTATTTAGCACAATTCTGAAGTTCTATAACATTTTAGTTTATATATTATAATGAGAAGTTCTATAAGGCTTTAGTTTACGCACTCTTCTTTTACTCATCCTCTAAAACAAGACTGACTTTCGCATTTGTGATGTAGATGGACTTTTATTTATTTTTCTTCACAAGTTTTTGATTCACTAATGTGTTTATCAAGTTACTGCACATTAGGTCCATGTACTACGTACAAGAGAAGAGAATTAGCAACTTCTGTGGAAACAAGGACAAGGTTTCCAGAACTAGTAATTCAAGAAGAGAAGCGTGTTCGCTTTGTGGTAGTCAATGGTTTGAATATTGTTGAAAAACCAGATAACATGCCTATTGCTGATGCTGAGTGGTAAGTTGAGCATTATGGTGTTTCACTCTACCAACTGTGAATGCTTGTCTTACTTGTTTGTTTCAGGTTTAAGAGATTGACAGGTCGCCATGAGGTTGCTATCTCTGAACGTGACTATAAATTTTATTCTCCAAGGCACAAGTTTAGGCGTGCAGCATCAAACATGATACCCAATATCTCTGGTCTACCTGTAAGCATAGTGCGACTCACTTTGGCAAATAAAATGCTTCTTTTAGATTCCAAGAGATGTTTCTGTGATTGCAACTTTTTAAACATTACAAAAATTGCATTTTATATGTAAGAACCATTACGATGAAGTTCAGATGGCTCAGCAGCCTCAGCTAAAATTATCAATTTATGCACTTGGCTATTTTTGACTCCATAATCATGATTGATATTTATAAAACTACACTAATAGCTTCATGATAAAATATTGAGAGGGTAACTGCATTTTAACTTATGGGCTTTTACTAATCGAAACTTTTTGTAGTGTTTCATGGTCCTGACTTGACTCAATTCTACAGAGTTTTCCTGGAGCTGACAACTCTACTACGTTGACTACTTCTCAAGGATTCCGCTCTGTAAGTGAAGCACAAGTTAAATTTGCTTTTATTATAAGTTTGTATTCTAATTTATTGGTCAGCAATTAGTGTTTTTGTCACTCCAATACAATTCAGTTGTAGATTGCAGAGATGATGGTAAATATTGTAACCACATTTTAAGTATTTTCTTTTGAGTCATATGTTTGGAAATCAAAAACCATATTTGCAAATTGCACCATTTGCTGTGAACTTGAAAGTATATTGTGAATTGGGGATCATATGTATTGTAAGATATGGTAAGAAAATGATACATAGCTAGGTGAACTTTATATAAATGGGTATAATTATATACTATTAAGTTGTAACATGAACAAAATTATCAATATCATTAATTTTATCAAAGTTCACTAAACTAGTGTGAAGACACATAAAACTAAATACAGCAACAGGCATTATCCTACTAGATGGGCTACACAGATTGGGTGACCCTATTGTACTCTATCAAAAACTAAATCTGTGATATATTATTAACCATAAGGTGTCATTCAATAATTTCATTTAAGTGTTCTCTTTACTCTTTCTCTACCTCTCTTCATATGACTTAAAACTATCTATTTCACTGTCCTCATTAGCGGCTCCAAAAACCTTCTATTTTAAAACTGAGTAAATCAATAAATCATGATTTATATGTATTCATGTCTACATAGTACTCCCTTTGTTACAATTTATAAGACACTTTTAAGGGAGATTTAGTGTCCCAAAATATAAGACACTTTGTCAAAAATAAAGTTTCGTTAATGATACTTTTTCAATATTATTTTTCCTATATATTCTATCTCTTTAATATTCTTTCATAAATAGAGTATTAAATGAAGGGTATTTTTGAAATTTTTTATTTTTATTTTGAAAAAATAAGATTGTAAAGTGTATTTAATGAGCTTTATTAGTATGTGTAGTTTTATTTGAAAATATCTTATAAATTGGGACAAAGGTAACATTAAATGTAATTTCAAGGTCAAAAAGTATATATTATGTTAATCTTTCAACTAAATCATATACATTTTCCCTCAATTGCGTCAAAAGTCATGCAACTATTTCTCAAGATCAAATTCTTTATAATTCTTCCATGCCCTTTTTTCACTGCAATCCTAATGGTCAATGTGAATCTGTCAATCTGCCCTTGAACTGATGAGAAGACATGCCTTGTTTTGATCTTGCCGATGCATTATAATATAGGAACTATTTTGTTTTCTTCATGTGTTTTTCAGTCACCAAGTCAGCAGCAAACTCCATGCAAACATTACATGCAATCTTTGACACATCAGCCTCACTTTCATCCAGTTCACCAGAACCATCAAACTATGCATCAGAGTCAGCAACCAGGCCCCTATTCTCAGTCTCACAACCATCACTGTGGTCCATCCTCACATTTATCTGAAATTTCTCATGCTCACCAGTCACCAACAATATCTCAACAGTTACCCTGTTTACAACCACTCACAGGTGGCCATGTTGGTGGACGCCTGCATATACTGGTGAGTATATCTTGTAAAAATTGAGTGTTTAATTTTTTTTTTTTTAATCCTCTAAACTTTATTGATTGAAAATATTTGGATATATAAATCTATATCATATGAAAGCAGGCCAAAAAAAAAACTGTCACTTAAATCTCAATTGATCACAATAAGGCTTAAACTAAAGCTAACGAAATATTTGAAAGCTCCTATTGTCTAAGATTCATATCTGGACCAAAGCACTTAAAATGCCCTGTGATTTCTCAGGATGTTTGGGTCAATTGTAAACCAGACTGGTCTAGAAAGATAGATGTCGGTGACAATGAGGGCCATTGGCCTAAGTGGAAATGTAAAAATGGCAATAATCGCACAGGAATATTTTTAAAAAGATCTTAAGGTTCTTATGCCATTACAAGTTGTCTAGAATAGTCATGTATGTTCATCGAAGCATCATAATACACGAGTATTTAGTATTTATTGGCATCAGGAAGCTACGATGAGTAAATTACAAGTAAGGATACAAGGGACGAATATGATAACTGATATGCACATATGCCGTTATATCTGAGATAAGAAATAACATTATCTGCGCTATTTCTAACAGCAATAATGTCTGAGAAGTATAGAAATACTAACAGCCATGTTGCTTGTTGGGAAATGTGGATGATGATTCCTTAGTCATCTCAACATATTTCCGAATCTAACTAAAATGAATTTGCTTCTATATTCTGATAAGAGGCACATGTTAGTCATCGTTGCTGTTTTATGCGTGTGTTTTATTGTTATGGCCCTGCGCCTGGGTTTTTAAGCTCTGATTCGATTTAATAAATACAGATTTGCAATTCTATTCGTTCTTTCTCATTCTTCTACCGGTGTTCTGGGCTTCTATTAAAGTTGGAGATTTAGGATTGTTTCCTAATGCTCCAAGAGAATTTAACAGAGCATTTGATTTTGATGATTGAGATACCTTGATATAACTGCTATCCTTTTCCTGACTGGCAACTTCACTTTTGTGTTGCAGCCATCGAGTCCTGCAAAGTTTTGTGATGAATGTGGTGCTCCATTCCTGAGAGAAACATCTAAATTTTGCTCTGAGTGTGGTTCAAAGAGGATCGGAACATGATATTGTGTGTTCATAGTGAATCCAGATTCCATAGAATATTGGGTTTGTGTTTGTCTTTGTCATATCATAGCCCTTGTATAAATTAGCTCTTTCCTAAGGATTTTCACATTTTTGGGAAATGCATTTAATTATGTAAATAGAAAGTGTGCAATTGTCTGCATCAGCATGCGTGCGTCCCAGTCTTTTGATTTTTGAGAGATCTAGGTTAGGATAAATAACCTATAGATCTATTCCCTTTTTCAAAATTATAAAACATTTTTTTTTCTAAACTATCATATTAAAATATTGAGAGAATATCAGTTAAGGATTTGGGAAGACACATAATTTCTAATGGGTTTCTAAAGAAATTGAAATTGAGAATTAAACTGAAAATAACTTGAATGCAAAAAAGAAGAAAATATCCTTAGTTCAAACATTAAAAAAATCAGTTCAGTTTGCATGTGATAGTGGGAGAAAGAGCAAGATGTTGTTCTGAAGAAAGCACCATTATTGAGGTTCATTTTTCATCTTTAGTTCCTCTTCTCCATATTCATCTTCATCAAGCTCTTGAATTTTTGATTTACGTCCGAATTTTTGGCTAGATTTTGGTTGATGTTTTAACCCTCATCTTGAGGGATTTTGTCTTTCACCATTCACGACTGGCACGCAAGTGAGAAAGTTGTGTCTCCTTCTCTTTCCCAAATACACTCAATCATTGATATGTCTCTTCTTTTTAATAGTAAGTTTGTTAACCATTTTCCCCTATTCATGTAAAGCATTTTTCCCTTATCAAGAACTTGTTGGGTGTGTTAATTTTTGACCCTTTCTTGCCTGCATGATTTATGTTTTGAAATTGGAATATGATTTTACAAAAAATGATGAAGTTTAGTTTGATGATTTGCTAGTGTTGTTAAATATTTTGCTAGTCATTAATAGTAATTTAACAACATATATGTTAGGTTGCTGATTTATAAATTGTAGAAAGCAAAATGACAAGTAAACCTAGGAAATTAACAAAGCTAATATATGAGATCCACAAGTAAGATTGAATATAATGTCTGTTAGTATATAAATTGTATGAACCTTGATAACAAGTGAATCCAAGAAATTAACGAGTGTAATGTATGAGATTAACAAGTGATATTGAATAATAAAATTATATGAGAGTATACTTTATTATCATACACCCAATTTGTGTGTTTTGAAATTACACAATGCAAATATGAATGCGGTCTTCATGTCATCACATGGTTGAAATACTAACCTAACAAAAAGCACAATGTAGACATGCTTGTGTGAAGGTCGTCAACAATGAAAGATGAAATCCCTCAAAATGGGAGTGAAAACATCAACCGAAATCTGGTCGGAGATGAGAATGCAAATTGGAAAGCTAAGAGCTTGATGAAGATGAAGATGGAGAGGAGAACTGAAGATGAAAAATGAACCTTGATGGCAGTTCTTTCTTCATAAAAACATCTTGCTCTTTCTCCCACTATCACATGCAAACTGAACTAGTTTTTTTTTAATATTTGAACAGGGGGCATTTTTGTCTTTTCAACATTCAAGTTATTTTCAATTCTATCTTGGAGGATTAGATTGAAGTTTTAAATTCTTTAAAAATTCATTAGAAATTATGTGTCTTTTTAAGTCCTTAACTGAAATTCTCTCTAAAATATTTTTGTCTTTTTAAGGTGTAATTAATAAATTTTTTAAAAAAAAGTGTTCTTAATTAAAGTTGTAATTTATAAGATTTCTCTAAGACATCCTATTAAATAAATATAAACATGTAAATAATGTGTGATTTTAAAAACAATTAACCAATTTATTGGAGAATGTAAATTAATTAAAAATGACTTAAAATGTAAGATATTTTTTGAAGAATTAGATATTTAAAAATGTAAGATATTTTTAATTTTTTAAAGTGTAATCATTATCTTTTTTTCTTTTAAGTGTCCCTATTGAATAGATTACTTTATATTTTTTTAGGATAAAACACTCTATCAAAATAATGGTTTAGCTTAAAAATAAGTAACTACTTTATTGAGAAGTAATATTCAATTAATTTTTTTTTATATTTTTTAATAGAGGAAGTAAGTAACATATGTAAATTTTATATCTTTACACTTTCTACTCTTGATCTTTATTTAATCAAATATTTGGGTTAAATAAAAAATAAAAAAAAATTGGGTTCAAAATCAAGTTAAATGTGTAATATTTTAATGGTTGAGATAAATATGAAAAGTATATTTACATAAAAGATTATATTAACCGATTTAACATAATTTTTCAAAAAAGAAAATGACACCAATCTACTTACATTATTACAATTTTAATTCTAATGTAATTATTATTTTTAGTTATTAAATTCTATTTTAAAAAATAAAAAATTTAAAATTAAATTACCTTGCTTCCAACGAACAAAGCACTTGTATCAATAGAGGAAATCGAGTTCAAGCCTGCATAACTTTTAACACCCATCTTTACTGACCAGAACAATTTTTATCAACAACCCAAAAAATTCTCATTTGTAAAATTGAGACTTGTTCTCTCCGTCCGCAAGCGCGCTGGCGGATGCAAGCGCGCGAGTAGCAAGTCATTTTGGATAAAGAGACAATTGAATGAATTAGTTGAAATATTGAAAACCAAGAACAACGCAAAATGACAGATCCAATCAAACTTGATATCCAAAAAGGATAAACTAAAGAATTTGGAGATTAGGATGAAGGGGCAGGGTCCGTGACAAGGCAAAATTGTCCTTTACTTATATATCATGAGGGTGAAACTATAACTACAAAAAATGACGGATCATTTGCTTGCCTTGCCAGGTTAGAATACTCAGATTTTAACAAAAGCAAAAATAAACAAGTAAAAGGAAAAAATCAAGATAACAACCCTCAAATGATGTCCTTCCAATGTGAATCCACATTATTTTACGAAGGACCAGTGGCCTAATAAATATAAATACTCTCCATAATTCATGTTGTAGTATTAACTTCAGACAACTGTACTTTCTCCACTCAAGGTTGTTGGGCTGAGTTTTGGGTCAAGTCATACATGCTTTCATGCGTTGCGCTTGAATTGCCATCAATTGTCACTCCCTTGAAAACTAGCTTGTTCTCAAGGTAAAGTCTGAATGCAAGTATCCTTCCCAACTTCTCTAGTGCCTTGGATCAAGAGAAGCAACCTTTCCAACATTCAAGACAATGAGAATGTGGGAAAAATAAATACATGGGCAATCTCTTCATCGAATGAGCTCATAGCAGTAGAGGTTCTCATAGATTTGATCCAGTTCTAAACATGTATGACCACTTGAGTCGAGATGCCATAATTCTTCTCAGCTTTGAAGTGAGTAAATAATAACAACCACAGCTTCCCATGCCAACCCAACAAGGTTAAATATATAAGATCCTTTAAGATGGGTAATCCCCCTGATTCCAAGCACGTGGGCAATCTGGATGCTAAGGTACCTCCAATTCAAGCCTGCTGGCATGCATTTGGTTCGCATTTGGTTTGTAACCGAAAATTGTTTATGCATGAAATAAGAACATGATGTGGAGCCTGTACAGAAAAATAATTTTATCACAAGCCATCTATCAAAACTTGTACTTGTAGTGCTTATTAGTTCCAAATCCAACAATCATAACTCTGGCAATCCCAAATAGCAACAAAGTAATACAAAATAAATCCAAGACTTGCTCGAAGAACTCTCAGCTGTCAGATAAATATGGGAGAAAGTTGAAGGTGCAAGTGGCACATAGGACTCAGGAAAAAGAGAGAGCTCAGGAGTTGCAGAGGTTAGCTAGCTCAATCAACTACGGAGTTGTAATATCAAATAGTATTTATTATTCTATAGATTGCTTATAGAGATTGAAGAAGACAAAATTGCTTTCGGGGGTCATTAAAAAAAAAGAGCATAAAACTACTGAGTTCTTGGATGGCTGGATCAACCAATAGGGGGTTATTCCAACTTAACTAGTGACCTCGAATTCAAGCTGTAGGAATACAACAAACATCAAAACTCGATGGTAAAGCCAGCCACTTGAAAGGGTTTTATAATGCTCAATCAGGGTTAGTTTGGGCCCCCGTTAAGTCCCCTCAAGTTGACGTAGGGCAGCCCATGATACTGGATGTGCAACCAAAAAATAAAAGCATAAAGAAGCAAGCATTTACATTGCAAAATCCAGAACACTTTTAAGACAAGAACAATTTGTTTTCTCAAACAAGTACACCATTTACCATGCAAAGATAAAGGGACATTGAGAAACTTGTTGCCCTGAAATTCTATAATAAATTTGCATATGAACACTAATATGGCTGCAGTGATGACACAATTATGATGATTAAGCTAATATCTTCATGTATATATTAAGATGAAAATGGTTAAGAAATATAAAATACCTTGTGCATCTTAGCAATAAAAGAATCATTTACTGTACCTGAAATCCTTCTCATCTGCTATAAAAGTTGTTGTTATTCTGACGTGGTTGATTCCTACAAGGAACAGCCATCAGAAAATCTTCATGAAGCTTAAATAGTCACAAGAAAAAGGCTCTAACTTAATAATGGACAATGAAAGTACCCAGAAAAGAAAATAATTCAAAATTTTAGCGAGATGATCATCACTCACCATGAAGAATTATCCTCTGGAACAATAATATCATTCTTTTGCCAAGTTACATGCAAAAGTTTGCAATAGAAATCCTAGAAGCAGAACTCACATCAGAGTACCTTCTAGAAACATCGATTGGAACCAGCAATTGCCCTTCCATAATCAGGCATCATGTTCATTTCAATTATGTTATTCAGCCCCGGAAGCAATCATCAAAATATTAATTGCTGGTCACTATATCTGGGAACAATGAAGTAAGAACGAGATAATTTCCCTCTCAAGTGTGTATAGAAGAAGCTGTGACATTGATGGGTCCAGTAATCAGGCTCCTCTTAATCATATCATCTTGCAGAGCCACAGCATCACTTATATCTCCTAGCTTATAATATGTTCTCAATAGACGAATACAAAGAACCTCATCAGGGATTATATTCTTTACAAGCATCTCATCAAGCAATGACTTTGCCTCTTGTACAAGACCACAATCACAATAACCCGAAATTAATGAAGTATAAGTAAGCAAATCTAACTCCATACCCATTTCAACCATTTTCACTCGTAAACACAAAGCTTCTTGTGGATTTTTATGCTTCAGGTACCCATCAATCAAAGCAGTGTAAATAATTTTATCTGGACTCATTCTCTTATCCAGCATTTCATTGAACAACTTCTTTGCTTCTTCAAGGCAATTATTTTTGCAAAGGCCGTCAATTAAAGCAGTATAAATCATTATATTAGGTTGCAAACCAATGCTTGTCATGTGGCCAAAGTAACTAACTGCATCCTGGATAAGTCCCATTTTGCAAAAACCATCTATTAGTACGCCAAAGGTTACAACTGTTGCCTCAATGCCCAAGTCCTGCATTTCTTGAAACAGATTAAGCGCCTCTGTGGTTTTCCCAACCTTAAAATATGCATCCATAAGGGTTGTATATATGTAACTATTTGAAGTTAGACCACAATCTTTTAACTCATGAATTACAGTCTCTGCTTCTTCAATCTTGTTCTGCTTGCAAAGGCCCCATATTATGGTTCCATAAAGCAATAGATCTGATTTGATGCTTTTCTTCTTCATTTCCTTTAAAATATCGATCGCTTTCTCTGCCATCTCAGCCTTAGCATATCCATGAACAAGGGCAGTATAAGTTTTTACATTAAGAGCCACTCCAGCTTTCAACATTGCCCTGTATAACTCCTCTGCTTCTTTCATCCTACCATCTTCACAAAGACCGTCCAATAAAGTGGTATAGGTCACAATGTTTAAGTTAAATCCAGCCTGCAATATATCATTTGCCAGTGCAAATGCTTCAACCATATTACCTGTTTTACAGTTTGCATCAATCAGAGAAGTATAGGTAACTTCATTAGGTAGAAGACCAAGCCGTCTCATGTCAACAAAAAATTTAATTGCTTCCAGCATCATTCCTGCCTTGCAAAATGCATCAATAAACGTACTATAAGTTATGACATTTGGTTTCAACTCCCTTTTCTTCATCTCATGCAGATAGGCAAAAGCTTGAGGAATTCTTTCGAACTTACAGAAGCAATTGATTAGAGAATTGTAGGTTATCACATCTGGTTCACATCCTACACCTTTCATTTCCTCAAATAAATTAACTGCTTCTTTTAATAAGCCTGCTTTCCCATGTCCATCAATGAGAGAATTATATGTCACTCTGTCTGGAGTGAGGCCCATCCCTTTCATTTCTTCAAAAAAATTCCTAGCAGTTTCTAAATCTCCTTCTTTACTCAAATAACCTATCATTATATTATATGTGAAAACTGTGGGTGAAAGACCAGCCTCAACCATGTTCTTGAAGAATTTCATTGATGATTCCCCTTTGCCTGCTTTTGAAAGTCTATGCAAAAGCTCATTACAGGATCGCACTTTTGGAAGAACCATGAACTTCTTCATCTTCAAAAAACATTGACTAGCTTCTTCATGTAATCCCAGCTCAACTAATACGCTAAATAAACAATCAAATACTCCAAAGCCTGGACGGCAAACATTCCTTGTCGAATACAACATATCAAACAAATCATAACCCGGTAGTGTTCTATTTAACAAAATCAACTCCCTAAGTATCTCTCTTGCATCAAGGTAAAGCATCCCACAAAATAAAATGTGAGCCACGATGCAATACGATTCTGTGGTGTGGCGAAATCCAATTTGGCTTCTTGCCCACTTGAAGAACCTCAAGGCAAGCTTCGGATCTCCATTCAATTTGACCAAAACCTTGCCCACCCAAATGGGCGCTAATGCTGATGTAAATATACTAGCCACTTTTGGATCATCCCAATCGCCATTTTTTAATATACTTCGCAATGAGTCAGAACTAATATCATCAAGAGAGCATTGGGGGCTCGATTTGGAGACAAAGGGGAATCTAAATACAAAAAGAAAGCCAGTGAACCAAACCAAAGGGCAAGCAATGAACGAACTATGAGAAAATGATATCGATGATGAAACACCGTACGCAGCGGCAAATGGGTAACTAGGGTTTTCAGAATATGAAGCAGCGAATGAGCTTACTCGGAGGGAAGTTCTCCGACCAATTTGAAAGAGGTTGCGCATAAAAAGCAACATCTTGTAGAGTAAGGAGATCAAAATGCCTTCAAATAGTTTCATTTTCCAGTGCTTGAGGCTTGGTCATGCAATAAGCATTCATAGCTTGAGGTTTCGCAGATTGTGGAGAAGGCGAAAAACTAAATATTTGGTAGGGTTTATGGAGGGGAGACCGGAGGAGCTGACAACCTGATGATTACCCCGGAGGTTTATGCGATTTTTAATTATCAACCTTTACAATTACATGTATAAAATTATCACACGTCATTATTTACTCATTAACTTTTAGAAAAATTTCATAAGGCAGGGAAGAATTGTTTTGTTCATGTTCTTGACTTTTCGTCATAAGGTTTTTTATTTTATTCCGTTTAAATTTTGGTGAAAAGAAGTAAATATGGTATTAAAATTTATATTAATATAATTAAAATTAAAATTAAAAACTTATTAATTTTTTAAATATAATTAAATTGATTTATAAATAAGAGTGGAGGAAGCTTGTGATGTTAAAAAAGAGAGAAAATCACTCTAAAATCTCATGGAAGCATTCAAAATATGCTAAAGTTCTATGAATTCATTAAATAGCTGCTAGATTCTCAGGGACTTAAGGGTGAATAAGTCTGAAAATGAAATTATTGATTTTTCCTCTACCATTAAAAAGGAAAATTTCTTGAACGCATATCTCATGAAACCCATAATCACCGATATTGAAGATTGATGCATATCTATGATTGTTGATCACGGTAGGGTAATTTTCACTTCCTCATATCTATGATTACTGCCCTTGTCTTCATCTAAGCGAGGTGGGAATGTTCATCCGCAATTGCAATATTTCATCGATAGAAAACAATACAGTGGTTGTTGAGCAAGTAAACAATTGCTTATGCGTTAATGATTTCATTATTGGTTAAGGGTAGGATAATGCTTTTTGGATATACCTATGATCATTTTATTTGCATAGCTAATTGGTATGGATTTTTCTGGTGCAACATTCATGCATTGAAAAATATCTGATACGAATAACTCTACATGTTGTCAATAGTATATTCTTGTATTGTCAATATGCTATGGATAGTTGTCGATACACTATATCGTACAAGATGGCTTGTAAAAATGCTTATACTATTGAAAAACATGTATTATGTTATTTTTTTTTCATACAAGAAACATTTTATATATTATTTTCAAGCATTTGATACAAGTTTGTTTTGTTAAAAAATCTCTGTTGTACCTTATAAGATTTACTTGTGGTGCAGGATGACCTCTATAAGAAGAAGATAGAATTCTTGTGGTGGCTATTGAGTTATTGTAACAATGTGAAGGAGCATGAAGCCATGCCCTTATTAGAAAGATCTCAAGAAAGGAAGAAGAGGAAATAAAAGATTATTGATAAAACTTTAGGATATAAATTTATTGATAATCATGTCCTTTTATATAGTTAGCTCATTTCGTGTAGTTAACTTAGACAATGTTATTATGAATGGTGATTACGAATTTGTAAATGTGACAAATAGTTTGTTTTATTAATTAAATGTTAACAAGTGGCCAACTGTGATTGATAAGTGGTTTTCACTTTATTGATAAGCTATACATTCACTATTGACTAGTGCTGATACATTATGTGCTGTTATTCCCTTTAAAAATCAACAAACTACAAGAATCTGTTGATTATTCGCTGTTGGATATTGACAAGTGGTTATCACTATATTGACAAGCTATACGTTCACCATTAACAAGTACTGATACATTAGGTACTGTTATTCCCTTTAAAAATTAACAAGTTACAAAAACTATTGATTATTTGTTGTTAGCAATTGAGAAGTGGTTATCACTATATTAACAAGTTATGCATTCATCATTGACAAATGCTGATACATTAAGTACTGGTATTCACTTTAAAAATCAACTAGTTATAAGAACTTGTTGATTACTTGCCATTGACCATTGACTGCAAGTTATCACTATATTGACAAACCATGCATTCACTATTGACAAGTATTAATACATTAGGTGTTGTTATTTCCTTTAAAAATCAACTAGTTACAAGAACCTGTTGATTACTTGTTGTTGGCCATTGACTACAAGTTATCATTATATTAACAAGCTATGCATTTTTCATTGACAAGTGCTAATACATTAAGTGCAATAATTCCTTTTAAAAATTAACTAGTTATAAGAACCGATTGACTACTTGCCATTGGCCATTGATTACAAGTTATCACTTCATTGATTAGCTATGCATTCTTCATTGACAAGTGCTGATATATTAGGTGCAACAAACAAAAAAATAAATTTCAGATATATAAACAAAAAGTACACTTGTCTCTGATATTTTCTAGCATGGATTAGGACTTTTGCAAGTCTTGAAGGTATGACCAGTCTCATGATATCTTGTATAATGATAAACCCTTTTGTTTTAGATTTGAGATTTCCTTCTTTTACGCTTTGCCTACCCAAAGGCCTTATAGTCATTGATAGCTTGAAGCAGGTTTAGGTTAATAAATTTGTCACCATCAATGCTTATAGACATGGACAGTCATGTGTGGCTATCGATCTCATGTTGCTGACATATATCTTCTATTGAGTGGTAAACTTGTAACATTCATCTACAAAATTGTACACATTGCCACAAACCAGCTTGATTGCTGCACATGCATGTATATAGGGTATTCTACTCATTTGCCATGCCAAACAAGAGCATGTATGTGCTAGTCATTTGATGATATCATTCTTGTTAACTCTTCATACATTGTCTATTCCTTTATTGTTCTTGTTCTAACACCCCCCAATATATTGCATACTTCCTTGATCATAATTTTGAAAATGTCCCCTATATGAAAAAAAATATAATATATGTTCTTTAGAAGAATTTGCCATTTTAGAGGTCAACCTATACCACGCACAGTATATTGACAACTATACATAGCATAATGACAACACATTTATCCACTATTGACAAGATGCATTGTTGTTTTATAATAGAGATTTTTTTAACAAAACAAGCTTGCATTATATGCTTGAGAATAATATATAAAATATCCCCTATATGAAAAAAAAAACATAATATAATACATGTTTTTCAGTAGTATTTGCATTCTTACAAGTCATTCTGCACAATACAGTATATCGACAACTATTCATAACATATTAACAACACAAGAATACATTATTGACAACATGCAGAGTTATTGGTATAAGATATTTTTCAATTTATCAGTGTTGCACAAGATAAATCCATACCCATTAGCTATGCAAACCGAATGATCGCATGTATACCCAGAAATCATTATCCTACCTTTAAACAATAATGAAATTATTAACGTCCAAAAAATCATTTACCCGCTCAACAATCATTGTATTGTTTTCTATCAATGAAATACTGCAGTCGCTGATGAAACACTCCCATCTTGCTTAGATGAAGATAAGGGCAATAATCATGGATATGACGAAGCAAAAATTATCTTATTGTGATCAACAATCATGGATATACGGCAATCTTCAGTATCGCTGATTATAGGTTCTATGAGATGTGCGTTAAAGCAAAATTTCCTTTTTAATGGTAGAGGACAAATCGGTAATTTCATTTTTAAACTTATTCACCCTTAAGTCCCTGAGGATCTGACAGCTATTTGATGAATTTATAGGATTTCAGCATATTTTAAATGCTTTTATGGGACCTTAAAATGATTTTCCCTAAAAAAGATTATGATTATTTAAGCATTTATTCAATTTGGGTAACATGAAAGAGAAGTACAGAACTATGGATCACAGATCTGTGTAGGTTGTGTGTTGGGTTTGTATTCCCTAAATGGGCTCATGGGGTGGCCCACGCATTTTAGGATATCCATGATCCATAATATATAAAACTCAACCAGTTTATCACATCAGTGTGTTGCCGAAGTTTGATATTGATGCACAATTAACAAATTACTAATTTCCTAACATAGGTCGCCCTTTGGATTAGTTACAAATATTTCTGGATAGTAGTCCATAATAAATACTCTCGCTATTTTTTTTTTTTATGAAACAAATTACCCACTTTATACAGACCAAGAAAACAGTTAAAATTAGTTTGAGTGTTGGTATAAAAAAAAATAGTTTATATTTGTAAATGTATCCCAAACTTTCTTAGCATGAGAAACGCTCGTACTTTTTTGGTGGGTAGAGCAAGAGTATTTAATCAATTTTAAGGGTATTTTAGGGGGGAAAAACATCAATCAATTTACTGACAATTTTCTGTAAAATGACTTGTATGAAAATAAGAACATCAAAACCTTTATAACTCTGTCTCAAAACAAGAGGAACATAGGAAACATTTGTCTTTAGTTTAGGAAAAAGCTCTCTCCTCCATAAGAGCCTTCCTCTACTGAAATTCTTGTTTATCTTCAGTTTAGGAAAATGTTGATGCTGATTGTATTGAAAAGCCAGAAAGCATAATGCATATATATCGCATTTTCTTTTCGGGTGATCGAGCAAGAACCATCACAGAGGGAAGCATCTGGAAAAGCATTTATGCTTTTCATTAATGAAAAAGGGGGAAAGAAATGGAATAATTTTATCTCAAATGGCAGACCAAAGATCAGATGCTTCACAATTCGTTTCTTCGATGCATGATATGACGCATTTGAGTAAATGTATATACACACATTTATAATGTTAAATCCATTTGGCCCGGCCCCCACCCTAAAACAAGAAGTCGGCCTTTACACCAAATTTACTTGTTTCTTACAATTGATCAATTATAAATACTGTGACTCATTTAATTTTCAGATTTTTTATAATGCATAGAAAGGATGCGTCCGGTTATGGTTCAAAAAACGGTTTTTATTTGAAAAAGTGATAATAAAATTCTTTCAAATTATATAAATAGCAGTACAGTCCTTCGAAATAAGATCATTCTACTGAAATCTTTAGGGATTTTTGTGTCAATAGATTTTAAAGTGAAAAGACTATTTTACCCTTATTGAAAATAACAAGCATCAATCACAACTTTTGTTTAATGAATAATAATTTTTATTTTGTGAATAACAAGAGTTGAACAAAAAATCACTACTTATCAAGTATAATCTCTAGTATTAAAAAATAAGTTTGAATTACAACTTTTAATTAAAGAATAACAATTTTTATTCCGTAAATCATAAGAGTTCAACAAAAAATCACAATTTGTCATGTATAATTTTTATTATTGAAAAATAATTTATCAAAATAAAAAAGTTCAATCACAATTTTTGTTTAAGTAATATCAATTTTTAATTAAAGAATTGCAAGAATTGAATAAAAAATTATAAATTATCAATAAAAATAAAATGGCATTCTTAATTTAAAATTTATTGACACAAAAATCTCTCAGGACTTCAATGGAATATGACATTTTAAAACATCATATTGTTATTTATATAGTTGGAAGGATTTTATTATTATTATTTTTCCTTTTCTAAATGGCATTTAAAAATTGTTTTGAACCTTCACTTGTTTGACTTGCGAAAAAAAAATTATTTTTTAAAAAGCAGAAAATAAGTCATTTTTTTAAACTTCTTTTTTAAAAAATATGACTATCTAATTTCAAATATTATTAGATCTAATTAGAGACAGCTTTTTTAAAGATATTTTCTGTCTTGGCACAAATTAAGACTTGGGATTTTGTGTTATTTAAACTATCATAACCCCTTTTAATAGGATCAACACTTGTTGGATTTTTTTCCTTAACTTTTTAATTGAAGAGGTTAATGGGTTAATTAAATCAAATTAACAAATTCAGTGAGTATGGCAATTTCTTTCATAAAATTATATATATATATACACACACACCATGACAAATTAAAAGTCATTCAAGCCTCGTAATTCAAATATGAAACTCTTTAAAATTAAAGGACATAATCAGAAAAGGATAAAATTAAAGAAAGAACATGCCAAAAGTAGTAATTGCAGAGTTGAAGATTGGGGCTACTTGTTCTTTTTCTTCTCGGAGTGCTCCTTTTCCATCCTTTCAAAGAGACTTCCATCATAAACACCCCTGATTGTTTCCTTGTGCAGTAAACCATCCTTGTCTTTGCAAAGATCGTATAGGATCTTCCATTCTGTGTACGCAGCAACCCTACGTGCATCACATACGCACCATTCATGTATCTCTCACAATAAAACACAACACACACACCTACATCCTAACAAGATTCTAGCGTTACACTAGAATGTGGTGTCATGACCCTTTTTTCCTCTCATTTTCTTCTGAAGTCTCGAGAGCTTACTAAGGTATCGTAAGTCTCAAAACTTAAAAAAGTATTTATAAAGATACTTATATATATCATATACTAATGAAATTCTAATAAACATAGTGGGATTTGAATTTTCAACACATGCCCCATGCACCTCGCAAGGATTCTGACCAACTGGACCAATTTTCGAAGGTAGATTAATGTTGTGTGATGTGTTTGATGAAAGTGTTTGAGCCTCTGACATGACTAGAACTGTTACGCTTTGATGAATTAGTTTCCTTCAATTTGGTTTGAGCATGCAATAGATTGTGAGTGACTTACCATCCTCTGAAATCTTTAGGTTCTCTGTTGGCCTTCATCATGGCCTGGAGTTCATCATATGTTAAAGCATCTGGGCGTGTTTTTGCATGCTTCTTGAAAATTTCTTCAAATTTCGATGGAACAAACCTACAAATTCATCCATAAAAGAATGTATTGAAATGAATAGGCTTCTGTAAAATGTGCTGAATTGGCAGAAGCAGAAAATACTGTATACGTATGGAACTTAAGAGCATGAAGATCGCTTGAGTAAGGATATAGTGGTCCAATATATAGATTGCTCATTAGCTTGAGCAGTTAATTTTCACTGCAAAGAAGATCAAGATTTTATGTATATATGAATTAAATGACATTTATTATTACCTTCCTTCAGTATCATAGACTCCAGAGTCACTCCCATGTTTGGCCATGTGGATGTTTTTAACTTCAATTGGAAGTAGTGGAGAAGGAAACTTCCCCTACACCATCAGAAGTCAGAAACAGTAATTGACGTATACAGCAGAAAAATAGAGGTAGGTGACATATAATGTTTTCTCGCAAAATTTTCATTTCAAAAGTAGAAAGATATAGAAAAAAATATATTTTTCAATTATTTGTCCCAAATGAAAGAAAAAAGGAGGTACTCATCCTCATATTCATTTGAAAAGTAAAAATATTTTATAGAGAAAATAATACTCCACATATTTTTCTTACAACATTTTCATTTTCTTTATATATTTAAATATTTTTTTCTTTATTCAAACATAAATAGTAAAAATATTTTCGTTTCACTCTTCTGATCTCCACTTAATTTTCTCTCGTCCATATTATTCTTTTCTCCTAATTTTTTCCTTTTCATCCAAAAAAGGCAACTGATTGATTGATTTTTGGTAGTTAGACAATTGCTTTTGCATTTAAAATTCCACAACGAGGCTGATCTTTCATGCACTTCTATTTCTTGCTTTAAGCACGTGGCATGATGTAATCAAACCGTCCGTCACCAACAAAATACTATCAAAGTACTGATGCTTTGCTTTACCTTACAAAATCAAGTTTCAGTTTTAATTGTATATATGCCAAGGAAAACTCATCATACTAAAAATAAACCCACCCTAATCTCAATAAATGAGTTAATAAATAATATTAAGTCACTAACAGGGTTCCATATCATAAGAACTTATAATTGCAATAGTAATGCACGTTATCTTAAGATGACATAAAGATTTATGATATAGGCTTTGAAATTGCTATCTATGTAATATTAATGGCATGTGGTGGTGAAAATAGCACAGCAACTATTTCTATTCTATAACACGTTGAATGTAAACAATAAATAAAAGGAAATCTCATGCACGATATATGCAAGTGGAAGTGGGTCATTGAAATAAATGTCCAGTTGTGCGGTAATGGCGAACAAATACTTGAGTGAAGTGATGATAATGATATGTCATAATTTACCATATGACCCTCACTTCTATTCTTTTGGTGCAAAGTTTCTTTCAGTTTGGTAGAGCCCACTTTATGATGTGCTTGAGGAGTTTTAGGTGCTCTCTAAAAATACTTACTTTTTATAACATACTAACTAAACATCTAATAACATTTAATTTCACTTCTGTATAACAAATGTCTCGAAAAAGTTACTCCTGAGTTGTTTCTGCCGCCTGCACGCAGGACCTTTCATTCGTATAAAAATTAATTAAATATTATTGTGAACCCCCGATTGAAAAATTGAGTTAAGTACGTCAAGCTAAGGTATCTTATTCATAAAATTAATGATGTTTTATCCATAAAAAGCCAGAGAACTTCGTTGTGCATATCATTACTACTCTTACACGTTGATTTTAAGGTTTTTTTGGACTTTTTGGTTCCGTAGGGGTTCGTGAAATACTCACGTATTTTTTTTTTTTCAATTAGTGAGCATACAGAAAATTATGATGAATATATATATATATATATATCAAATAAAAATAATAAATAAGAAAAAAACGACTAAAATGAATATTGAATTCCTCAACTTCAGATGATTCATTGCTGTCCTCATGTTATAAGCAAGAAAATATCATTTTAAGTAAGATATATGACTGTTCAATTAATTTGAACAGTTTAACATGTTCAGAACATTTTTCTTATTCTGATAAAAATAACCAAAAAATTAAAATTAACACAAAATGTGCCATCATTTTACATCAAATGTAAGAAAATTTGTAAAGGCCGGGCTGTTAGGTTAAGCAAAGAGGGGAATTAATAGCCCTTAAGCGAGATATCAAGCATAAGTCTTATGAATGAAAAAATATATATTGATAAAACTTCTACTTGATTAGAGCCTAATCCAACTTAAATTCAGATTAATATGTAATATATATATCAATTTTTTATTTATTTATTGATGTCACATACAGAGAAACATTATATTTAAAGAAGCAGGAAAAAAGAGCTAGAACTTACAGGACGGGTTTTCTGACTGAGAGCGAAATGGATAAGGAAACCACTCACAGTGGACAAGAGGAGCCCACTCCCGATTGCACGAAATCCTGCAATTTAATCCACAAAGACGTTTTATCCTCTTTTTATTACCCAAAAAAAAATCTCCAATCATTTTCTTATCCTAAAACGGCCTTGTTTATATTAGATATACAAAAATACAGAAACGCTCACCATGAATTAATATGAAATATCATGTAGTTTATGTTTTAAATAGGCAAAAACATAATCTTTGATCTCTATAGTTTTATTGAATTTTTTGTAGTTTTCTACAATTTTTTTTTCAATATTTTCAATTTTTATAAAAACTAAAACTACTAAAAAATGAAAAATATAAGAACTTAAGGAACAAAGGTCGCTCAATCTTTCTAAAAATATAAGAACTAAAAATACTAAAAAAATTTAAGGATTAAAAACAAAATCTGATAAAACTATAATGAGTAAAGATTGTGTTTTCTCTTTAAATAATATGACTCTTTGTCTTAAACTTAGTAAGTAATGATTTACATAATAGTTTACCATACAAATTAGTTATGGGATTAATATGATAAACCAGAACTAAATTTCTTGAATCCAGATTTCATGGAGTTTAAGGAGAGTTTCAACAATGTATTGTTTGAAATCCTTTATCCTGGCCCTCAATATATATATATATATATATATGTATATATGAAACGGGAGAGATGATTCCTTGGCATCATGCTAATGGAGGGTAATTTTGAGCTTTCATTTTTCATTTTTTAATTTGTCCCATTCCACTTACTAAAACTGGTTTCTTTCCAACCTCAGTGGAATGAGATTCTGATATAATTGAGGGAATCTGAGATTAATTAACACCCACACATATATTAATACTTCCTTCGTTCTAAATTATAAGACATTTTTAGATAAAAATTTTACATATTAATAAACCTTATTAATATCTTTTCAAAATAAAATATAAACTTTTAAAAATACTCATAAATTAATATATTGAAAAGAGAAGGGGCAAAAAATAATTATAGAAAGAGAAAAGATAATATTAAAATTGATGTATTTAATGAAGGGAGGGAGTATTAATATATGTGTGGGTGTAAATTAATCTCAGATTCCCTCAATTATATTAGAATCTCATTCCACTAAAGTTGGAAAGAAACCAGCTTTAGTAAGTGGAATGGGAAAAATTAAAAAATTTTCGTCCTTAATCCGCCTAAAGTGTCTTATATTTTGGAATGGATGAACTCCTTCAAAAGTATCCTATAATTTAGAGGGGAGGGAGTATTATATTATAGTTATACCTCTTCCTTGCTAATTAGTCAAACTCCGATGCTACTTAATTAGTCAAGTAAAAAATAAAATAAAAAAGTTTTTTATTTATCTTTCGTGTTTAAACAAATATAAATTCTGGATTAAATTTAATTTTCTATCATTTTGGTAATTATAACTTTTGCCATGTTGTTATGAAAAATTCACTTTTATAGGCAATTTTAAAAAATATTGTTGTTCTCATGCTTATTTCTATTGTGCTTTCTATAAAATAAAGCTCAAACCAAACAGCTGGCCAATTCAAAAATAAAACATTAGATATTAGAAATATAAACATTCAGAACCCACTTTTTTTAATATAAATATTCAATGGGCTAATCCAGGTTTAAGAATTTCTAGTTCCCTGACTTTATTTTTTGCTTTTTATCTTTTAAGAGATAACAAGCCTCTTCTATCAGGCTAATCACTGCTTAACTACGCTTTTTACTATTAATCTTGAACTAATATACCCTCTGGTTTTGAGTAAATTGTTTGCAATTAAAACATTTACTCTTTGCAGCGAAAATGATCATACTGTAACAAGGAGGAAGATGCATGCCCAGATCAAATGGGAATGCCGTTCAAGTGGCTGGGTGAAGCTCAACATCAACGGAGCTGTGCAAAGAGGAATGGATAGAAGTGGAGGTGAAGGTCTTTTCCGTAATGAGAAAGGCGCACGAGTGGCTGGGGGTTATGTTTCCAGTCTGGGTATATGCAGTACTGTCGATGCTGAACTTTGGATTGTCTATTATGGGATGCAAGTGGCAAGAGAATTGCAATTAGCCAAGCTTGTTATCAAATGTGATTCTACAAAAGTAACTTGTGGAATGAAGCTGTTGAGTAGAATGATTCAACTTTTTGAAAGTTGAGGCATACTATCGGGGTCATTGACAATGATTGGCAATTTTCCATGTGGCATGTGTTTGGGGACAAAAAAAACATGTATATTGATGGATGTATCAAGATGTAAATATGGTAAAAATTCGAATCTTGGATGTACTGTTCTGATAAAACTTTTTAAAAAGCTCTCTCAATGGATGTATCGAGATGTAAGGGGCACTTATACCCTCGTATAATTATTAGTTAATCTCTTGTATTTTGGGCTTCACCAATTTACTCATTAAAATAAAAAAAACATTTGCTCTTTTTCTTTTTCCATAAGAAGGAGTATATATAAAAAACAACATAACGAGAAAACAAAAAAAAATAACACAACGAATTAGACTCAAACAAATCTCATATACGTAGATTTGATATTCATTAAGGCATCATTTCTCTTTGAATTGATTAAGAACACAACATAAGAATATGTTTGGTTAAAAAGGAAGGAGAGAAAAAGGGAGGGATTTTACTCACCTCCCCTTATTTGGTTTGCAAAAATGAAAGAGGGGGAAGAAAAAAATTTAAAAAATTTCCCCCTTCTTTCCAAACTCTTCCCTCCAAATTAGGGAAATCAGGAGGTGAGTGGTATAATTTTGTAATACAATGACTAATATGTCTTTTATTTTAATTTTTATTTTATATCTTTTTTATCAAATTCAGCAATAATAAATTTTTAATAATATATTTAATAATGATAATTACTTTGTATATTTATAATTACATGTTAAAAATATTTATAATTATATTTTATCAAAACAATAATTTTAATAATATAAAAAGTAAAATTGTTTATATGTTATTATTTTTTCTCTTCCCCCTTCATCAATCAAATAAGATAATATTAAAATACTTCCCGTCTTCTGTCAAAATTCTCCCTCCCCTCCTCCCTCAAACCAAATAAATTTAAGAGAAAATTAGAGAAAGAGGGAAAGTAAAGAGAGAAAGACCTGACCTTGAAATGTTTCCCAAGGATAAACGACGCCGTCGTGGTTCCTGTCGAAGAAGGCGACGTGTTTCTGCAGAACATTCTGGTCCAAAGGTGTAGGTCTCTCACTCACTGAACCAGATCAAAAAATCAGTTTCGAAACTGGAAATCAAATAAAAAACCAGAACAACGCAAAATCAAAGAGGTTAAATGGATGCAGAGTACCCTCTTGAATGGCATCATTGCTCTGGACCGACGATGAAGCCATGAAAGCTAACAACGAAGAAGAAGAAGAAGAAGAAGAAGAAGAAGAAGAAGAAGGGAGAGGTTTAATTTCTGGAAATGAAGGTGATTTAATTTGGGGCTTAATGGTTATGAACAACAATAAGATGTCTTTTTTGTGTTGGTTTGGGAGCGATTCTGAGTATGATCTCCAAGCTTTATATAAAGTGAAATGAGATAAAACGTAACGTTTTAGAGAGCAAGATGCCCCGAAAATGGACATCCACGCGCTCCGCCCACACCTTTCCTTCTTTAATTACAATGTTCATGTGTATTATAGCTGATTACTCAGGGTTTAATTAGTTCATTAGGGTTTGCTCTAATTAGCATATGCTTCAGATCGAATTTATAAGATAAAAAGAATATTTATTTTAACTATATTTATAGGATACCTTAATTGTTATTATTATATCTATTTTTATATTTTTGTCTTTATTAAATGTTGAGAAGATTATTACATACTAAAATATTTTAATTTCAAAATATATATATTTAAGGGTAAAGGTTTATTTTTGCCCTTTAATGCTTTTCCTAAATAGTACTCATTACTCTAACATTTTTCGATTAGCATTTTTGCCCCTAACCTATTTTATTCTAAGCACCTCCTTAACCTTGGCATTAAATTGCTTAGCTGGAGTAAAATATGACCGAAAATGCTAATGTAGAAATAGTTTGACCTCTTAACTGAAATAAGAAGGGTTAAAAAGTAATTTTTCTAATGGATGTTCGCAAGTGGGAAAGGGAAACTCATTAACCCTATACGAAGATGAAAGCGATCTAAAGTGATTAAATTGAAATTTATCAAAAGAACTCAAGATTAAAGGTGAGACAACTTGGGTCAATCAAGAATGAAGGTAGAGACATTGATTTGTCGACTAGCTACAAGTAAGAAACTTCGATCTGAAGCTTTAAAGGTTTGGGCTAGTTCACTTTTGATTATGAAATTGCACAATAGCCCTTGCTTAGATCTTTATTTTTAAATAGAAATGAGTGATGTTGATGACAAACCGGATAGATCAGACAAGGACATGGAAGAGTTTAACAATGATGGTTTTGAAGATCGTGAAAGGGAAGATGATAGCAATAGTGAGTCTAATAGAGACGATGACATGCCATTTATTGTTCAGGTACATGAGGCTATAGAAAATGTTAGGGATATTTGGCTTTATCATCATCAACAATTATTTAGTACACCTAGTGATGAGGAAGGAAAAACAGGGGAGGGTAGTGTGGAGAAAATTGTTAACATCACTAGGTTAAGGGTTGAGAAGGATTTAGGGGATGTGAAACATGATTTAGGAAAAGGTAAAGAAGTAATTGTTGAGTAGAAAAGGATGACCCAATAGATGTAGAGGAGTTTAACTCGGACTCATGTTGTGTTGATGCCTATATTAAGTGTGAGAAGTTCTATGAAGTTGATAATGATACTATTACTGGACATGAAAACAGTGCGAATGATAGTGAAGAAGGAAGTAAGAGTGAAGATGAAAGTGAGAGTGGAGAAGCAAGCAATGATGACTTTGACTTCAATGAGACATTAGGACAAGATGAAGGAAGTGACAAAGATAGTGAGGACCTTGAAGAGGAAGAAATTGGGCCAAAAGAGAATGATTGGCCTATCCATGAGGTGAAAGGGCCCATAGACTCAAGTAGGCCTTTTTTTATGTTGGGAATGACATTTAGAGACAGAGATGAGGCAAAAAAAGCCCTTATTAATGATGCCATAAATGAAGGTGTGAAGTTGCAACTAATAAAGAGTGAGCCATATAAGATCTGGGCTAAGTATGAAGTGGGCTATCCCTTTCTATTTTATGCAGCAAATGATGGGTGTAATCCAAGTCTAAAAGTCAAGACCATTTGTTTACAACACAGATGCCTTAGGGTTTTTAAGAATCCTAGGGCATATGAAAAGTGGATTGCTAGCAATTTCAAAGACAAGGTATAAGAAAGGCCACAATATAAGGTTTCTGATATGAAGAAGGACTTGAAACAAAACTTAAAGTTAAGTGTCAGCGTATTCAAATGTAAAAGGGTAAAGAGGATGATCATGACAGAAATGGAAGGCAACTACATAAATGAATATGCAAAACTTGAGGCTTATTGTAATGAATTAAGAGCTTCAAACCCAAAGTCTGATGTAAGTTTGGAACTAAGCAAGGAAGAACTGGATAGAGGTAATAATGTGTTCAATCACATGTATCTTTACTTTAATGCATGCAAGGTATAACTCTTGTATCATGATTTTTTTTTGTATTGTTAGTTTGGAGCTTTTGTTCTACATCTTATGCACAATGTGTGTTAGGTTGGATGTAAAGTTGGATATAAGTCGTTTATAGGATTGGATGGGACTTTTTTGAAAAGGAATGCTAAGGGCATTATGCTTACTACTTGCGGCCTAGATGCAGATGACTCTTTCTTCCCTATAGCTTTTGGCTTGACTTGTAAAGAGAATACTAGAAATTGGAGATGGTTCTTGTAGTGGATACAAAACTCACTTGAGTTTGGAGATGGGTCAACTGTGACTCTAATGTCTGACATGCAAAGGTAACCTAATTTAATTCTTACAAAACTAATTGAATCTCTATTATTCTCTTTGCAAAAGGTAACCTCATTCAATTCTTGCAAAACCATTTGAATTTCTCTATGATAGATATGACTTATCTTACTTAATGGGTGACTAAATTGATACTATATAAGGACTTCCTATAGCTGTTAGGTAAGTTTTTCCCCAAGCAGAGCATTGTTTATGTGCAAGGCACATATATGCCAATTAGAGTAAAAAGTAGAAAGGAGAAGAGCAGAAAAAAAATATTCTTCATATATGCTTAGAGTACTTTTGAAGAACAATTCAAGGATAATCTAAAGGTTGTTGGGTGTTTAAGGGAGGAGGTAGCAAAGGCTTTAGTATCCTATCCTCTTCAAACATGGATAAGGACTTACTTTATTAATAAATATAAAAGTTAGGTAGTAGATAATAATGCTAGTAAAATAGATGAATTTAGATACTTACTTGTCATTAGAATATAGGATGGGATAAGATTGAAGAATGTGACCAAGTGGGTGGAAAGTGATAAGGCAGTTGCAAGGTGGATTAGAGATTATAATCTTAAGGCCATTAAGTTATTTTAAGAAAATATAGGTTTAGTTATGGGATGTAGGGTTTTTTTTAATAAGGATAAGGGTTATGAGGTGAATGAAGATTAGGATAGGCACACAATATTCCTTAACACTAAATTATGCACATGTCGAGCATGAGATTTAATTGGAATCCCGTGCCAATATGCAATATGTGCCATGTACCATGCTAAGATAGACCTTACCACCTAAATTTTGGCTTACTACCATAAAGACACAAACATTACAAGTTATAAGACTAAATTGCAACTTGTTAGGAGAAAGCAATTTTGGAATATTGAGAGGCACACTCTAATAACATTAGCTCCAATAAAGAAAATGCTTGGAAGACCTAAGACAAAAAGAGGCAATACTAAAAAAACAATAAAAAGAAGGCAAAAATATCATGCAATTCAATGGGGTGAAACAAACATCACAAAGGGTTTTACTTTATCTAAAATCCAACGACCCATTCCAGAAAAAATAAACAAGAGAGAAGAAGCACAAAAATGCCATACTTGTCATGAATTTTGTCACAATAAGAGCACTTACAAGAAGGTACAATTGTATTAATATTAATTCTCTTTTAAATGGTTTGTTAACCGTAACATGATGTTCTATTAACTATGAAAAATTGATTATAGGTACCTCCCCAAACTAATAAAGCTGAAACAAGAGGTTGAAAGAAGGCTGGGACAACCCCTGTGACTAATCCAATGACTCCACCTATAACTACACAAGTGACTTAATTCCAAATGACTTAACAGTGCGAAGTCAATGAGATTGTTATAACCCCTCCTCCTATGATTGTTCCACCTACAACTACACAAGTCCTAACGCTAAATGCAAACCCACCCCCACATGCAAACACTTAGCCAACTTATAGTCTTGTAAGTAGGACAATAAATAGGCTAAGGATTGAGATGGGCTTTAGTGTCAGTGTGGATTTATAGACTAGATAGACAATATATAATGTTATTTTTTCCCTCTTGTTTATTGTGATTTTTCACTTGAGTGTTGTCAATTGCTAATTTAGATTATTGTACATTTGTGTTTTATTTGTGTAGCTTGGTCATAGTTCTAAGGTTGTTATTGAACAGGGGACTACATCAAAATATATGGTTGACAATACAGATGTTAAAACTAGATTTTTCATCCCAAATGAAAAGCAACTCAGGAAGCAGAAAATGAAAAGAGACTCCATAACAAGTACCTTGAGGAAAATACCTTTCAATGGGGATGGATCAAATGTCAAACAACCTTCAAACCTTCCTTTCAAAGCACCTGAACTCAAATGGGCAGGACATGATAATGTCACAATATCACACCTCGAGTCACTCAAACACAAGGGGCTTGGGATGCAAAAATTGAAGACAAGACGAGGAGGAATTTAGATTAGGTCCTTGAGGACTCTTGTACTTATAGCCACTTTTAATATGGTTGTATATAAATGACTTATTATTAAACTTAGTTATGGCCACTTTAGTTGGTTGTGGTCACTTCTATGCTTTTGAATCTAATTAGGTCAAGTATGGTTATTTGTAACAAGTTCAAACACTATACTTTTAAATTAGTAATTAATGAATCAACTAGCTTCATTTTAAGTTACAATGTCATTTAAAATGTATGTTACATAGTGCACATTCATTTAAGACAATATGGTAAACAGGGGTTCCAAAATTAAATTCATTACTTAACATACATGAACAGGGGGTTTGAAATTTTAATAAAATAAATAGGAGTTACACACTTTTCACACATTAGTCATGAATTTTTACAGAATGCAAAGAAAATCTATGAGCATATCAATGTTGTGATTGCAATCTTTAATTTCATTTACAAGTGGTTCACTTTTATTTCGTTCCTCCCTCTTTTTGCCTTCAACTTCTTTAGTTGTTCATGGATGCTACCAATCTCTACCTTATAACCACCAATATCTATTCTTCCTCTTAATGTTGCATTCTCTTCTTCTAACCTTTCAAGATGACCTAGTAGGTCATTAATGACTTCCTTCGATCTTTGCCTAAGATTATCATCATGCCATAAGAAGAAGCCACAACCCCTTCCTTGTCACAACATACAACTCACGGCAAAGTCTAGTTGATACCAAATCTAAACAACCTAGATGCATTTACACATACTTGGTAATAGTAGCAACACCCATAAAACCTTCACCCTAGATTACCTTCCATCCATGACATCCACCTTGGAGCTACCGTGCCGCAGTGACACAACTTTCGCTCACCATCATATTTGACATCTTTGCCTTAAAAAAGTCATCCTCCTTTGACTGTTTCTTGACAAAGATGAAGAAGAACTCCCCATGGAGTTTGCTCCTGAAGCCATAAACCCTCCATGCCTTTGACCTCATCAAAGTTGTCCTCTTTTTCCTCAAGTGACCTTGTTGAATTTATTGAATTGAATAAGTAGCAATTGCGTAAACCCTCCACCTCATCAACTGCCATCCACATATCCAAGAAAATGGGCCCACAGCTAATGGTTTAATAGACGTTTGCCCTTATTTAACGCTAGGGTAATAGGTGCTCTGAATAAATAGGTTAGGGGCAAAAATGTTACAAGAAAAGCATTAGGGTGTTGGGTACTTCTTGGGAAAAACATTAAGGATAAAAATAGACTTTTACCCTATATTTAATATAGATAAAATTAAAAACTTGTGTATTTTTAGATAAGATTAATGAAATTTAAGGTATTCTTTTATTATTAAAAGCATACTAGAAGTGACTTATAAATAAAACAAGAAGGGGTGTATGATAATAAGTAAAAATATATTATATTTTTCTAATATTTAGTTATTAATTGTTTATCTATCAAATGAGTGCATAAGATTTTATTATGTACTAAATAATAAGTATTTATGCGTAAATTTTGTGTAATATTTTTTATTTGGTAAAAGTACATGTAGTAATTTAATCACTTTACTTAATATTATATTTTTGTTAATTAATTTTTTAAAGTATCTTTTCAATTTTGTCTAACTTGAACATGGTTAGTTTTATTAACAAAAAATATTAACATTATTGAACTGTTAAATGTTGAGAACACCTTCTTGAATGATATTATATATTACATTAAGTTTAATTTTTTAAAAATTACAATGATGGACATAAAAAATTATTATCATTTGAGATCATAAGTATGTTAGGATTAGAAGACTTAAAAGATAATTTATAAAATCAATGAACTAAACTCAAACTTTATACAATATTATAGGACTAAAAATACACTTTTACCATTTTCTTAAAAAGAATGAAGTAAGAAAAATTCTAACAAATATTCAGCATGAGTTGTATTAATTATAACGTAAGATGATATTTTCATTGTCTTGTAAAAATAAAAAGATCAATTACAAGTAAACTCATGTTGGCCAAAATGGGTATAACAGGAAAATCATTTCCTCTAACAGATCAAAAATTAGGGTGTGAAGCATGAATTGGTGAAGGGAAAGGGCGTGAGAGGAGGTGGAATGAAGAGGCGCGTGGGGGAGGGAAGAGGAAAGGAACCGATGCGAGGGAAATGAGGGCGTCGGGGCCCTCGTGGGGCGAGGAAGCGATCACACACAAGTGGTGGGGGAGTGGCGTAGAAGCATCTGTGAGGCACACGCATTTCTTTTGTTCGCTGTAAAGCAAACGCCAAACAAACCTGTTGGGGTGTGCATTCCGTTATTCCATTCAGACTCGGTTGCCTCCTTCCCTCTAGAAGCCAAAATGACCGAACAATCCAACGAATCTTTTTTTTTTTTTTAATAACAAAGTTGTCGTTGATGATCCCATAATTATCCGATAGTCAGTTAAATATGGAGTTACAATGATACTTTAGTCTTTCACAATTAATTTTCATTAACAGCGTAATGTTAGTTGTTCATGCCTCGGGTTTCACTAAGAACAATAAGTTCATTTGAGTCCTCCAAAAGTAACGAGGGCTAACAAAAATTTTCCCAAATTTATTTACAATTTTTGAAACTTATTTGATATTAATTTTTATAAAGCATTATTTATAACTTTTTAGAATTTTTTTAACGGTCAAATTAATAAATATTTAACGATCAATTTTTTATTTTTATACATTTTTGTAAAGAAAATCATGAGTTAAAAATGAATTTAAAAAAATTCTTAAATATACCTCATGCACCATATCACTTATACTCTCAAATAAAAATGCAATAAGTAATACTCACTTCATTTGAGTCTTACTCTTAATAAAGTAATTAATTGCCTTTAAATTAATATTATTTTTTTATATTTATACTTATTTAATAGGTTGTTTCACTATAAAATAAATATAAAGTAATTTTTTTAGTATGGCTAATTTAGAAAAAGTTAAAAAAATATATTAATTACAGCATAAAATACTAAAAATATATTACATTTTTAAGAGAGGGAATATTATTTTAATCCTGCTTGGCAATCACTTAATTTATAATATTTTAGTTTTTATATTTTTTTTAAGGAAGGACAACGAGCATCCCCCAATCTGCCCCCATAATTGTTTGCCGCGTAGAATTAAAATAATGTGACTTAATATATTTGTACTGGAGAGAACATGAAACAGTGACATGGTGCATCGGGAGCGTTGGCCAAAAAAAAAAACACAAACAAACAAACAAACAAACAGTGCATCGGGAGCACCAAAGAATTTCTCACGAATATAAGCTTGAATAAATGGCAGGAGTTTTTGTCAAAAGCAAGTATATGAGAATTGGATTTAACCTTTTATAGTTGGAGTAAATCTTGTTCAAAAAAAGATTAGTCTATTGTTAATAGAATATACTCACGTCTCGTGAAAAAAAATCGAGTTGTAATATTGTTGATAAAACAATTACATTATAAATTTAATTAATTTAAGTCAAAGTGTCTAGCAAATATTCAGATCAATGGAGGGTATTGGATTCAAAATATTTGTACAAAGATTATCTTATTTTTTAATTTATTTATAAAATATATTTTAATTATTTAATTTTTAAATAAACTAATTAAATAAATTTATTTGCATATCTTGAGTAAATAAGTTAGTTTTTTTAAAATATTCAATTTTTTAAAGAGGAAAATCTTTTTCTAAAAAAAATTATCCTAATTTAGAAATGCTCGCTCTTTTTTTGGGAGCGAGTTATGAAGTCAAAGAGAGAACATACAAGATCATATGAGATGTTTGTAATCTCAAATTGTGAAATTTTGTCGTAAGTGAACAAATGGCCTTAGAAAATAGAAATTGAGCACGTTTTATATCTTAAATGGTGATTGCTTACCATAAGTAGACCATATGCATTTGTGGCCATCTATTCTCAAATATATCCCAATTAAATTCGACTTTTTGTGAATGTTGTTCAGCGTCATATCATAATCTTAAAGTAAACCTTTTCAACTTAAAATCTCAAGCTATTTCTTGCATCTGATATCATCTTCACATATATATATATATATATATAATTAAAAATTCTAAAATGTATATGATCGCTTCCTGAATATCTTGAATAATATTATTTAAACGGCTTCCTAAGTTCATGAATGATCTCTCGGTTATGATTGAAAATATATGATAAAATGAAAAGTGATGATCATTAATGGAATGTTATAAGGCCTAGTGAGATGAAACATTTCATTATTTAAGAGTTTTATTAAAAAAATTAATGATTTTATTTAATAATTATTATAAAATTAATAAATTTAAATCAGATATAATTATATGTTTCTAGCTTTAGAGTGAGAGGAAGTGAATGAGTAATCAAAGGAATGGAAACTATAAAGCACTGATATTTTAAATTATCCTACATACTTATCTCAATATAATATCCAATACCAATATTTATTGATATTTTTTTATGCATATCTGTAGGGCATTGAAATATTATTTTTTAATGTTAATTTTTTTTTGATACATATTCATATAGCATTGAAATATTATTTTTTGATTCTAAAAAATGTATTTTTAATACATATATGATACTTCTAGATAGCAAGTTGGTACTTTAAAGACAATACTTCATACTATTTTTAAGAAATTAAATTTTACTAAATATTATGATACTAATCTTTTTTATTCTTAATATATTTTTGTGATTTTCTTTTAAAATCAAAGATTGTATTTTCCTTAAAAAATTTTTAGATATAATAAGAAGATAAAAATTATATTTTTAAATTATAAAAACATAAGGATATAATCTTTTGGTATTCTAACAGAAACTAGGTGATATGCAATTAGATATAGATAAAATAAAAGTATATATAATAAATATTTTTTAAATTAAAATTATACTTTTAATGTTTTTCTTATTTTTTTATAAATATATATGCACGTATCAAAAATATATCATATCCTATATTTTTAAAAATAAAAATAATAAAGTATTAAATAAGTATCATATTTGATACACGCATTATTATTTGTGCACCATAGAATAAAAAGGATGGGAGTAATTTTATAATAATATTATTTATATCAAGCTACTTCTCATTTGTGTTGCAAGGGATTGTTGGAGCATGATTGTTTTGAATCCCATAGGACATGATGATTGACCGTGCGTTGCAGTTAATTGCAAGATATGCCCAAAAAAGGGAAAGGTTAGCCTCCCCATGCGTGCACGCTTGGAATTGATCGTTTCTTATCGTCTCCAAATTATAAAATAATTTGAGATAGAAGTACATATATCAATAAAATTTATTTTTTTATAATAAAATTATAAATTTTTAAAAATAATTTTACATACTTAATTATTATGTTATAATATCATTTCAATTCTCTCCCTACTCAATCATTATGCTTCAAAATTATTATTAATTAAACTTTATTTTTCTTAAACTATCTTATATTTTAAGATAAAAATTTCTTTTAAAGTTATCTTATAATTTGAGATGAAAAGACTATCTTTATTTCAAATTATAAGATATTTTTTAGAAAGATTCAACATCCAAAAATATAAGACATTTTGATAAAAATAAAACTTTATTAATGCTATCTTTTTAATATTATCCTTTTTATTATATTCTGTCTTTTTAATATTCTTTCATAAATGAAGCATTAAATTAAGAACATTTTTTAAAGCTGAAAATTATTTTTAATAAGTTTTATTAGTATATGTAATTTTTTAAAAAAATTATCTTATAATTTGAAATGAAAAGAGCATATATGATCATCCAATTATTAATTACGTACTTGGAGCCCTAATTAACAGGGCCAATGTTTCTTTGCCTCGTTAATGATATATCTTTTTTTTTCTGGTAAAAGAAAATAAAAACAAAAACGATGTAATTTTACCCATTTTTTAGTAGTTAAAGTTAAGTGAATTATTAGTGGAGATCAGGAGACTTTTTCTAACCCAACGTTATCTTGATCCCCTTGACCATTCCAACACTGATCCTGTGAGAAAAATCAAATCATTATTAATTCGAGATTGGGCGGTGCTCGTTCAGCCAATTTTTGAGAGATGTGAATGAATATGTGGATCTTCTTGCCAAATTAGCTTCTTCTTCTTCTTTTTTAATGTTTTTTATCCTGTCCTCACCCCTCCTCTTGACTTAGTAATTATTTTGATGCAAAACATTAGCATCGGTGATTAGTTTCTTTCCTCTTATGTATCAAAAAACTTAAAAAATACAAGTTTTAAAATATGATATGCATCGTCACATTACTCTTACTCGTTCCACTATTTTCTTTAGGATATAAGTATGACTTATTTTTTTAAAAGAAAAAAGTTTAAGGTAAAATTACACATTAACCTTATAAATATTTGTAAGTATTAACCAAACTTTTACGAGTTTAATTAATACTTGTTAGCTATAGGTTGTCAAATTCACGGCTTCAAATGAATTCGTTTTGCCTAAATAAACTGGTAACATAAAATCCAATAATAAACTCATAAAATTTATCTTATTAAAAAATAACTAATAAAAATATAAAACATAAAGTGAAAACAACGTGTGTGTCTAAAATAAAAAATTTATTCTGATTTTTTATCACTTTTTGAAATCATTTTTTATCATTTTCTTGACAACAAACATTCAAAATTAATTTTTATTACTGATAGAAATAAAAATTACATTGTTTCAAAAGTTAAAGAAAATATTATATAAAGAATAAGTTTAAAATCTTAAATACTCGATAATTTAAAGGCTAACTTACTTTTTTATTTATTAAGAATATTTTTTAAAAAAATTCATTCTACATATAAAAAAATAAAAATATTTTATATTTTTAAATGGAGATAATTAGAAACTTTTTCCCTCCATCAAATAGTTACGAACTCCCCCCCCCCCAATTTTTTGGATTGAAGTTATGAAAAACCAAAGAGATGGTAATAATAAAAAAGTATAATGTCACGGAATCACTATTCTCTCATCAAAAGATTAACATATGAGAATATGCAATGTATTCGCTTATATAATAAGAACTCTCCCAATTCTATCGAAGATGAGATATGACAGTGGGCACCACAGCACTGTATGGGTATATTCTCGCTTTGTATGCTGAAATTTTTTTTTTTCCTTTTTGTTTTTTGGTTAACAACTTTGTTTGTTAAGACTAAAATTAAAGTTAAAAAGTAATGGGAATGGTGAACCACGTTGGTGGCTTTGTTTTCGTTAGTTGTTGTCCCTACTACTCCATTTTCGAATATACAAAAAAATTATGTTTTCTTTTATTTTTATTTATAAATAAAATTACAAGTTTTAAAAAGAATTTATCACATTTTTTTAAATGGTTCCTCATAAATACAATGTTCATTTTTACTAGATAATTTTATTTCATTAATTACAAGAACAATTTAGTCAAGTTTTTAAATTTTTATACATAATTATTACATTTAACTTACTTTCTTAAACTGAATGAGTTAATTAGTTTTTTATATTTAGAAATGAAGGAAGTACTTTTTATTTTATATTATGATTTTTGTATTGCCTACAAGTATATTTTTTAACTAAAGACAAAAATAATTGAGACATGATAAAGTATTAAATATGAATATTTTTTAATAAAATTTAAATATTAATTCATTACATTATAATAAATTAATATTTTATGTCAGATCGAAGCCACGAGTCCATATTATGATTCGTTAGCCGTCTATTTGGTTGTTACACCGTCATTTTGCGCGTATACATTGTGAGCTGCTCAGTCATTGTTCATTATCGTCGCTCTGCCCACATTTATCTCTTTCACTCACTCTTCTTTTCTTGTGTTTTGTTTGTTTTTTTTTCCTATATGATGTGCCACCCACCAATTTGTCTAATCATGGCCTTCATTAATCGGAAATTCTATGTCAATCTCTTTAAAACTTAAAATGCTTATTTTTTTTCTGCTTGATATATTTTCATCCTGTCAAATCATAGTACTTATAGACTACTCTCCCTCACCGATCAAAATATAAAATATTTTTAATTAAATTTTATCTCTCAATAAAAAATAATTATTTTTTTAAATTAATATTATTTTTTTATATTTATCTTTATGTAATATGATGTTTTACTCTAAAATAAATATAAAATAATTATTTAATAAGGACATTTTTTTTAAAATGTGATGTTTATACCTTAAAGTATTAAAAATATCTTACATATTTTAATATTCAATCTTTTAAAAGATGTTTTATATTTTAAATAGAGGGAGTATGTAACATCCTCAAATTTACAAACCGATTTTTCACAAATTATTAATTCAATAAATTATTTTTTTTATTGAACCCTTATCATACCCTTATCATGGTAGAAAAATGTCTACCATGATACATCCAAGATAATATACCACAGGTCTTAAAATATCTCAAAAAGCAATTAGAACCATGAGGGACAGACAGGATCCTCATGGCATGATATTTAAATCAGGTCATGAATCAAGAGGGACAAATATAATCCTCTTGGTCATATAAATGCATTTAATAAAAAGGATTAGAGTTTACATATTGTCAAAATAAGAAATGTCTTAGGTTAGCACAAGATACATTGCATAATATAAAATGAGAGGCAGCGTAAAAGATGGTGTCTCATACACCAAAGTTATGCCTCTGGTGCTTTCTCGATTGGACTCACTCCTGTAAAAATGTTAACCACGGGGAATGAGATTTAAAAGTCCCAGTAACCAAAAATTAATATGTAATGATGCATGCGGATGTAACTAATCATGTGATTACTAAGTGGGCACACAATATTTAACAGAACAATATTTTCAAACAAACCGAACAAATATTTAATTGCATGACTACACCTTATATCCTCCTTTCGCCATGCTCGAACGCCAAATCACCCGGCTAAAGGTGAGTTAGACCAAGTGACACGCTACTCATTGGGTCCAATGAGGGCTTACCACATGGTAATAATTAACCGAAAAGAAATTTTCATTAACACCATATATTAAAATACCCTGACAAGTTATGTATCATTCAAATATCCAAATAGGAATATATCCGAACAATAATATCTCATCATGATAAATAAAAATAAATTTTTGACCCACTTGGCAATAATTTCAAACAAATATATACAGTATTTATTTTCAATAATTTATAATTTTTCCAAACAATAAAACAACACATAACCATTCAAAAACACACCCATCACAACACATTAATAATGGTTACCTTGTGTCTTGAATAACAAGTTCCCCTTCACAACTCCTTTTTCACCACTATCTTTGTCAATATAATCTACATAATTATTTCACAATACTATATATTAATTTTACATTAAAATAAATAACTCTAATTTAAAGAGTTAGAAAGTCTTAGATCTATAATTCATATTAACACTAATTTAAGATTTATGTCTCATTTAACTTTCCAAATTATTTTCTAAAATTCTCGTACCCTAATAAACTATTTTTTTATCCTCAAATCACTTCTAGTATCACAATTTCATTCTTTTATATTCTAAAAATTCGTCCAAAAATAAATTAAAAATTTTAGAATTATCCTGAAACCTCAAATCACCTTTCTATAACGTCAAAAATACCTATTCATACTTAAATAAATATTTAATAATTAGAGATTCATCCCTAAATCTCAGATTCCACATAAATTCAACCATATAGATCTAGATTTTAACTCAAAAATTCTTAAACATGAGTTTCAACCTCAAGAAAATATTCTATAATATTTATTATACCTTTAAAAACTTCAACCTATATTTTTAATCCATCATATCATCAGATTAACTATCCTATAGAAAAATCCTAATCAAAATATTTGCTCTATTCTATAAAATAATTATATCACTAGAAAGCTAATACTATTTAGAAAATAACTATAAAATTAATTTTATACTTAAATAATTTTTTAAATGCTAATCTAAACATGAAAGTTAGAACATACCTGAAGAAAAAGAAAATAATCCCTCCTTGCAAGAAAACGCCGAGCAACGTGAGAGGAAAAGAGAAAAATAATATAAAAATGGGATTGTGGGTCCCAATATTATATTAAAAAAAACTATAAGTCTGAATTTAATTATTCAAACTTTTGAGTCATTACTTACAATTTTTACAAATTACATTTTGGGCCATTGGTTGTAATTTTTACAAATTGCATAAGCTTTCCTTTTTCTCGTGCTTCCTCCACTGATGCGCCTCCTCCTTTTATATATGAGAAGGCGCCTCACCTTCTCACATCTACCGAATGTAGAACTAAACCCCTTTCCCTTTTTTTTTACTTTCTTCTTTTTTATCTAAAAAAATCAGGATGTTACAGAGTACATATAAAAAAATATTAAAGAATGAATTTGTATAATATAACAAAAATTAAGGTACATTTGCGAAATTTAGTAATTGATAGTTTGATGCTAATATAAAATATATAATTTATGATAAACAGTATTACTTATAAACTATAAATAATATAATTTTGATAAAATTATGAATAATATAATTTATTTATCAAATTTCATGTAATAAAATATTCTACATGATAAATAAAATTTAAAAAAAATATTCGAGACATTACACATTCCTGTGAATAAGCAAAAAGTGGTCACATTTTGGATCCATCTTATAAAACTTTTTTTCAGTTTAAGGCTACAAAAAAATTGTGTAAAAAGAATAAAAATTTGATCATGCCAAAATTTTATGAGGGATTGACAATAACGGATCACTAAAAATAATAATATCAAAATTTTTTTGTGAGACATGATGAGTAAACATATGATACATTTATTCACTTTTTTTAAATTTGTGATCGAAAGTACAACCTATGAAACTTCACATCATATGCTATAGTCATTGTTCATCTTTGTTCCAAATTTCGGCCACCAAATCTTTCCCAAAAATAGAATAGAATTTTGACTAATTAAGAATATTGACAAATTTTATAGTTACCAAGGTTAATTTTAATAATAAATTATTTTATTTATATTATAATTTATTTTATAAAATTTCAAAAAATACAAAAAAATTTTACGTGACAAAAAGTATAGCGAGCCAATCTTTTTTTTTATCTCTCTCTCTCTCTCTGAACCTTTTTTTTTTTTTTATCTTAAAAAGGAAGAAGATATATTCGAACCATTTTAGTGCATAATGAAAAGTGATCTCCAAACCAAACCATGACCTATGCTATGATTATTGTTTATTTTTCATTCAAATTTTCTTTTCCCGATTTTTCCCTTTCAAATATGATATGAAAAATGCTGTAAAATGAAATGAAAAAAATAGTTTTTTTAATTTCAATTTTTTATTTTTAAAATAAAAATATGCAGAACTAGTGACAAAAAATAAAAATAATAATAATTGAGATATAATAAATATTACAGTGTTAATAAAAATTAATTCATATTCTTTATAGATATAAAATAATAAATGAAGAAAATTTCAATACAAAAAATTGAATTACAATATTTATGTCATAAACTTCGGTAAAAATATTTAAATATCACTAGGTTCTTAATTATAGTATATACTACAAATAATAAACACATAAAGAAGAAATTCACTCTATGGTGCTTCTTAATTCTTATCATCATTGTCATTGTCATGGCATACCCTACAAGGCTACACTACATATATATACTCTTTTAAATTATATTTTACTGGAATAAAAATATGCCAAAACTCATCAATTTTATTTAAAAATTTAATAATTTTTTAATTTTATCTCTATTAGACATGCATACTCTAATAATGTATTTTCTATACACTACCATTTAATGAGAGTAAAGAAGAAAACTTGTGATAAAAATTTAATTATATAATTTATAAATAAAATTATAATTTTTTTTATTTTATAAATAAAATCTAAGAGAATACACCCAAAGGTTTGAAACTACAAGCTAGGGAATCAAGGCAATGCACTGGCAATTTTGAAAAGAAAGTTAGTGTACTTAGCTTTGTGAAGGGGCAAATTTAGGTTCATGAAATGATTTTGACAGCGAAGCTATGTAAAGCAAAAGGTTGGGAATCTTAGCCTCACATATTAAAAATAAAAATGTTTAATTGTGATCTCTTGCTTTGTGTAACATTTTAAATTTTTAATTGCCAAATTATTAACAAATTAATTAAGTTTAATTATGATAATAGAGTAATTTGACATGGTGTGTGGCCAAGGAGATTTAATGATTGATTTTGGTTGTGTTTTACCCAAATTATGAGTCCGAGATGGAGACAAGCTACTCAAGCATCAGAAGGAGAAGAAAACAAGGGTAAAGTGTTTCTGTGCCGTCGTGGCGTACAATATATATCTTGTGGTGCATAAACAACAACTGAAGTAAGAGGGCCTCTGTATGCCATACACCGCGGCGCACAACTCTTTTCTATAGAATATTAATCGTGAATTGAGGTGGAAAATGGAAGAGAAAGAAGGAGGAAATAAAGGACCAGTAAAGACCTCTGCTAGGGTTCATACTAGGATGATATTGGGAGTATTTTAGAGTTAGAAATACTTAAGGTAAGTATTCTATACTCCATTCCTCCATATCTCTTCCACATTTATGAAATTGTTGGTTAGAGTTTAATAATAGGAGGTGATTTTTTGTCTATATAGGTTATAGATCTGAATTCATTGACTCAAATAGAGTTAATGGGAGTTGATTTGAGCATTTAACCCTAGAAAAAATGAGTTTTGATATTTTTGATAGGTTGATGCCACAAATATCCGAAAATTTCATTAAGGTGGGTTGTTGGAAGAATTATGATACCATTAATAATGACTCATTAATATTATTGAAAACTAAAGAGAGTCAATAAACTTGATGGGTAGGCCCAAACATAAACAACGTGGACATTGAAAAATCTAGATGTGGAAATTGAGAGTTAGAATGTGTTTGATGTTATTGATGAAGTTTCAATTAGTTAATTGGAGATTGAACTCTTAAACACTATTTTGGCTTAGGAAAGTCAAGCTTGGAAGATATAGTATTGAAAGGTAAACTTTTGACCTGTCAAAGATTTAAGGTAATAGAGAGAATCTTATTTTAGATAGTTGTATGTTAATTGCAATACAATATGAAATGTGTGTTTAACATGTGAATTGTGACTTGTTAATATGTGTAACATGCTATGAAACTACGGGTTTACATAATTGCTTCAAAATGAATTGTAAAGTTGCAAAAATGATTTTGAAAATGAATTGCAATTTGCTATGTGGTGTGAAATTGAGTAGTTGATGATGAGCTTGATAAAGATGAATATGAGAGATTGAAAATGATGGATTTATGTGATATATGTGAAAATGAGACTTGATGCTCACTTGGGTAATGCACGGTTGTGAGCCCAATTTGTTGATTGTGATAATGCATAAATGAAATTGTGAAAAATGAGTGGACATTGTACATGGCATGATCAGTAGGCGGAGCTCAACTAGGGACAGGAGTAGATAAAAATTTATATGGTAGTTTTGGTTTCCTTCTGATGCATAAGGGTATAACCTTGTTCTATAGTTTGTTAAGTGATTGTCCCATAGTTTATTGAAAGATTAGAATCTAGCTATCTCTACTAGTTTATTGAGGAGATTAGCTTAGGATATATGACACTTCAGAGATTTGAGAGTGGGGGAAACCATGATCCGAGAGTGAGTCATATGATCTTTGGCCAAGTCATACCTCACAATTGATGAGTTTGGATAGTCTAGTCACACGGACGAAGTCCTATTCAATGTTATAGCCCACGGTTTCAGTCGGAGGAAATATATAGGGTATAAGGATGGTTGATCATTGCCTATGTGATTATATGACATGTCACATGATTGAGTTGTAGCAAGTCGTGTTGATATATCAGGTCATTGTCACATGTCTGAGTGTCTTGTGGCTATGTACCATGTGATTAAATGGAAATGAATTGATTGAGAAATGATGTGTTATGATACATGTGAAACTATGTGTTAATGCATGTTTTAAGAAAACCTATTTTTCATACTCTTATGTTTATTTTAATTGATATATAATTGCATAGCGTAGGTTTATTTTAGTTACTAAGTGGCTAGATTCACCCCTCTTCTTTAATATTTTACAAGCTCTAACTCAAGTATAGAGAGGGAGAAACCTTTGGAGGAATAGGAATATGTGTATTTCTTGTGCATGCCTCTATGTTTTGTTTATTTTGTGTAATAAATCACATATTGTCAATTTGGATGCATTTTGCTTTTACACTTGCAGTATATAATGATTTATGACGTATGGATATATTTTGGGCCCTAATATGTGAATAATGAAAGGTTGTAAGTGTTCATAGGGTCAAAATAATAGTGCAAGTGTAAAATTGTTCATTTGATTACATTGGTGGATATTATGTTAAATTCCAATGCAAAATTACCTCCCACTTCTGTTTTTAGTATTAAAGGGGTTGAGGCGTGAAATTGTAATATATTAATGTAATTGTGCATGTGGTCTGTTGTACAAATAGTCTTAGGTCCAATGAATATGATCTGGGTGTTAGGATTTACTTTTGGCACTTATTTTAGATTTTGGACACCCTTTTGAGTGTGGAAGTTATAAAAAGTGATAAAAATACACTTAAGTGTCTAACTTTCTTGTATGACTCGTTTTGAAAGTGAAACCCATGTCATTAGTTAGTTTATAAAACAGGCTTTTCGTAGACACCTAAATCATGTCATTCGAATGTCGGATGGATAATCGGAGCACATCTAAAGTTGCCTGATTCTACTATCAAATGACAGCAAAGTTTACTGTCATTTGCCTGCAACATGCCATGGTGTATTGGCACCTGCATCACAACGTGTGGTATAAAGAATGACAAGCCATGACGCAATGTACATAAGCCATGGGGCACTATTCTGTTTTAGCAAAAATGATATTTTTTCAACTATTTTCAACTTCTTTCACTCCTTTGAAGTATCCCATACTTCTATAATTTGTTTTCACTCTAATTAAAGAGTTAACAAATGGATTTAACTGAATTTGAATTATGAAAACTTGAGATCTCTTTATTTTGAAATTATAACTTAGTAATCTCTTTAGGAGTTAATCTCTTGATTACTATAGTTTATGGTATTAATGGTGATTGGTTAAGGTAGATTTTACACTTTGCCTAATAACACCAAACTAAGAAAAGTGCTTTAGTTTCGGCTGCTTAAGTGTCAATTAGGACTAAAATGATGTTTAAGCCAACTCTTGGGATGGGATATAACTTGATGAATTGGCCGTCAAGAAGATATTTTGGAAATTTCAATTCATATCATTTTAGTTAGTTCATTGCCAATTTAAAACTTCAGTGCATCAAACTGCCGGGTTACATATATCAATTGCTTTTTTTTTTAATTGTGTAAAAAAGTCTTCCTTCAAAAAAGTAGATTGCATTTTTTAAAATTGTGTTGAAATCATACTGACATCTCATTTATTCTCAAATCATGTAAGTTGTTTTAAAGAAAAAATAACTATGTGATTCTTATATAATTTTAATTTAGTTACAATTCAATTTCCAAATTTTGATTCGGTATAACTTGATTATTATAGTTTTCACTTGTTTGAAACTCAATTTATGAAGTTAACTTAGTATAACTCATTCTTTATAATTTCATCCATAGAAAACATTACACCCTAAATTATAAAAGGGTAAATGTGAATTTTTATTTTTGAAATATTGGTCGATGAGTGCTTAGCACCTTAAACTATTTTTTGGGGCAATTTTACCTTAAAAGTAATTTTTTTTTACCAAATACCTTAAAAGTAATTAAAACAAAGTATTTTTACTCATATTATAAAATTCTCAATGTTAACCATTAGAAATATCAATTGGGACTCCAACGTTAATTGTTAAAAAATTTAACAGAAAGAGAAAAAATGCTTCATATTCATTACTTTATGGGCAAGATTGCTCCAACCAACAGTTTAGGGAATTGGGTGCACTCTTTCGAGAATATTTCAGGAACAAAAATACACATTTACCCATTATAAAAATAACTTTATTTTTTATAATTTTAGGTTCTAAAATGTAGGGGCCAACATTTTAAATTGTTAAAACCAGTGGTGTTAGAATCAGACAACCCCCTATAACTGGTGAAAACTAAACTAATCAAAACTGGTTAGAATTGGTAAAGTCGATGGAAAAACAATCGAAACCAGCTTTCATTTTTTTTAAAAAAATCCCAATAATTTAAAATTATGTTCTTTTGTGTTTTAATTTGTCTTTTGGTTGGTTTTTGTTATATATGATGATTTATTAATAATTTTAGTTAATAATAAAGGCTTATGTTGGTTTGATTAGACAATTATTATGGCATAGTTGATAATTTTTATTTTTTGTAATTGATAATAAACAATTTTATTGGTGCAACTAACTATAAATTTGATACTTATGATAAGAATGTAGTTAAATGTTGTCTAACATATTTTTATTTTTTATGCACAATTTGCAAATTTTATCATTTTAATTGAGATAGTCGAACCACAATTTGACCATATTTCAATAAACTAGTACCATGACTTATTTAATGCCCTATCTAATTCTAACAGTATCAGTAAAAACAATGGGAACTTAGTTGCACTGAATTAAAGTTTAGATATTGAGTTTCAATTCAATCAAAGTTTTAAAAAATGAACTATATTGAGTTAAAATTTAATAATTAAATTTTAATTAAATTAAAATTGTAAGGATAAAATGATTAGTTTATTTTTTTTCTAAAATAATAAAGCATCTTATATTTTGAACTTAATTGGTCGAGAGTGCATATTCATTGCAGTGAAAAGAGGGCTCTTAAATCCAATTGGACAATGATTCTCAAAGAATACATGTGTGTTTTTGTGTGTTGGGGTGTTGATAAAAACAATCATGCTAGCTTGGAGCCAGCTAGGGCCAGCACGTGGCTGTCGCACGAAAGAATGAACATACTTGAAAATTTGGAAGATTCTTCAACATGGGTTGAAAAGTCAACAAAGGAAACCAAATATTATTTTGGTATGATAAATGGTCTCCTTCACTTTATTCTCTAGTTATATATGCTTTCCCTATTGTTGATTATATTCTCCACACAAGAGTTTCAAACTTCACGCTAGAGGGTGGAACTTTGATCTCCTAAGACGGTATCTTGACTCTAATGTGATCAATCTTATTGGGCTTGTGTAACCTCTTAAGTGCAACCTCCTAATCCACAAGGAGACAATGACCTTCTTTATTGGAGGCCTTCTTTTGATGGTAACTTCTCCATCAAGTTTGCCTATAAAGTTATGGAAATTCAAAAGGACCAAAATTGCTCTGAAAAATGGTCTAAAATATGAAAATGGCCAAATTATAAAAAAATTAAACACTTTCTTCGAAAAGCTGCTTAAGATCATCTCCAAATCAAATACGCCCATAATAATGATAATACACCCCAAAAGTACACCTATTCTTTCAGAAGTTCCTCTCTTGATTCCTCTATCCATATCTTACAGGACTGTAAAAAAGCTCGTGTTATTTTGGGAAAAATTAGCTAATCCTAACAAGCTTAATACTTTATTCTCTTTGTGTGTGCAGAATTGGATAATTTGAAATGATAAAAATAAAGCAGGTAGCTTGAGTACAAGAAGAACAAATTGGAACAGACTCTTCGCTCTTGTATGTTGGAATATATGGAAGGCAAGATGCAACAAGATCTATTCAGAAAACAATACTTAAGAAAAAGACATTGCCTTCTCATGCATTTAACAGATTATTAATAATCTAAGGCTCCAGACTAAAATCAACCTTTTGACCAAAAGTAGTGCTAAAGATGAAGCTAAATGGAATTCTCTTGCACTTGGGTGGGTCAGGCTCGATATTGATGACTTTGTTAACATCAACGGGGGGCTGCTTGTAGGGGCATCATCAGAGATAATAAGGGCAATTGGATCAAGGGTTTCACAAGGAACCTTGGCTACCATCCCATGTCAACCGCTGAACTTATAGGGATTTTGGAGGGTCTCAATCTTTGTTAGAAAGTTAAATTCTCTAAAATTAACATCTACACAGATTCCATGGAAGCTTTGTCTCTCATCGAACACAATCAATCTGAAAGCCATCCCCTCTTAGAATATATCAAGATTAGAGACTTGATTATGAAAGACTAAAAAATCACCTTCGATTACATCTATAAGAAAGTAAATAAATGTGTCAATTTACTTGCTCATCAAATATCCCACAATAATTTTAATATTATGATCTCATATAATCTATCGCTTGATTGTATTAACCTTATAATTTTATATGCAACTTGACTTTAATCTCTTTACACGATTTTTTAATCATGAGATTGTACTAAAAAAATTTTTTTGGAAGATTCCCTTCTTTTCCCTTTGACAAATGCTGCAATTTTCTCTCGATTCACCGCACATTGTTTTTTTTTTTTTTTGCCCCAAAAAAAATACTGAAATGCTTTGTTGTCTGACACCTCACCACTTTTTACTGCCCTCCACATTTTATTGTACGGTATAGTACATTCCCACTGGCAGGTAATACGTCATTATAATTTATCACTATCAACTTTCTTTTTTTGCACCAACAATCAACTATGACTATCTACAAGATATCACGTGCTCACTCGTACACCAAATGAAAGGATTTCACATTTTCATGTCAACTTTCAACATGCGTTTATTTCTTGGATTCTTCGGGTCCATATGGATAGACCTGTGTTATGTTATTGGGGCCAAAAAAAAAAAAAATCCTTTACAGGACAGAACATCCATGTATTACGCTCTTACCTATACGCTACGTATAGTTTCCTATATCTTTTATAGCTACGTTGATATTGATGATTCCAAAAGTAAACTTACAATGTAAATATCTTTGATTTAGAGTTCTGAATTGTAATTCTCCAGAAAATTGATGGACAAGATGACCACTATCTCAGACTGCTCCACATTATAGGTTCCATACGTAATTGGTCCATAATTACATTTGTAAAGCCATTCTCCCAATAACAGGGAGTTAATCTATTGAATATGATAATTATTTACATTATTATTTGTAGATTTTGACTTCATTACACAATGCTGCATCTCACCACCATCCCCTTCTGATCAATTCTGCCATCGTCGTTGCCTGAAACACGTAACTCATCTGTCAGCTTTCTCATCCCATACAAGATGGAGATTAAGGAATCAATCTACAAACATAAGCTCATTCGAACTTTGTGCATAAATCAACAAGCATGGGTCAAGAGAGAGAATAAAGAGCAGCGAAACTATAAATATTAATCCTAATCCTAAAGCTCTTATGTCTACTTTAGCACTCAACATTGAAATTAGTCATTTTGATCCGTAAGTTTGACATGCCAACGTGTTCATGACCTTGCTTCATAGGTGAGCAATGAAAACAGTTAAGCAAAAGATAAAAAATGCTGGTTGCTTCTAAATTTTTAAAAACAATTAAATATTTTCAGACCAATTAATAAGCAATATCAATTTTCCAAATCTCAAATTCTGGCATTACTCCTCAGGAAATGCATTACATTATCTCAAGAAGAGACTCAAGAAACAGTCAAGATTCGCACTCCTCGATATTAAGCATTTAAGCTAAAGGAGAAGCAATCTAAAACCTCTCGTGTTAAACTACTCATAAGAATTAAGATATGAAATATTTAAATCCCACACCAAATAGTATAATATGAACTCCTCAATGAGATATTTAAGGGTGCCTTAAACCTCCAAGTTAACCAAAGTGAAGAAACTACAAGTTCATCAAAAGGATTCATACATTATAAAATAAGCAAAACATAGAAACATTTATCAAACGCATTAACAGTAAGATTTCCAGACCTTCAGGAGGCTGGGTTAGCTTCCGGTTTTGAGGAGACATCATTTCTTTCTTTAATTGCATCAATATGTCTTCCATTGTATGCTCCCGTTGCCAATTAGCGAGCATGGGAAATAAATGAGGCTCAACCTGATAATTAGCTATTTATAAGATCATTTTCAATCAGAGCAGCCTAAAAGAAGCTCTGAAAAAAAAAAATGCAATCCTACCACTCCAGTTTCTTGGCTGACACAAGTCATGTTAATCCTTGTCTGAAATCTAACGGAAGGTGGATTTTCAGGATAATCCTTGCCACAGAACAATTTCAACTGGTAAATACGCCCTTCATGCACAGTCTGTAAAGCAACAAATTGAACCAGGTAAACATTTCAACCTTGCAAGGTTGGGAATTGAAACCAGTTTCCATAGAAACAAAACCACAAAACAAAAACATGATATAGTCACGTGGAGGAAGAAAACTTGCACAGGACTGTACGACTGTAGTTCTAGAAGTGCAGCGCAAAAACCTCCCCCTCAGATTAACTAGAAAAGTCATCAGAATAGTAGGAACTAGGAACTCACTTCAACACATCTTTATATCATTTTGATCAGCTAGGCACAGGAGATATAGACTGAATTCTTGGAAAAGACTCAAGATAACTACTTCAGAAACTTTGTGATAGGATAGAAGGGGCGAGAGAAAGAATAGAAACAGAAAATAGGGAAGAGAGAGGAAGAAAACAAAATAGAAACAGAGAAATAGGATAGAGACAGAGAGAGGGAGAGAGAGGGAGAGGCGGAAATGTTTCTAGGATTTTTCATTAGGCATAATATCTAACTACTACACTTAGGATCTTATATATAGACCCTTATAGCAAATCTTAACAACTAACTCCTTGACTAACTAAAACTATTTAATCTTTCTATTGCTACATTCTTTACATATCAATACCCTCCCCTCAAAAACCCTTGACCTCAAGGACGCGGCATTTGAACCCTTTGATGAAAAAAACTGGAAAAGGAAAAAACAAATAGAACCAGCAAACCAGTACCTTGCTTATAGAGAAAACTCCTTTCCTCCACCAAAAGATCTCTATTTTTCTAATCATTGTCCAGTATCTTCACTTTCTTCTACAATGTCAGTTTGAAGTTCAATAAATTGGATCTGCATCTGCTGATTCGGTGAACATCTATGGCCTTTGAAGAAGGGTTTGTGGCAATAAAAACAAAGATTCTTTGACCTAAGACCATCAACTTCTTCTGGGTTCAGCGTTTTTGTAACCTTTGCATTAGTTGATGAAGAAAGACCCCCTGAAGATGAAGGAACAGAGGAGACGGAAGGAACAGAGTGGGACTCGTGCAAAAAGACATTTTTGCCTTTAATGAAATTGGACCCACTTTCTCCAGCTGCCAATTTCACCTGCAACGCGTGTGGAGAAGGACCTCAAAGACCAGCCCAAGATGATTCATCTCCCTTACTTCATCAGATGCCTTTATTGAGACCTTGTTTTCATCAGATGCCTTTGTCAAATGTATTTCCTGCAACAGAAGCTGAGCATCCTGGAGGGTCATTGGCTTCAGTAAACGAACAGGTCCAGAAAATCTTTCTTGTAAGCCTTCAAGATAGGTCTGCACCAGATAGTCTTCTGGCAGATCAAGCTTGCACATCATCTCATCAAAAGAGTCATCATAGTTGCCAAGAGCCCTTGTTTGTCGTAGGTACATCAATTCGGCCATGCGTGCCTCATAGGTAGTCCAAGCCTTTTCTTTATAGCTTCTGCATATTCTTCCCACCCACTACTCGTCCCCTTCTGGCACACATGAGGGCTTGATGCCATTGGGCCTTCTCATCTAGGTGAGTGCTGGCCATCATGACTTTCCATGCTTCAGGGGTGGCATCTATCTGAAAATATTGCTCACACTTCATAAGCCACCTAAGAACATCCCCTCTCCAAAATCTTGGGAATTCCATCTGGTAAATTTGGTCAAAGGTTGATATTCTCGCTGGTCCTTTCTTGGCTTCTGGCAGCCACCCCCACCATTGTTGTTTGAACCCCCATTGGAGTGCAATTTATCCACTTTACACAAGTTGGGCTATCTAAGCCATGAGTGCCTCAATCGGGGTTTCAACAGTACGTAAACGTTCATCTGTTTGATCTGCCATCTTCTTTAATGCTGTATAGGAGCATGTTTCGGGCATAAAAGGTAGGAAAGGTAGGCTTTGATACCACTGATAGGATAGAAGGGGCAAGAGAAAGAATAGAAACAGAAAATAGAGAAGAGAGGGGAAGAATACAGAATGGAAACAGACAAATATGATAGAGAAACAGAGAGAGACGGAAATATTTCTAGGGTTTTTCAGTAAGCATAGCATCTACTTACTTAGGACCTTATATGATGGGACCTTACTTAAACCCTTAAAGCAAATCTTAACAACTAACTCCCTATCTAGCTAAAACTATTTAATCTTTATATTTCTTTATTCTTTACATACCACTTTAAAACAAGTGACAGAACTGGAGCCATTTTGTTCATCAACACATGATCAGTTACCAAAAGGAATGACAAAAATAAACCATTTTATAACAAGTTCATAATACATAATATTCCATCCTGATTTGTAATTGTAATTATTTTCATATACCATCTGCCTGCTCTAACCCCTATTAGCCATCTTGGAGTAACATAAATGCCTAACATGCTAAAAAAAATCAGTTATAAAGTCTTTTGGCTCAAAAAGAACCTACTCCCAGAAAAATAAAGCCAGCACAACCACCACCATAACTCCATAACTGCTTTCACCTCAGTTAACAATTACAGAGAATGGATCTCTTCAATGTACAATAGAAAATTTTTTAAGTTCTGAACAGGCGTTTCCCTCAACAAATAGCAACCAGGATCTATACTCTATCAGTCTATGTTATATATAGCAGAGGTTAGAATTATCATCTTTAAAACATAAAAGCAAAGAGGATTGAACCTTAGAGTTAACTAGCAAACTGTTTAAGCCTGTCAGCGCTAGTCCAATCTAGTCTCTTGATGAGTAAAATTAAGACGCAAAATTTGGAATATAATCGCTTATAGGATGAAAAAGTAGAAAGAAAAACAAATAGAATGTATAAAACTAAGAGGCCCCTTCTTCACCAAGAGCGGGCAACGTATTGCAGTTAGACAGCTTGTCATAAGTCTAACTCTATCACTCAAGCAGAAACAAAGCACTCTATAAAAAGAACTTAGGAGATACCAAAGATGGTGATTTATATGTTCAAACAAAAAGCAGTACTCTAAGTGAACCACAAACATTTCCTCAATGAGCTGCACATACCATGATCTGGCATTAATACAATGTGCTACTTTGCATGCCCAACCCATAATATGGAGAATTGGCATTTATATTCTCAAAAAGATGGTGACACTTGAAAAAAAAAATTGGAGATCGATCAGCAATAAAATTAACTTACACCAGGGGGGCCAATAATAGTTCCAGTCCATGATTGCATGAATATATCATCAGCATCATCCATTCCATAGCTGACAGTCCCATCTCCAATCCCCTTTTCACCTCTCTCAAGCTCTTCCAATAATCTGAAATTTCTAGGCACTGCATATACCCAAATATTTGACCAGATAAGTGAAATTCACAGGTATACTTTCCAGCAAAAACATAGAAAACCTGAGATTGTGTATTGACTAGCAAGTATACTAATTGACAACTTAAGCTTAAAAGTTAAAAAAATAGGAAGAAATAAATTGGAAGACTACAACAACATGATGTCTTATCCCACTAGGCAGAGTCAACTACATAGATTGCATGATGCCACTGTGCTTCATCAGTAGTATAGTAACTAAGCCTTTGGTTGCATTTAACAGATTCCAACTACACATTTGGTCACCTTATAAATTCATCAACTGAAAAATCTTAACATACTGTGAGCATAGGCTAATGATGGGAAAGGCTTTATGTAATTATTGTAAGTTGCAGGTGGCAACAGATAAATTAATTAGAAAAGGATTTCCACTGCTGGGGAGTTTTGTCCCTAGATAGACAACCATAGTACTTGCATAAGAAAATGGGGGGAAATTACCAGAAGGTCATTTCCCAAGAAACACACAAAACTAAGATCAAACTACAAGCTCCACAAAGAATCGCAATATAGAATGCCAAATTCACAAAATAATAAAGTTGAACACACATCACTTGATATTACATAGCATCCATATTAAGAGGGACGAAAAGTAATTTAAACATCCAAAATGTACAAAGATTGATTGCAGAAAATACCAAATTCATACATGACACAATATTACATAGCATCCATATTGAGTTTTTGCAGGTAAGACACAGCAGAAACTAAATATTATTATTCGATAGTAGTAAATCATAAGATTTGGGATACAATTAGGTTTAACAATAAGTTAATCTTTTTAAGGCATCAGACCACGACTCAGGCCGGTTTCAGATTTTGGTAAGACCGATTTAATTAGAATTCCTAACAAGACATCAAATGCCGGAAGCACTACGACCTAAGCAATATCACGATGGGCAGCAAGCTTTTTGAATATTCGAAATACCGTAGCAATTCCCACTCCGGCAATCAGTTTCTATCAGTACAACTGACCAAGGCCTGGATGCAACGACTTAATTTACATGCTTAACAGAACAAACCAAACAAAATAAAAACTGAATCTCCATAAGGAAACCAAGCACAGTTTATTCACAAGAAAGAAAACAAAGGAAAACGAACGACAAAAACGTCAATAAATCTAGGTCTTAAAAAACTCACCAACGACCCTTGATGATCCTTCGGAACCCATGTTGCCGCTGATCGCGCGCACACAAAAGGTCTAGGGTTTTGCTAATCCCAGAGAGAGAAAAAGAGCAATTTTGTGCAAGAGATAGCGAAGGGGAGAGAAAGACCGCGTTGATGATCACTGTAGACCAACACACTTCACCTACTGTTGGGCAAAGTCGAGGAAGGAGGTTTACACGTAACGCATGGAAAAGTAGAAAACGAAGGACTGATAAATGGGCGTTGGATTCGGGGATACGTGATTACCTGCGGACACTACCGTTGTTTTACCATGGACTACAAGATTTGGCCAATCAGAAGCGGTTTTCAAGATTGGGAAAATTCTTGCTTGCCCTAAACTCAAACCCAGGGGTCAAGATTTGGTCTTTTGGATAATCAATACTCACTTCACCAATAATAATAATAATAATAATAATAATAATAAACAAATGTAAACTTAAGAGATGTCATCTTGGTTGTATGAGATACTCGATAGAATAAGTGGATAACATTAAATGGATAATTTGATAAGATTTGATAATTTTTTGATATTATACAATTTTTGGTATGTTACTGATGTATTTAAAAAATTGCTTGACCATAATAGTGAATGAAAAATAAAAAATAATTTATTTTTATAAATGTTATTTTTTTATAATAGAAGAGTAGCAAAATCAAGGGTGTTTAACTTGTATCAATCTCAATTAATCTGGTTTTATCTCGATTATATCAGAACGGGTCTTGTCTCAACTCGAAAACAGTTAAGATAAGACAGAAAAGGAGTTCAGGATGTGATAAAATACAAGAGTTCCCTTAGAACATCCCTTCCCATTCCAAATAATATATATATTATTTTTATTTTAAAAATATATATTAAATATATTAATTATATTAATACAATTTATACTTATATTAATTATATCAATTATAATTTATATTGATAATTTTAATGACATAGAGTAAGTAATATAAGGTAATATCTTTTTTTATAATATATCAATTATATTAATATAATTTATTCCTATATCTATCTATTTAATAACTTTTGTTTATATTGTATTTCTTGCTTTATTTTTAAAAGAATAATTAGCTTAGTATATCTCAATTAAAAAAGAACAATGATTGAATGTTGTGCCTGATTTGTTCGTTGTTGTGGCTCTTATAGCCTAAAGATTAATTATAATTGCTATCATAATGTGTCATATACTTATAGTTGTAGTTGTAATTAATATAATTTAATAATTGACTTTAAATTATTATTATTTATGCACTCATGTTATTTTAATTTTAAACTTAATAAATTATGTGATTTAAAATTTTATTGAATGTTATTATTCAAACTTTTCTCCCACATTGTTCAATTTATCGAGATAGCAGGACACCTCAATTTCGCCCGAGTCTCATCTCAATTTTTAAAAAGATGGGATGACTTTTTAAAACAGGATAAGACACAAGATAAAAATTCAGTTCTGATCTTTTTTTTTGGAACGAGACAAGAGACAAGGGTATCTCGATGCCATTTTGTGAACACTTGTGAGCAAAGCTATCTAAACCAATCCCATACAAGCCTTATCAAGCATATTAAAATTAATGAAACTAGTAAGCTTAGTCGGAGGAGAAGAAATCAACTGCAACATAAGAACCATAGTAAATCTTTATTTGACAAGCCAATCCACTGCTCTATTCAATTCATGTTGAACCTGTTGCAGCTGGATCTCCCATTCATGACTACATAATTGATGAATCTCCAGTGGCAACTTGTGATCTTGGTGTTCAATATTAGGTTCTGCATGAGTCAATTCCACCGCTTTTAGAAAATATAATTCCAGAATTAATCATTTGAAGCTCATGTCCCATACCATCTTAAGACCTATCAAATAAACCCATAATTCAATAGTCACGTCGTCTCCACCCTTCAGATGATAGATAAACCCATAAATAAATTGTCCATATGCTATTTTCATTGCATGAAAAAAAGAAAGAAAAAGATTTTGATGATTTTCAAGTTTCACAATGAGCTTAGTGAGTTAATTATTGATGTTACAGGTCAACTGAAGAATTTAATACCCAATTATCCAAACATTGTTTTCGTACAAGTCGAATATTTTGGAACCCGACAAAAAGCAATCTATTAAGTTTAAGAGTCTCGTCTCATTCAATGATACGTACAAGTGTTTGACCTTGTGCTTGTCAAGCGTCACATCACTCTTACCAAAGTCTAATAAATAATAGCCTACAACATGGCGTCGACAGACTCCATTGATGAAACGACTCGAGGTAAAGTGACAAAAAGGGCTCATCCTTATCAGACCAGTGTAAAATATTAGAGATAATGTTGGCAAAGCAATATTATCATGTTAATCACAAATGCTAAGCAAGTCTTCATGCCTTCTCAGCTTCCGAGAAAAAAGTGCAAGCATTTTTAGACAGCGCCTTTTCTTTTTTTCAACGTACATGGAATTTTTTTTTTTTAAAAAAAACAGTTTTTTAACGTGAAGATAGAACTGAAAGGGGGGAGATTCTTTTTTAAATGTAAATCTTAGTGGAGCATATTGAAGCGAGAGAAGGAAATTTTGACGTTAGCCCATGGCTAATATTCATATATCGAGTTCTAACTTCACATCAAAATTCTATGGCTAATATTCATATGCTGCTCTTGATTTGCCGGTTAAAAAAATATATTGATATTGATTAGCCATCTAAAATTGCAGCCACAATCCCCTATAATATGAATCTGAGTGCTCAGGCTTGTGCACAATTTGAAAATTACAGAAATAAATATCGCCTAGTTCCAACCCATGAATTGCATCAAAATTGTCCCCTTTTCCTTTTCACGATTTTCACTTGGGGCATGATCAAATAGGCAAATGCACAGACATCAATCAGCAGCTACAATCAATCTCCATGGATGGTATAACGTTCCCATTTCTTTGTTGGGTCATATATCTGCAATAGATATTATATACCAAAAAAGAAAGACATCAGAAGATGCTTTGACACCAATAAAAAGAACGCTGATCTAAGCAGTTAAAAGCATCCTAATGAATTGACAGAACACGAATATGACAGCATTCAACATGATGCGACACTTGAAACTATACACGGAAACTTGGGATTTTATCATGTATAAAAGTCCATGCTTTTTAGCTCTGGTAAAAGTACCTCCCATCTTGAAGCAGGAAATATATGCTTGTTCTTTTCGTACCAGTGCCTTTCTACAACTTTTCCGGCATGAGACTGTTTGCAAAGAACCATAGTAAAATGATTAAGCCAGAAGAGAAGACAAATGGAATAGAAAACCCAATCACCCACATGCATACACATGTAATTCCTGATATGGTAAAAATGAAAATTCAAATATCCCTTTCTTTTCCCTTTTTGTTTTTAGCAACACAACTAAGGCCGCGTCCAAACAAAGAATTATTACCTCCAACTTTTATAACATATACAAGTATTTAAGAGTGATACTGTGATCAGAATTAGCTATCCGTCCCTTTCTATTGAACCCAAGAAAATAAAAACTATCCTTTTATGTTCAGATAGAAGTCAGCAATGCATTTTTGCATTCGTGAAACAACTAATTTCAAGATTATCTCCCCCCGCCCCTTTTTTAATGGTTTATGTCCTTATGAGCTACACAACATGCTGATCTTTCAAGTCTCAACCAAACGACATCAGTTTGTATTCCCATAGATCGTAGTTTGAGAAGAGCTGAAGCCAAAATAGTTAAAAATAACATTAACTTCATTAAACTTCAATCACTTGCAAGGTAGCCAAAATATAGTGCAAAAGTTTCTTTTGATAACTCTAGCAACAATTCTATTAATGAATAATTTTGCTAAACTAAAACATAAGCATATAAGAAAACTCCATATTCTTCCAAAACCTCATATAACATTAGGAAGAGATCTCAGGGAGGTGAATGGTAATGGCTGGGGAATTAGGTGAATGGTGATGGCTGAGGAATTAGAAGGTTTGCTAATAAACAAGACCAAATAATCTCATTAACAGATTTAAACACTATTATGATTTCTGCAAACTGATAAAGGGAAATACAAATCAGAGAATAAACTGGGGAGAGTAAACAATATCAAGATGAAATAAAAAAGCCCAGTCATTATGACATTAAATTCCAAAATAGTAGCAATAATATTAAGGAAGAAAAACCTACCTCATCCTTCTCTATTGTTGCATCAGCAATTGTTCGGACATCCTCATGCACATCAAAGTGGAAAAGCTGTATGGAATATATCACATAGAAATAATTAGCAAACTCAATTTGACATTGCAAATCATTATAAAACGCTAATAAATTATTTTCAAATTTAAGATGGCATGCAGTTAATAGTTAGGGCTGATAAGCACATAAGAGATAACAACCATCCGCCAAGCTCATATAGACTATAAAGCAAAAGCCAACATTTATCACAGGGTAAACCCACGTAAAGTTTCAGTCTCTCAAATTCATTAACTATGAAAGTTTCTGCCCCAGAAGTCAGAACGAACAGAACATAATCTTAATCAATTAATAGTTAAAACCAGAACACCAAAAATTGTCATTTAAACCATGTTTTAATCAGTTCATTGAATTGACATGCAATATGAGGCTTTACCAACCATTGCTGCTTTTGAGAAAAGAAAATTTCTTCAAGGAAATAAAAGAATACAAGGTCTGAATCATCTCTTTTTATCGGTCTATCTTTCATATGGTGTATCTCCTTCTATTCATTTATCATCTCGTTTTCCTCCTACCTCCATCAGCTGAGAACCTCTATCCTAGATATAGCAATTTTGAGATATATTTTCTTATGCATCAGCAAAAGAAAAAGAGGAATTCATTAATTATATTTATTTTTAGAAAAACCATTTAGAAATGGATTAGTAATGTATGAGGGTCCTCCAACAAGAGAAAAAGTCTGAACTAAAAGCAAAAAAGAAGGCAAACATACAGGTCCACTTTTGCCTCGAGCCTTGTTTACGATCAACTCATAAAAGCTGTGTTGCTGGGACATGAAAATAAATTTAATAAGTTAGCACATACCATTTGATAGGATCCAAGATAGGCAGACAGAACTAAGAAAAAAATCTTTATTAAAATATGAAATTAGAATCTAACTTTATCAATTGATAAAGATAAAGGAAAATTTTTTATAGAAGATGTGCAGGAATCTTAAACTCATACAACTAATAAAGCCAAAGGAGAATCTCCATTGATAAAAATAATGATTGCATTTCCAGATGATTTCTACATGTTGTGCCTCAATATTTATAGATAGAAAAATAAATAATAGTTCTTAAAAATACTCCACTAATCCATAACTCAGATAATGGGGCATAACTACCTGAAAAATAAATAAATAAATAAAATGACTAACATAATCTACAATACCCTCTACTTCTACATTTAAGGATCACTCAACAAAACAGAAAAATAATCTAAAAAATATTATTTAACAGATAATATGATATAGAAAATAGAAAAGAAAGTAGAAGAGAGATAGAGAAGTAGAGAAGAATTGAGAAAGAAAGAGAAAGAACAGAAGAGATAGAGAGAACCAGAGAGAGATCCAGAAGAGAGAATAGAGATCAATCTGAATAGTGCTAGTTCATTCTGTCAATAGGCTAGTAATGAGAAGGCAATCCTAATATTTATAGGATTCTAGGAAATGATAAGTAACATCATTAAAAGACAGCTAAATGACTTAACTACCCTTAACAGTCAATAACCATCTAAATGACATATACTTTTATTATTTTTGTATCATAGTATCTAAAATAACTTGAAAATAATAACTGCCCCTAAAATTTCTGTAACTTCCCCACATCACCCATTATCTCATGGTACTCGGTACTCTATCACCATTTTACCCAGAGGAAAAATAAGAAGCAAGATATCCTAAACAACTTAGATAGGAAGGATAGCAGGTTGTTCTATTAGTCACAGTCTAAGGCACACGTTCTTACATGGGGAATAATAAGATCTTCTTTCACATAAAGCAAATTTTCCACTGAAGTTGTTCGAATCTCACGAAACTCAGGGGCCAATTGTTGCTGGACAGCACGAAGAAACTCTCCAATTGTATCACCCTTTCGTACCTTAATAAAATAAAATAAAATGCTTCAGATACCAAGGCATTTATAATGAATTAAATGTAAATTCTGGAATTATTAGAAAAGAAAAATTCAAGCTGATAGCCTTTGCTTGCCTGGATCACACGCCTATGGCCAGCTCCATCCCAGTAGCTGTACGTAATTTCAAGAGGTTCATCTGAAATACAAGAACTGAGTTACACAAGACTCATCCTCTAACTTGATTATATTCCATAAGTTGACTTTTCACACTTCATTACTTTTAGTTATTGTAAAATTTAAAAGGTGTAAACAAGTTTGCAGACTCACTTCGTATCTGTTCTTGCTCATGAAGCCATTGTTTCCGCAGCCTTTCACGTTCTGCTTGTTCCTCAGCCTCTCGCTCACTGAAACAACATGATCCTATGCTCAGATGTTAGGGTCAGGGCCAACACTATAAAGAATGGATAGGAGAATTTGGGGAGGGTAAAGGAGAAAGAATGAGGGGAAAGGACAAGAGAAAGAGAGATGCAACACCTGTCAGGTAGAAAGCTAGTTTCAACAGTAGGGTCTTTACCAAGTTTACCACGCCTAAGTTTATTTGTTTCCGTAGTCTCTGCCAATCCCAAAAAGAAAATTGATGTTATTTTAAAAAAAAGGAAAAAGTACCAAATGACTCCATGGTGTCAAATATCCATATTCCATACATTTAGATGTTCACCAATATTTTTCTAAAATATCCAAATAGTCAATGTAAAACTTTGTTAAATCTCACATGGACATGGATCTAAATAGCCATTGGACTTCTGGCTTGCTGGTTAGGATATTATGGTTCCACTTATCAAGTCATTAGCTCAAGGCACCCCAAATTCACAAACCCTCTCAATAGAGACTTTTCTCCTAATTCTATTATTTCTACAAAACCAAGACAACTAGACAAGATCATAATTTCTAGGCATCAAAGGAATTCATTTAAGAAATGTTTTAAGTTATAAAGATTGTGGGAAATTGGAGACTTGAAAGTCTGCACATGCAAATCTGGACACATTCAGGTAAGTAACTTATACAATCAACAATCATCATGATATTCACTCCCTAAGTTAATGAAAATATTGAGCTCTTTTGAGATAGCTTTCTTTATTGCAATGAGATCTTGAAGGCTTTCTTCTTCATTCTTTAGCTCTCCCAAGTTCGACCCAAAGATTTGTCTAATTTGTAGACTACAGCCAACAATTCCTTTAAAGCAGCAGTCAATATTTTCTCTATCATCCCTAAACTGTTGCACAAGATTGTTCAAGCTAGTCTGGATATTTGGGTGCCTTACACCATGGTAAATTTCAAATCAATGTTTGTTACAAGGATCTTAATGTTCCAATTCAAAGAGGCAAATTTATTTGAAATACCCAAGAATACTCCAATTGATGATTATCATAAACTAAGGTTGGATGGGGTGAAAACCACGATGAAAAAGAGTTCTAAAAAATTTCTAGAGCATCTGATGGGTGCAGGCATGCATGGCACATGAAGTCCATGCACAGCAGCACAGGGAAGGTTGCTGGTGCATGATGATTGATGACACAAGAGAGTAGTGTACAGCAACATAATTCCAAAGATGGGCCAAGTGAATCCTTGCAGTTTGTGCGGCCAGTTTGTCATTTAGTGGTTCGGAGTGAGAGTTTCAGCACTGAAACAGGAGCAGTTTTGCAGTTTCCATCATTTCAATGATTACAAATTAATATATATTTCTAGAACAATTCTTCATGCAAAATCCATTTGAACCAGCCCTGAACTATTAACCAAATGCAAGCCTATCTTCCCTCGCTCTATAATAAATTCGTTATCATTTATGAAGAGCAAGGAGGCAATAATCTAACTCTTAATGGTAATAAAGCTGAGGACGACATCATCATAGAAGTTTAAGCTATTAGAGGGCCCATAAATGGCTTCAATACATGTAATAAAATAAAACTAGAATTTCCCAAATCCCCAATTTTAAACCCTAATTTGCAAATTACAGTTTTAAATAGTCTTTCTTCCCCCACTTATTCCTTATAACGTTTCTGCAGCAATACATGCATAATGAACAAAATGCTTTGATATGATGGCAAGGAAGAAAAGTGCAATCCAGAGCAGTGACATAAAACATCGTAACAGTGCCACTAAAATCTGAAAGGTAATCGGAGAAGTACAATGTTGTAGGAAAAACAACTTACTGTTTTCTGCTTCTTCCTCTTCACTGCCATTCTCAATATCCTCAGCAAAAGACAACCGAGAATTTCCCTTTATTTTCCTCTTCTTACGCTTTTCTAATTGAAGCTCTTCCTCCCTATATATTGGATATTGAATAGTAAACTATAAATTAAGAGAGATCGGACAATCTAATTGGGGAAGCGAAACACAATCTTGCTCACACAATAACAAAAGCAGTAATGGTAAAAGTCCGACGGAAATCGCTATATAGTTTTGTTATTTCTTTCTTTCTTTGTTTTTTTTTTTTTTGGGGGGGGGGGGAGTGGGAATAAGAGGGCGAGCAAAGCTCGATAATTTTGTTATTTCAACATCAGATGAATATAACTCGGCTTACTCTTGCTGTAGCTTCTGTAGCTTCTCTTTCTCTTCCTCCTCTATCTTGTTCCGAATATTAACCCTCTATATTACGAACAAGTCATTAAATTCATATTACTGAAGCATAAGCATAAACAAATCTTTTTAAAAAAATCCTAAGCTTCCATTACCTTCTCCACATACTGCTCTCTAGTCACTAGACCAACAGTCTCCTTTTTGAATGCAGTCTCAAGAATCTGAAAAAACCCATTGACGAAGAAAAGGGACTTCAGAAGTTTATTAGCGAAAATAAGATGAAACTAAATCACTAAAGATTCAAGGATTCAGACTCTGAGGCCGCAACCAATGCATCAAAAAGGGATACCCTCATTATCGTTGCATATCAAAAGAGAAAGCTCGTAGCCCGACAAATTAAAGAAATTTAGTGGAGGTAGGTTTCGAATTCAAACCTCAGAAGTGCTAGAACCGAATTGGAGAAGACCAGGCTGGCCTTTGGCGGAGGCCGACTTCGTTTTGAGCTCTTGGATTTTGCGGCGCTCGGCCTCTCTCTGTTTCTCGAGCCGTCGGATCCTGACGGCATCCTGGGCCGTGCCCACGTACCCGTCTCCCATTCCCGACATCCTTCCCTCTTTTTCGTCGTCTCAGCCGACCGCTTCCCCTCAACTTCCACCGGAACCAACAGCCACGATCACCCAAACGACCAACGCTCACGATGGAGGTGCAAAGCCGAAGTCGTAAATTATATATATATATTTATACGGGCGCTTAATCTTGAGAATGAGTATGTTAATAGAATTGTTAGAATTACTATTAATTTCTTATTAAAAAATTACTTGACATTTCCATATACTAAATAAAATTTAAAACATAAATAATTAATCATGTTTTTTTATAATTTATACTGATTTTACAATTAAGATTGATTAATAATGAATATTAATAATTAATATTAATCAATTATTAATTATTAATTAATTAAAGTTAAGGGTATGTTTGGCTTTTGTTTTATTTTTTATTTTTAAAAATTATTTTTAAGACAGTTTTTAAAATTATTTTTAAAATAAAATAAAATAAAAATTTATTTAATTATGTTAGTTAAAAAATAATTTTAAAATTAAAATAGTAACTAATAGTTATGGGTAGTTAATAGTATTGATTAATAATAAAAATTAATTAAAATAATTATAATTTTTAAAAATTAAATGTATAGTGTTTTAAAAATAACTAAATAAAAATAAAAATAACTTATTATTTTAAAAATAAAAAATAAAATGGTTGTAAAAATAATTAGATGAAAAATACTTTTTTAAAATAAAAATAATTTTTAAAAATAAAAATCCTGAATCACCATAACTTTAGATTAAATCAATTTTTTAGGTTAAAATTATAATTTGAAAAAAAATATTTAAACAGCACAAAATTTGTATAATTGATTAATAAGCCAAAATTACTTTTAAATAATAAGCTTTCGAGAGGCAGCTTTTCAATTTAATTTTACTGTTATAAATATTAATTATTTTCAGATAATCTTTTACTTGTCAATATTAATTTTATCAATATTATTATACGTATTTTTTTTATACATTATAAAGGAAAAATTAAATAGAGTATGATGATGCAAAAAAATTATCATATTTATTAATATTAATGCTTATCATCATTCATAATATTTTTATCAAATATGATCATATTTATAATACCATTATAGATCAACTGATATATTATTTTTTTTAATTATTATAAAATTAATTTTTAGTATTTAATATCTAAGAATTATATCCTTTTTTATTATTTTTTTAAATTTAAATTTATTGAATTATTTATTTGCACAAATTAAAATGTTCATATTAATATAATTTAAATTTTTATAATTAATTAAATATATAAATTAAATAATATACTTTACTTCTTAAATAAAATTTAATAAATTTATTAATATTATATATAATTTTATTAGTAATTTAATTTTTAAAAATAATGTTCTCTATATTAATTCATACACTTAAAATGAATTTAAACTAAATTATTAAAATATTTTTAATTTTATTAAAATTAATTTAAAATAAATATATCATAATTAATTATAATTAAAATTAATTAGATTTTTATAATTAATTATCCCAGTCTAAATTCAAACTGCTCATTGACTTTTCTTTTTCGGTGTCTTGGTGAAGATCGAAGATAATCTCGCGGTGGCTGCACGAACGGCGTTGAAGATCCCTTTCCCGCTTGTTGTAGTACCTGCAGCGGCTTTGAAGGTCCAGCGAACGGCGAGTCTGACGCCATTAATGGTCGGAGTTGCTGCTTTTGCCTCATTCTGTCACTCATGTTGAACTGATCTATCGCTTTCGGTGGGGGGGGGGGGGATTCAGCTGCTCCCTTTGCTCGCTCTCTTTCACACTCATTATTTATCCCTTAATCTTGGGTTACCCTCTGGAATCTGAAGGACCCATTTAGCTTTCTAGGTTCCCGCAGGTACGATACCCGAGGCTAATCTATTTTGGTCGATTATTGGGGTACTTTCATGTAAAGGCACGAGAAACTTTGATACTGACTTGAATGGTTTTATAGCGAGGTTAATTCTGATAAAAATCTAACTTTTTTTTTTGTCTTTTTCTGCATTGGATGTGTTCCCATTGAAACTCAGCTTTCATGTTCCAGATGGATTATTGTTCCTGGTGGAAGCATGGACAATTTTGATCATTATAGTGGAAGCTTGTTCCTTTATCTGGGGCCCGGGTGAATTATATTTCCTGTTTGGTAATTCTTTTGTTTCCGAAATGGCAAATAACTTGCCAACTTTGACGGCACATAAAACCCTAGTATTGAACTCTGCATTACTGTCAAGGCTTCTTATCTTCACACTAATCATCATCTTCCGGCTTCTTGTTTCCCCCTATGATACCTCTGCACCATTAAATCCTGACTGCCTCACCAGATCCAACACTGAGCCTGGCAACGATTCTTCCCACCCACCTCTGCTTTGGCCTCGCTTGAGTTCTGCCATTGAGAATGGAATAGTTTGGGATTCTGTCTACTTTGTCCGCATTGCTCAGTGTGGCTATGAGTACGAGCAATCGTATGCCTTCTTACCCCTCCTTCCCATTTGCATTTACTTCGTGTCGCATACAGGTTTGAGAACATTCCTTTTCTGTTTACTAATTTGGTTTTAATTAGACATGGTTTCATTTGGATTCTGTATGACCTAAACTATTATCTAATTCGTTGCAGTGTTTGCCCCCTTAGTACCGTTTATTGGTGAAAGAGCTGTTCTGGCAGTGTCTGGCTATCTAATTAATAATGTCACATTTGTATTTGCAGCTCTTTACTTTTACAAGTGAGTTGTTTTAGCGTCAGGTCCTTCTTTTATCTATGCAGTATATATGATTTGACTTTGGTTCAAAAACCCATAATTCTAGATTGTTATCCTTTGACCACATGCAAGGTTCAGTAAATAAAAATGAAATCTAATTTAAAAATCAGAATGAAAGGGAATAATTGAATCAAGGGAGGTTTGCATGCCACTTTCCATGAGATGTATAAAACTCTCTAGGTATAGAAAAAATGAAATGGCAGTGACTTTACATCCATTGATTTGGTTGTTGGTTTAAAAAAAATGTTCATCCCTAATTCTCTAATATAATTTAACTGAAACCATGATGTTCCCTTGCAATTATCGGACATGTCTTAATCAACTTTTGAGCCTTTTAATGTCCTCAAAGTAGTGTTTCTTTCTTCCCTTTCTTCATGTTATTATTTTGTCATATCAATAGTAAGTGGACTATCTTTCAAGGCTTGCATTTCTTTGGGGATAATTTGACCTGAATTGTTTTGCCTAAGCCATTGCTATAATCCTAGAGCCAATGGCCTGTTCACTGTCATACTGCATGAGGTTGAGGTGCTGATGGTATATTAATTTCATTCATGATTCACTTTCTATGACAGTAGCAGGAATGCATTTACCTTTTCTAAAATATTTCTTTCCCCTTTTAATACGTTTTTGTGAAGTTTCATCTTTCTTTCTTTCTTTTTTTCCTTTTTTGTTTCCATATTAGAAATACCAGAAAAGTCGTAAGTTTTTTCCCCCCCTGAAATATGGACAAGTACTTCCTCCTAAGCAAAATTTAGAGGCAGAAAAGCTAAGCCTAAGTTCCAGATGTCCAGTTGATGTGTGATTGCACTGAAATCTGATGCTGAGTTTGCAATATTAGCCTGAGGTCTAGAAAAGGAAAGAAGGTTTACAATATGCCCTTGTGGATTTAAAAGAACCTCTTTTTTTTAATATAAACACCATCACTTTCTGTATAGCCTGGAAAACAAGTGTTAATGGAGTCTGGCAAAACTTATCATTGTAAATCCATTGACTGAAACACTCTCTTGACCTTACATTGATTGAAACCATGCCATTTATCTGTTTTTACGTTTGGGTACCCTAGCCATTAAATACCAATTCTATATTCAAAATTTTCCATCCAAACACAGAACTGATAATCAGACCACCTTGAACAATTAACAATCTATTCAGTGTTGAGATTACAAAATTGATGTAGAAACCCATTAATCAACCTTAAAGCTGTTTCTGGTTTTAGCTGATCATTACTAAAACAATTCTTATTTTGACAAAGCCTAATTCCATAGAGTGCTAAACTGACTCTTTCCTGAAATTCATCATCAAGATGCTCTTATAAATGAACCATCTCTGCAAAGATATTATTGAATCTGGCACACAGTTGATTGCAATCCCATAGATGAACTAAAATCTGATTGCTTGAGCAAAAGGCCACAAAAGAAATACATCACTAATGAATTCATCTTCAACTGAACAAGACAAACACGCTTCTTGAATATTAAGATGATGTCTGTGTGATGTTCATCAATTCATTTTTCTATATTTTGAGTTAATATCTAAGTTAACCGGCCTGTGTTATATTGCAAAATTCATGGTTATTGATTTTGTTAGTTGTAACTCCTGCAGGCTATCAACTACTATATTGAAGGACCCTGAAGCATCATTATTGGCTTCAATTTTATTCTGCTTCAATCCAGCCTCTATATTTTATTCATCAATGTAACCTTTTCATTCTTATATGTTATATTTAGCCTTGCTTGTCCTTTTATTGGTTAAAGTGATTATGTGTTTGCAATTGCAGATACACAGAAAGTTTGTATGCTTTTCTATCCTTTGGAGGATTATACCACTTGATCTCTGGTGGAAATAGTATGTCTGTTATTTTCCTCGCTCTCTCTGGTTCTGCAAGGTCAAATGGGGTTCTGAATGCTGGCTATTTTTGTTATCAGACAATGCATCGGGCATATGATGCTCTCTTTCAGAAAAGACAAGCTCATGTGAGTTTGTTCATTCTCCCTCCCTCTCCTCTTTTCTTTTATTCCTTTTATATTATGAGTAGCTCTATGGCTTACCTGTCTGAAAACTTTATGGAAGTATTGTTAAATGTGTTCATTACTCCACTTGCTGTGTCCAAGTTTGACTGACTTTTTTTTTTCTGTTTTAAAATTATTCCTTTACTTCACATGAATAGTAAGAAATGAGAGAAATAGGATGAAAAATCTCTTTATCCGGGAAATGTAGTTGGTGAATTTCTCTTGTTTATACTGTAGATTCATGTAACAGACCAAATGCAAATGTTTTGAATCAATAGAGCTGTATTATACTGGTATTTGATATGAAGGCTTAGTTTGGATGGAGGGAAAAGTGGGAAGAGAATAAAGGGGGGGACTAGGAGGAGAAATGTCCAAAAATAGTAAATTTTTTTTACTGTGTTTAGGAGTTTTCTCTCGTAGTTTTCCTTCCACCCTATTTTTCTCCTCATCCAAATGAAGGGGAAATGTGGATTTGATAATTTCTTTCTTTCTTTCTTTTTTGACCTGTGGTGATTGATTCATCTTCACTTAGATGTCCAACCCCTAGCATTCATAAACCTGTAATCCTGCAGGATTAGATCTGCATCTTCAGTGCATCATGAAATCTGAGAGTCATGATTATTGTTAACACGCTTTTTTTTCCTCCAGTTGGCATTACTGGCTGTCATTTCTGGAGCTTTTCGATGTGCATGTATTTTTGCTCCTTTTATAGCTTACCAAGCTTATGGATATCACAATATGTGTGTTGGGCGTTCTCATGATGAATTGAGGCCCTGGTGCAAGGCAAGGGTACCACTGCTTTACAAGTACATCCAGAGTCATTATTGGTACGTTTGCCTTCAATTTGTGCAAGTATTTTTAATCTGGATAATGAATTCATGTACTCTTAATTATACTCTGGCCTCCCTTTCCTAATATGTTAGAATACATGTGAATCTTTACTCTCTAAGAAATTGAAGAGGCTTTATATGCAGTGAATGAGAAAAAAGTCTGACATTTAAATAATCAAGTATTCGGTGTAATTGTCTATTTCTATTTGTTCAGGGGTGTAGGTTTCTTGAGATACTTTCAGTTGAAACAACTGCCCAACTTTCTGCTTGCATCACCTGTACTGTCTCTGGCATTTTGCTCAATTTATTATTATGCTAAGTCAAGGCCTCAAAACTTCTTTTTACTTGGGTTTCAAATTTCTAAGGAGGAAAAGAATTGTGGGGTTGTGTTTCTTTCAGATGCCACCTCAAGGTCAAATGTGGCCTCCACCTTGGAGACATCCTCTGTTAAGGTAGAAGGTATTACTCTCAAATGTTCAACTGGATGATTGGGTTTAACAATTTGATGTATAAAGCATATTTGGAAGTAACTATGATCCAAGGGATGGTTCTGTAGGATCCATTGACTTGGGATTCCCAATTGGCTTTACTTTGACAGTTTCTTATATAGTGGGCAAATTTATCAATTCACAAATGTGTTTCATCCATTTTCGTTTTAACTCACTTCATCCTCATTTGGTGATGTGCACAGTTGGAATTGGTGGTTACTTCTTTTTCATTTTGCGACATAAGCATGCATTATCTTGCACAGATAGACTAAGATAGCATTTGGATTTTAGATTTAAAATCTCACGCATAAAATTCTTTATTTAGATAGTTTAAAAAATTTGAAATGAAAAAGGAGATAAACTGATATTCAAAATGAAAATGACAATTTTTTTTCTATTTTTTAATTGACAAGGGATGAGAAAAGATAAAAGTATTAATAGTGAAAACGTGAAAAAAAAATATTTGAAATAATTGAAATTTTAAATGACTAAGATGCTAAGAGAATTTGGAATTATAGGGAATTATAATATGAAATGGATTTGGATTTGAACCAAATCAGGATTTGGTTCAAATCCAAATCCAAATTCTCATTAATCCAAACACACCATAATATTACTTGTTATACTTTACTACCAATATAACTATCGCTTAATTTCAACATTTTCAGCAACAGAAAATTTGAATCTTAGGAGGAGAAGGAACACACTCCAACGAGACAATGCTGATATTCACATAGAATCTGAACAGGCAGCTCAGCCAGGATACTTGTCTGCCTCTGTTCTGCCATTTGTATTACACATGGGATTTATGGCTGGCACAGCGTTTCTTGTCATGCATGTGCAGGTGAGTGTTAATGTTATTATCAACTTCTGCTTCTTGTTATAGGAACTGGACTTGCGAACGACCCAAAACTGTCGACATGTTCAAGTTTTGCTATTCATGTTTTTATGGAAACCTAGTCTTGAAATTAGTTTCTCATGGGACTCTGGGAATTCACATTAAACAGGTTGCCACCCGTTTCTTATCTGCCAATCCTCCTCTCTACTGGTTTGCTTCATATATGATGACATGGCATGCAAAAAATAGTATGTGGAGACGTATAATTTGGGCATACTCTGCAGCATATATTTTTCTTGGCTGTTTGCTATTCTCGAACTTCTATCCTTTCACTTAACGAGATATGCTATTGGTTGTACCTAAAAAGCGGAACATTTTACTTCAAGGACTGCGTAGAGTTGCTCAAAAATATTGTCATCTGTTGGTTTTTTGGCCCTTTGATGGTGGCTGTTTGAGTGATTCAAGAGCAGTAGCATTATACACTTTTTGTTGCATTTCGGGAAGTGATGGGGATGGAAAGAAGGAAAAGGGAAGGCTACTCCATATCTTTCTTTTAAAAGCCCAGCCAACTTGGCAACACAACGCTGGATCTACGGAACTCTCCTAGTTTGTGACTTTTTTTTTTTTTAAATTGTTTTTGGGAATTTGTTTCTTAGTGTGATTCAAGCTTGGACGCTTCAGTTCCAAGGATAACTTCTAGGGGAGCTTATCAGTAATATGGATGTAATGTTCTCTGGCTTGGGACGTAAGACATCCAAGAGATTGACAAGTTATCTTTGCGTAACAGGTTTACCAAGTCATGGAACAGAGTTGGCATTGCTATTTTGTTCTATTAAGCCAAGTAGATATCAAGTAAATTTTTGTATTTGTTTATTAGATGTAAATAAATCAATTTTTAGTGAGCCAGGATTTGGTTGCACCTGGTGGTGAGCTAGTTAACTTGTACCAAAAGCAAGAAGATACGCTTTCCCATCCCATTCTTGTTCCTTGCTTCTCTTTCTCATGTACCCAAATAAACCCAATATTGCCTTGCTCATCTCTCTAGTCACAAAGATATTCAAATTATTTGCATTATCTGAAATAATAGTAAATATAGGGCATTTGTAACTACTTTATAATTTTAAAAAAAATTATGTGAAATATTAATCTCTTAGAAAGTTTTATATCTTTTTAACTATATTCTCATTAAATATATTATGTAAGTGTTTTTCTAATAACAATTTAAATTTCAATACATTATTTTTTTAAAAAAAATAATAAATAAAGTAAGAGTGTATATAATTAAAAAATTATAAAAATTGTTTGATGTCTTGTATTTTTGGATTAAGCAGATTTTTTTTTTACAACACTGTATTTGGGGGTCGTGTGTACGGTACATTTAGATGAAAACAAGCAAAACTGTGCAAAGCTTGGTTTGGAAAGTAAGTGATGTTCACGTAATTGGCCTCTAGAAGAACCTTTTTCGGGTTTCCGGGCAGGGTCTCCAGAAGAACCCTTTTTGGGTTTATCGGACCAGGGTCTCAAGAACAACCGAAGAGGCAAAAACCAAGAAAACCAGGACAAGTCATCAATGTCTATTTCAAACTTTCCCCACTAAGTGGGGAAAAAAAAGAGGCCAAGCTAAAACAGTTATGTTTTTAACATAACCTTATATATTAATAAATATTTGTTATGATTAAAATCACATTAAATTATAATAATTTTTCAATTTTATTTCTAGTAATGTGAACTAATATCATGGTCAACACATAAGTAATATTTTCATTTTTTTTCAAGATAAGTGAAAAATTATTTAATTATTTAAAAATATTATCACTTTTTTTATATTTAATAACCAAATAAACTTTAAAAAATACTTGTGCAGGGAAACTGATAATTTGTCCCAGTCCCACTACGATTTATGAACACGTAACCCTGGCCACCCATGTATTTATCCCAAATTTTAATGTATTATAATTATAATGAAAATTTGAAATTTCTCACCCTGATGCTTAAACCAACCTTTTAGTAGTTTTTAAATTTTCTCTTGAAAAATAATACTAATAGTAACAAGTAAGAATTTGATAATTCCTGTTCTTTACAATTTTGTTTTAATAAAATAATAAATATTTAATTAATATATTCCCAAAGCAAATTGTCTTTTCCTAATCATACACGCAACTTCACTGTGCAAGTTCAACACGCCAACAGCTCCGAAAGTCCAAACTGCATTGCCGACTTCAATTTTCACGAACCTTGTTTCTTGTTTCTTCACCTTCTTCAATTTCCATGGCAACGACGTCATCTCCAATCACCGCCACCGGCGGCCATTCATCTCAGCCTTACGATCGAGCCAAAGCGGTCAAGGAGTTCGACGAATCCAAGGTCGGAGTAAAAGGCCTCGTCGACTCTGGCATCTGCACCCTCCCTCCTTTCTTCGTTTTCCCTCCCGAGTCCCGTTCCGATTTCAGACACTGTCCCGGAAGTGAGTCCCAAATCCCAACCGTCGACCTCTCCGGAATCGTCGAAAGCGACTCCTCCGAACGCCGGGCCTCCGTCGTGGACGAAATCCGGACCGCAGCCTCCACTGTGGGCTTCTTCCAGATCATCAACCACGGCATTCCCTTGGGAGTCCTGGACCGTACGATCGCCTCAGTCAAGGCGTTTCACGAGCAACCGATTGAGATCAAGGCGCAACTGTACCAGAGGGGGGCGACGACCGGCGTGAACTTCATATCGAACGTGGATTTGTACAGTTCACAAGCAGCGAGCTGGAGGGACACACTGCAGGTAAAGCTGAGCCCTCCCGTAGCTGATCGGAGCCTGATTCCAGAGGTGTGTAGGGCGGAGCTGATGGAGTGGAACCGGCAGATCGAATGGCTGGGAGAGTTGCTGATGGGATTACTGAGCGAAGGGCTGGGATTGAAGAGGGAGAGGTTGAAGGAGATGACGTTCAACGAGGGAAGAATGATGGTGGGACATTATTACCCGTTTTGCCCTCAGCCAGATCTGACGGTGGGGCTCAACACCCATGCGGATCCAGGGGCGTTGACGGTTCTTCTTCAGGACCACATCGGAGGATTGCAAGTTAGAAGCGGTGATGGCTGGATTGATGTCAAATCGCTCCCAGGTGCTTTGGTTATTAATATCGGGGATTTGCTTCAGGTACGAATCTTTCCTTTCCTTTGCTTTTCTTTCTTTCTCATTTTTTAATAGAATCTGGATAACCTTTTTTTGGTATATTAAAAAAGAGTACAAGTCAAGTCTTTAGGTCAGCATGGTTTTTATTATCATCTATCGCCTTTGTACGATAAGGTAGGGGTAATGAGTGATAAAAATAGCAAAAATAACTCGAGCAAACAAAAGCCTTGCTAATAGTCAAATGAATTTTTTAATGACAAATAATTTTTTTTAAATAAAAAATGATAATTTAATCATTTAAAATATAATAATACTTTTTAAGTTTTAAGAGATTTAATTATCATTAAAATTTAAAAGAATGATAAAATGGCTCCAAAATACTAATAAATACATGTTTGGATAAGTATTCAAATTGAGTTTTGGCACCCAAAACCTCAGTTGGATGTCAAAAGCTCATTAGGATGCTAAAAAATTTGTTTGGGTGAAAAAATATTGACACGGGCGTCGAGGACTAAATGCTTGTTCCAACTGTAAGTTAGGAAATTGAGCTGAGTTTCATTCTTTAACAAGACATTGCATCTTTCTCTTTTAGATGTTGTTACCTGTCATTGCCTTCTTCTTTGTTATCTTAACTCAAAATTTCAAGACTCAAGTTTATGAGTCCTTTCTCTTTATTATATATTAGTTATTAAATCTAATTTTATTCGATGTGGGACTTTTCACATCGTCTTATGTCTGCTCATATTTGGATAATCTAACAATCTCTTCCTCAAGTGTGAATCCACAAGTTTCTTATATCAAAGATGCCCTAAATACCAATTCTCTTATATTGCTAGGGCCAGCCCATTTTTCAGGCTTCAAATGGTGTGGCGCACACAAGTCCCCATTACAATTAAGGCCATCCCATTTTTGAGCTTTGGCTAACAAGTCTTGAACAAAACCTAGTTTTGATATCACTTGTTAAGAATGGAGAGCGATTGCTTGGGAACAGAGGGAGAGGAGAGAAGGCCAAGAGTAATAAAAAGACGTCACATCTTAACTCAAAACTTCAAGACTTAAGTTTATGAGTCTCGGGAGGCCGCTCCTTAAGTTTATGAAGTCCAAAATGGACTAGCCTTGATTGTAATAAGAACTTGTGTGCACCACATCGTTTGAAGCTAGAAAACTAGGCTAGCCCTAAAAAATAGGGACTTGGTGTTTAAGGTATCTTTGATGTGGGAGTTTGTGGACTCACACTTGAGAGAGAGATTGAGAGATTGTTAGATTGTCTAAGTGTGAGTGAACACAAGATGATGTGGAAAGTCCAACATCGAATAAAATTGAACTTAATAACTAATATATAATAAAAATGAAGGATCTATAAACTTAAACTTTGAGATTTTGAGTTAAGATATGATGTTTTTTCATTTTTCCTCCCCTCATTTTTGAGCAGTTGCTCTCAACTCCTAATAAAGGTTGTGGGTTCTACCAAGCCATGACCAAAGAAGCTCTTCAACCCCTGCTTCTTCTTTAACCCTTTTGTTACCCTCTTGCTGCTCTTACCTTCTTTAACCTTTGCCAATTGCAAGATTTGATTGTTTTCTCATCAAATTTGTTTGTTTTTTGATGGATTGATTAGAGAGAGGAGGTAGGGGAAGTCATGAATTCCTCAAGTCTATCTATTTATTTTTTTCGCTTCTTTTTGTTTTTTTGTTTTTTGGCCAAAAGATAAAAGCTTGATTCGACTTGATTTATCAGGGACCAAAGCCATTAAATTGATAAATTCTAAACTAATTTCCCAATACCCCTTTCTCGGTCCTTATACAGCACATACATACAATTAATTACTTGTAACCGATTTCTTAAAAAATTTAAAATATAAAATTTTATAATTCATCAATTTATTTTAATTTTTTTAGAATTGAATATTTTATAATTTATCAACTTATTCTATCTTTCTAAAATTGAAGATTTTGAATTTACCAATTCAATTTTTTTAAGGGTTATTCTTAAAAAAATTATAATTTAAAGTTTTATATTTTTCATTAAAAAGATTAAATTAGTCACAATATATATATATATATAATTCATATCTTTTTTTTTGTCATACAAATCTAAACTAGCTTTTGAATTATATCATTCAAATAAATTTCACCTTGTCAAACTAATTTTTTTAAAAGATTCAGCTTTTCATAATTGGGTATTTTAAATTTTATAATTTAATTCTACATTTTTTGAAAAAAATAATATTTTTGATTTATTAGCATTTTTAATACTTGTAACGAACTTTTTAAAAAAAATTTATTTTTTAGTTTAATTTTTTCTGAAAATATCAAATTAATTACAAAAATATATATAAAAAATAATATATATTTTTTGTGATCATACATCCTAATTGACTTTTGAATTAAATTATTCAAACAAATTTAAGTTTGTTCAACTGACTATTGAAAAAAAGATATTCAAATATAAATCATGTTAAAATCATGGACTTTTCTCCTAACCTCGGTTGACTTTAACTTCAGTTATGAATTTTTTAATCCAAACATACACTAATTCAACTTAAGTCTCAAGTGTCAAACTTTAAAAATTTATAAGTTTGGCTCTCAATTTTGCAATTTGATTGTGAAGAATTTGTAATTTGTGTTCAAAGTTTAATGAGAAAAATAAATTTATTTATTATTCAACCATGTTAAAATGTGATAAACAAGTTGTAAATTCATTACAAAATTAAGAGCTGAACTTGCAAGTTTTTAAAATTTGATACTTGAAATTTAAGTTGAATTAATTAATCTTTTTGGGACATTTTTGTCATTCTCCTTTAAAGTTTTCAATGAAATGATAAAAATATCCTTTAGTTCAATAATGACTAAAGTGGACTACTAATGTAAAACAAAGGAAGGATTAACTTAAGTATTGAAGTTTTAAGTTAAGATTATTCAGTTGTTCAAGTATGGGTGTACTTGAGTCAATATACAAGAAGAATAAAGTTTGACCTAATAATCAATATAAAATATAGGAGAAAGATGCCACGGTGAGACAAAAATAATTTGTAGGTCATCTTTGGGCATGATCTAGATTAAATTTGAGAAAAATGATAATTACGCATCCTATAAGAATATTAATGATAAATATAAATTTAAATATTGAAACCTCAATCATAGACAAGGGTCATTATTTATAATAAATTATTTTTTATTAATCGGCTTGAGATTCACAATAAACTTTAATAAATTCACAACTAACATAACAAAAAGATTTATAACTATCTTTTGTTGATTTTTCATGTGATGGTAAAAATTCACAAATGATTGGCTTATGATTTATAACTGATTTTTATAAATTTTCAACTAATGTTATAAATAATCTCAAGTATATTTAGTAAATTTTTCAAATGATTTATTTATATATATATATATATATATTGACAAGAAAAAAAAAGTGATGGAGATGTGATTTACAACTTAGCCTTGTAAATTTTGAACTAACATTATAAATAATCTCAAGTACATTTATTTTATTTTTTAAGTGGTTTATCTATATATTAATAGCAAAAAATCAAGATTTACAATTGATTCTCATAAATTTTTAATTGACATTACAGATAATTTCAAGTGTATTTAATAGTTTTGTCAACTAACTATTCGCATTTTTCTTGTTGCAAGTATGGACAATATTCTGTTATTAAAATTTTACTCTCTCTGTTTCAAATTATAAGACACTTTTAGATAAAATTTCACATGCCACTAAACCTCATTAAATATACTTAACAACTTTATCTTTCCAAAACACAAATATAAACTTTTAAAAATACCCATTATTTAATATATTGAGAAGAGAAGTGATGGAAATTAATTATAGAGAGAGAAATGATAATATTAGAATTGAAGCATTTAATAAAACCTTAATCTACTCAAAGTGTCTTATATTTTGAGACGAAAAAACTCCTTCAAAAGTATCTTATAATTTAAAACGGAAGGAGTAATAATTTAAGATATATAATTATATTTAATGTTCTTATAGAGTCATTAATTATCATTTCCTTTAAATTTGTCCTCTTTGGGCATGACACAGGCTTCCTCTGAACTTCCTTTGAAAGAATATAAATAACAAAAAATTCTATTCAAATTGATTCTTGAGAGAATGAAAGTGAATTTTGAAAATTTTAAATTAATGATAGTTAAGTTTTTGATAAAATTTCTTAAAAAATGAATTGTAAATATTAATTTAATGAATGCAAATCCAGTTATTTCAATTGTAGATAAGAGATGTATGTTTCAATTATAACTCTTAAATTGTATTTAAATGAGAATTGTTTGAATTGAAATTTGCTATTTATTTTTTTAAAATTTTATGAAAGACTTAATTGATATTAATTTGATATTTTGTGATGTCTTTGTCATTCTCCTTTGTTTTTTTACCAAAGCTGCACTCTCTCTTTCTCTTGGCTAGAAAGTGTGTTTCAGTTATAGCTATTAAATGGTATTTAAGATTTTCATTTATAATTGTTTAAATTGAAATTTATTATTTATTTTTTTTAAATTTTATGTGAGACGTAATTGTTATTAATTTAATATTTTTTCATTCTCCCTTGTTGTTTTTACCAAAGCGGCACCCTTTTTTTTTTTTGCGGCTAAAAAGTGTCTTTTAAGAAAAAAAGAAAAAAAAAAGTGATCTGTGCGACTTTAGTAAGGAAACATCTGTAAAATTTATTTCTTTTGAGAAAAGTATATTGCTTTTGAGCGTAGAGCAGAATTTTGTGTAATTTTAATGAACTTTAAAAGAAATTTACATTGACCTTGATGAGATGTAACCCGATATCCCAACAGATTTAAGTTGTAACTTGTCTTTATGGCTTCCAAGATGCTTCTACGCTAAGCAATCATGGCATGCTCTGAAGCTGTTAAAAGGGTTAATTAGCAGAGATTATATATAGCCTAAGGAACACTGAGCACAAGACACCATTATTGTCCAAATTTGGGATATGAACTCATCTTTGAGATGAGATTTGAATCGTCCAAGTTTCAGAGTTTCATTTTACTCTTATTTCCTTAGAGCAGTTGATCTGAATCACATGACTGCTAAAGGAGCTTCATAGAACCTGATGACTTTCCTGAACTCAGCTGAGGATGTGTGTGTGTATGAGAGAGAGAGAGAGAGAGAGCTATGTAAATAGGGAGTTAAAATGAAACACAGTCAAACCAATCCATATTCCTGTGTTTATGAGTCGTTCTTTTCTATGTACTATATGGAAAGAAAGAAGAACAAGAATGTGATACGATACAATGGCCTTCTTCCATTTTGGCATTATGTTTCTCAGATTGTTTCCAACGAGGAATACAAGAGTGCTCAACACAGAGTGTTGGCAAATAGTTCGAAGGAGCCACGCGTGTCAGTGGCAGTGTTCCTGAACCCAGGTGCTAGAGAGGATGTTTATGGGCCATTGCCGGAGCTGACATCTGCAGAGAACCCTCCCAAGTACAGGACCTTCACGTTGAACGAGTTCTTGACAAGGTTCTTCAAGAAGGAGCTGGATGGTAAATCTCTCACAAATTTCTTCAGGCTCTGAATCATCTACACAATGTTTGTGCGAATTCCAAAGCTTGTAAAATGTTATAGCACATGTATACCTGTGCTCCCCTCAATATTCATGAACTAATAATATATATACACATTTACAAAATCTATCTTTTTTATTAACACAATGTTATTCAAAAGGATCTTCAGGTGCAGAGCATCTTGTTCGACAAAAACACACATTTTTTCAGTTTTATCTAGGTATTAAAAATCAGAAGGTTATTGAATCAGTCAAAACGTTGATTTAAATATTAATGGTTTCATTTTGATTGAATAAGTTATAATTAATTAAATTACTATATTTTTAATCATATATTAATTATTCTAGATAAAAATGAGGATTCGTACAAATTGCAAAAAAAAAAATGAATTTTAGATAATAGTGTGTGGTTCTTTGATATGAGCTTTTTTAAAAAATGCTATTCAAAGAAACAAAACTGCTATTCAAAAAGCAAATTTTAAAGAACCACACAACCACCACCATAGGCTTAAGAACATTAGCGCCGACAAACACTATCACATTGGAAATCTGCAACTCCCAACCATACCGCCAAACATACCCCAACAAGACAACATGGGATCAATGCAGAGAAGCTAGAATCCACCACCAACTCAAATAGATCGAAGATAAAGAAACCAGAGGACTATAACTATATTGAGATGGATGAAGAGAGGCACCAAAACCCTAGATTCACAATCTAGCTTACAAACTTCCATTTGCAACATTAGAGCCTTCAAACTCATTGTCCCTCAACACTCCTTCCCCATCATTGCCATTGCACAAATTAATCCGCACCACCACTCACTCACCCAAACGAAAGCCTCAACCCTTGGGGTAATCAGCACCAGAAACCCAATTGATGGTAACACTCAAAGCCTCCCATACACGGAGAGGAGGGAGGAAGGGAGAGAGGTGGGGACGGAGCCCTAAAAAAAAACAAGAAGCAATATTTCCATAGTTTTAAAATATAAGGTATTTTTAATTGAATGAAGTAGTTACTTATTTTTAAACTAATACTATCTTTTTATATTTACCCTTATTAAACATTTTATAATAAATATAAAGTCACCATCAATAGAAGTACTTTAAAAAAAAGGCTATGATTATACCTTGAAAGACTAAAAATACCTTACATTTTTTAATAGTTAACTTCTCAAAAAATACCTTATATTTTTGAACGGAAGGGGTAAACTTTGTCCAAATATGAATATAATCTTCCCACATCCTTATCTTCAATTATAGCTCATCCTATACTTAATATACGATAAAGTTAACTAACTACACATTTATTAAAAAATAGTAGTTGTATCCTTAAAATTGTTAAAAAAAATTAATTTCCAAATTTAACTTTTTTATAACTAATAATAATAATTATAATAAAGTATTGTATATGACTTCGAATAAACAAGTGTTAAGATTGAAAAGAATAAAACATTAATTACTCTAACTTTATTTTATATTAAGTACAAAAAACAATTTCAAACTTTATCTTATGTTAAGGTCTAGAAGGTGTGCTAGTGTGGACTAATTCAAGAGATGCAAAGGAGCCGAAAACACGTAAATTGAACAAAGCAAAAACAAGTTGGATATCAATCTATACCAAGTCAACTCATTAAGAATTAAGTATTCTATTTATAAATCATTACAATATATTTCGTTGAAATAAAAAAATATTAAAATTTAATAACGACAACAACAATAAGAACAACCACATGTATTTGGAGTGTCGTGACATCCGCCATTTGGTAAACATGTAATCGATATGATTTTTTTTGGACTTTCTGATTTTCTTTGGACTTAATTGATATGATTTTTAACACCAAAACCCCATAGGGAGTGCAATTATTTTAAAAAAAAAACCTTAAATTGGGGCACGCTATTACTTGATACTAGTTATTTGTATAAAAAATTTTAATAGTGAAGACTAAATTATTTTTTTCACAAAAGATAATAACTAAATCAAGAATTTTGAAATCACAGATACTAGATAAAAATTAAGTAAACTTATAATTATAATACTTGGCAGTATCATTATGAAAAATTTTTGCATGAATCTAGTATACCATGTCATCCATATTATATTTAATAAAAATATGTCATGTCAGATAATTATAAATATAAATGGATTCTGTAATTGATAATGGTAAGATAAAAGAAAACAAGAAATTAAAGAGGTTCTTTATTTCAAAAATAATGACACATAATGTTTTATTTGATTGAATTGGTACAATTTGGCATTTTTTTTTTTTACTGGACAAAATATGGATAACGTGATATGCACAAGGTCCATTCAAGAATTTCTGTTATGATCTTTTAAAATAGTTAATTTTCTACGTTGGTATCCAAGAGTTGTCAAACTTATACTGAAAATGACAAATTCTCAACATTTACTACACAATAAAATAAGTATCGTCCAAGTTAGACATTATATAATTAAAATCGCCATGAATTATTTCAACGGCGTAAAAAGGAATTCAGATTTAAATAATTTTCACATCCAATAAAATCATTGTTAATTACATCGAACTCACAATAATACAACAATACGACGTGGAATGTTAATTGAAAGTGTCACAACCATGCGACGCATATCATCTTCCACACCCAGTTAATTTCAACGAACATGAGGTATTTTGAGTTGAAAAAGTGACACGATGGTACTATTCAACTAACGAAAGTATTTTTAATTCAGACGACAAGATATGTTTATTTCCAAGTAAAATAATAATAATAATAAAAAAGCTTAGAAAGCTTAGAAATGTAGTCTGTATATAAGTTTCAACCTGCTGCGTTATTCAAAGTAAACCAAAATAATTTGACCTTAGTTTTTTTTTTTTTGGCACTAAAAAGGCGCCCATTTTATTAATATCAGAAAAAAGATTACACACACTAATCAGAAATCAAAAACAAAGAAAAGCAATAAACCTAGATACAACCTAGAGAAAATGATCATATTATTGCACATAGAGCTGAGAATTTAAGTATGTATATGATCACATCAATACCATATAGTATAACGTAAATAATAAATAATTATATTTATAATTCTTGTCATTTCAACTTTTGTTAACGTGAATGATCGGACTCTCATTTCTTAAGTAAGCAGTTGACATTAAATTTCCCATTTTTGTGTTTTTCTTTTACCTTCCATAATTTATATATATATATATATATTCTATTTCTATTCATCATTTATTAATGAAAATGTATTTTATTACACTTATTCAATTTAATGTTGTAACTCTATATATCCTCGTCAAAATTAAATTGCAATTTTTGGTTGTGAAACAATAACTCCGATAGATGGTAAATAGAGAAGAGCCAGCATATATATGTTTTTTCCCTTCAAAAAGTCACGGTGTAATTATTTATTGTTTTATATTTCTCATAAATGAATAATTTGTCTTATTTTTATGAGAAAATTGGCCATTGGCTGGAATATAGTTGCTGCTTAAACCAATTTTTCAAAAATTTAGCAATATGACCGGTTCATATATTATATATATATATATATATATATCCATATATATCATTGATATACATCCGTGTGTCATTGATAGACAATCTTAATAACAAGATTTCAGAAAAATTTACAAAAGTTTTTATCTTTGATATACATTGTATTCAATGATTAATATTAAACCGGCCATAATGCAAAACATAAGAAATATTGTGGTATTATCTTGATTTGATCTTATAACATAGCCTATATATACAAAAGCCCATATTTTTATCTAAAAAGAATTAACAATTTCAAAAGTTAGGTTTTATGCGTATTTATATAACTGTATTCCTTCTCTTCTCTTGAATCTCTCATGTCTAAGATCATCCTAAATCCTAAATATTAAAAAAATTCCTTCCTCCATTTAAAAATATAAATTTTTTTAAGAAGTTGAACATTAAAACATGGAAAGCATTCTTAGTGTTTCAAAATATAATTGGTGTGCTTTTTTTTAAAAAAAATGCCCATAATAAATAAATTGCTTTCTGTTTATTTTAAAATAAAATACCATATTAAATAATGATAAATAATATGGAGAATTATGTTAACGTTCACACAAAAAAATTAATTATTATAACGTCCATTGACAACTAAACTAACGTCATTGAGAATTAATTGTGTTGTCAATGGCTTTAGTTCAATTATCAATAGATTTGTATGTAATTCTTTCTAAATAGTAGTATTTAGTATTTAGGAAAAGACATTATTAACTTCTTTGTTAGGGAATGAGATTCGGTTAAAAATACCTTATATTTTTTAATAGAGGGAGTAAGTTCTAATTATATTTTGATAAAAACCATTCAAATTTATATTAAAAAATTCCTGTTAAAAAAGGTTTGCACCAGGGCCGTCCTAATCAATCCAACAACAAAAAATTGCACGTTAACATAACTCATTTTCCTTATTTTAGAACAATTATAAATTAGTAAAACCACCTAAAAATACGAGTGGTGAAATCTATGTTGTGCCCATTTTCTACATGCACCGCATTACGTACAACAAAAAACACTAAATATTTTTTTGAAAAAAAGTGAAGTGAAACTTTTCATGCACATGCAATAGAGCTTAAAATTGGTTAAGTAATTAACTTAGCTTTTTTGTACTTAATTTATTTGAATGATGATGATGATCGATGATGATGAAGTTAGTTTAGAGTTAGCGGCTGAATTCAAATGCTGAAAAGTCTTGATACAAGTGAAACAGAGTAGAATTTGCATGCATGTGTGATATAATATATATATATATATATATATATAAAACAAGAATTAAAATTCAATTCAGATTCTATGTGAAAAGTTGGCTTTCTATGCATTCAATAAATAAATAAATAAGCCACAAAATTACCTTTTCCCTACATAAATCTTACGCACGGAATTCATTAAAAAAATATTTTTCTTGTTGACAAATCAATGAAAATATTGAATTGTTTATTTGTGAATGTAATCATTCAATTAGAAAATGTCTCAAAAAATTTTATGACTAGAGATTTTGTAACCAAAAATGTCATAGGCCAGGTGTATTTGAGATAATATAGATTCTTTTGATTATAAGTTCAAATTTAACCTTTCAATTAATAAGTACATAGTTCAAGATTTTTTTTAAGAAATAATAAAAAAAATTAACATATCATGTAAACACAGTACATGTACCATTTCTTTAGAACCATGTTTAACTTCTAAACAATTTTGAATATGGTGTAGATTAAGCACGGGGATTTTGTATGATTAAAATACGATCCAAAATAATAATTAGCATTTTCGGGGCGAAAATTAACAAAATCTGACAAAATTACATAGCTTCTTCATTTTACGTGTGGAATTGATAAATAACAATTCTAGTTGAATAATTAACTAATGTACTATTAATTATGAAAATGGCCGTCCAACCTTCAGTATATACCATTTAGATATGGTAAGTGCACAAATACATTTAGATATGGTAAGTACTAATTACGGCAATTTCATCCTTGCTTGAAAATTATTAAGAGATATTTATTTGCAAAAAATTCAAAATAATCCTCATCATTAGAGCATTCGTCAAAAACTACTCTCCTTTACAATCTAATTTGATTTGAGAGGTGAGATTTGATATTTTTTCTGATTATCATTTGAAAAAATCTCCAAAGAATCATTCGAGTTGTGGTGCGCACAGAATTCAAATCCTACTTCAGCGCCCCCATTATAAATAGCCTAAACTCGCAATGTAATAATCACACTCCAGCTCTCTCTGTCATCTCAATATTAACCACTGGATCATCTCTATCTTTCTTTCCTCTTCAATCCATTATGGCTCCACCTCCTGAAACCCATGATTCAAACCAAAACTATGACAGATCCAAAGAGGTGAAGCAATTTGATGAGTCCAAGGCCGGAGTTAAAGGCCTTGTTGACTCCGGCATCACCACCCTCCCTCCCATGTTCGTTAACCCACCGGAAGTCTTAGCCACCCTCAAACCCTCTCCCTTCACCGGAGCCGAAATACCCACCATCGACCTTGCCGGCATTCACTCCCCAGACCACCGTATCGCTGTGGTCGAGCAAGTGAAGCGTGCAGCCTCCACCGTGGGCTTCTTCCAGGTGATCAACCACAGTATCCCGGTTGAAGTCCTCGACGAGGCCATCACGGCCATGAAAGCCGTCCACCAGCTGCCGGCAGAGGTCAAGGCGCCGTTGTTTAAGAGAGATATAAAGGGGGTGTCACTCGTGTCCAACATGGACTTGTACCATTCTAAAGCTGCGTACTGGAGGGACACACTTCTGATACAGTTCGCGCCGGTTCCGATCAACCCGGAGGAGATCCCAGAGGTTTGTCGGAAGCGGCTGATTGATTATAACCAGAGAACTCTTCCGGTGAAGGACCTGTTGCTGGAATTGTTGAGTGAAGGGTTAGGGTTAAGCAGAGGGAAGTTTAAGGAGCTGACATTTGGAGAAGCGGTGACCCTGTCAGGTCACTACTACCCGTATTGCCCTCAGCCGGACCTCACGATCGGGTTCCGGTCGCATACCGACCCGGGAGTGTTGACTTTGCTGCTGCAAGACCACATGGGGGGGCTTCAGGTGAAGTACAAGGAAGGTTGGGTTGATGTCAAACCAGTCCGTGAAGCCCTAGTTGTCAACGTTGGAGATTTGCTTCAGGTATATTAAAATTAATTTGCTTTGTTACAGACAATAATTCTAAATGAAAATTTGGGTGCAGTTCATCAAAACAAATCCTGTGATATATTAATAATTAGTTATTAAAAAAATTAAACTTTCCCTCCTCTATATCTATATTTTTTCAAAAAGTTGTCGGATCTTACAAAATATAATATAACGATTTTCTTTGGTGATTTAATTTGACAGATAATATCGAATGAGAAATACAAGAGTGTGGATCATAGAGTTTTGGCGAGCAATGCTCGAGAGGCAAGAGTTTCAATAGCGACGTTCTTCAACCCAGGGGCTGCAGAGAGTGTGTACGGACCTCTGGAGGAGCTGACGTCAGCAGAGGACCCACCTCGTTTTCGACGTGTCACCTACAAGGATTACATGCACAAGTTCTTCAACAAGGAAGTGGATAACACGTCTCAGACTGACTACTTCAGGATAATCAAGACCCATGCATCGTAAATAACAGTAAACAATAAGATTTCGACTGCTTGACTTTGATCTGTCGCATGCTGTCAGGTTACATGCAAACAAATCAAAATTGGCTGTTGAAATGAAATTAAATTGAAAATCAAAGACTATACTGAATAGGAAGCTATAGTCGAGGTGGACTAGTCCTCCTATCCTTTTAATTTGTTTCTCTTTTCTTCACTTGAATAGTAATGCTTAGGGAGATCATCTACTAATTAAGTTAAATCATCAGTTAGTTATAATTTACAAATAAAATAAGTGTGGCTGCTTCTGTATTTTCGTGTGTATTGTAATTGATACGTGTTTGCCCTAAAGAAGGTAAACCTGCGTCGTGTAAACTTATATGCATACAAACTTTTGTACTGAAGTCTGCATAAGTTTGTATTGATGAAGAATTAATTAAATAAATAAACTTTTAGCTTATATATGTGTATCGATTTAGTCCTTAACACCTTTAAATGACCTTGACATGGCTAACCGAATGATGTTGCGACAGTCATGTAAATTAACAATGTGGGAAGCAATAATGCATACTTGGATATGAAAACAAATGCCACATTGATTAAATTAGGATTTATAAAATAGTAAAATCAATAACACCCCAATAATTAGGACTAGGAGACTTGACTTATGTGTATTAATTAATTCACGTGTATATTTCACATCGGCAACCTAATTTACACACCATTTTTTTAGGGAATAAATTGATAACTATTCTAAACTTCAGACAGATTTATAAAAGGTTTCTAGCCAGGTGACCTGAGAATAAATTAAGAGAAGCTTTTAGTTATATTCATGAATAAGAACTTTTTCAGAGAAAGTTATTGATTATTGTCGCACAAAACATTGGCCCTGTTTGGCAAACATGTAAAAAAAGTAAAAAAATAATAAATGAATAAATTACTCTCTAAAATTTACGTCGAACAATATTATAGATTTTGAACTAGTTTATTATATAAATTATTTTTTTACCTTTTGAAAAATGTGCAATCTAATTACTGTCTCTAATAAAAGTTAATTTTAACTATTAATTAATTAAAAAATAACAGATAAAGATTTCAAAAATTATAAAAAATAATCAAAAAATTATAATAAAGGAATCAAAAGTAACAAGATAAGGACTCAGGAAATTATACAAAATGACCAAAATTACAGAGAAAGAGCAATGATTTTTTTGAGTCTTTTTTATAATTTTTGAGATTTTATTTTATTTTTTAACTAATAGTAAAAATTAACTTTTGTTAATTATATGAGTTAAGTTGTACTATTTTTAAAAATTGAGAGAATAATTTACATAATAAAAGAATTCAAAATCAATGGTGTTAATAAACTTTAAGTTTAAAATATAATTTGCTCATTTATAAAAAAAAATATATTAGTTCATCATAAAACTACTTTTAAAAAATAAAATATTAAATTATTTGATAGTTAATAAACACATGTGCAATTAACTTAATTTTTGTGTGCCTGAAAATATAATTATCAAACTAATCTTACACACACACACACACAGACACACCTCAAAAACGTCGTTTGCATTTATTTATATGTATTCGAACTCAAAAGTCAAGACCTCGTGAATTATCACACGACTCTTGACAACACTGGTTCAGATCCTCTTCTGCTCTTCTTTCTCCTCATCCCATTTACATAACAAAATAATGGTTCATATTTAATTATTTTATAAAATAATTATTATAATATCATATAAAAATAAATAAATAAATAAACTGTTAAAATTTGAGATGTACAGTTTATATTGTTATTAAAAAATTTATAAATCAATTTTTTATTTATTTTATTTTAATTATAACAGGTCAAATTTTAACAGTGTAAATTTATTTAATTTTTTTAATATAATATTATACTTTTTTGTATAAAACAATTAAATCTGAATTATTTATTCTTTATCTAATAGCGAAGATGAGATGAGCAGAAAGGATGGGGAGAGGATCTGCTTCCTGATAAGACACATCACACATATAACATTATCTTGTAATTAATACTCGCTCTATTAAAAAATATAAGATATTTTTTAAGAAATTAAATATTAAAAAATATAAGACATTTTTAATTTTTGGAGGTGAAATAATTACCTTTTTTTTAAAGTGCCCTATTGATAATGATTTTATATTTATTATATGGTGTTTAATATGGGTAAATATAAAAAAATAGGGTTAGTTTAAGATAGATAATTACTTTATTAGGGATGAAATTTGATTAAAAATAACTTATATTTTTTAATAGAAGGAGTATATTTTTTTCTTACAGTTTACGTCAGGATTGATCTTCTATTCATCTCCATAAAATAGTCGATGTTTTATAAAAGGATTCAAAATTTCAAATCGAAAAGGTCACCATTAAATTGGAAATCTTTAATTCCTCACTTGATGTATAAGAATACACGCCCCGATAATACTTCATATTCGAAATTAATTGGATCAGGTAAATTGTATTAATTTCAAACGGGATGATGCATTTAAGTTGACAAATTGTAATAAGAAATGCGCCAAATTCCGACTCCAGAAAACGTACCTAAATGTTGTATTCATGAATGTGCATGCTTAAGTAAAGCTAGTCTGTGAATTCCAATGTGACGTGAGTTTAAGTGTTTGTAATTTAATTTGACTTTCATATCACATCGAGAAAACGTCACTTACTATAAAAGTCAACCATTAAAATACCTTCAATACACTTATATTTCCCTTACTGTCTTGACAGTATATGTTCAAGCTCATGTTTTGTATCAGTTACATAGCTGTGGCTTATCTCTTCGTATATTAGGATTCACCTCTAGTTTATATGTCTATCATTTATCCTTTAATTACTCGACAAGGAACTTAATCATGCATTGAAGAGTACTAACAATGCATCATATTGATGGTTATCTAAGCCATTAACAATAACGTCCATCAATAAACATGTATAACAGATGTGCCATGTATGATCAAAGTGATTGTAACTTACTTTCACGGAATTCTATTTCTTTCTTTCCTACCCGCTCCAAACCATTCTTCCATGTCTTCATCATCAGTAAAATAAGACGTTTCTCTATTAGTCTGGTTATCAGAAGACCAGGACTCATCTTCACTATCTGTTGTCATCTCCATAGAGCTTTTGTTCATCTTCAGCATTTCCTTCTTCCATGCTTCTATTTTTTGTGGACTCTTTGACAATTCAGTCTTACCTCCAGCAATTGGAAAATTGTTAAACTGAGAAGTATCATTCCAAGAATAGGACCTTTGACCATTTTCATTCCTGTCTTCCACAAATCTCCAATCACCCGAACCTTGTCTCCTGTTCTTTCTTTCGGTTATGGTAAATGTTTGGCCATTAATGCTACCTTGATTTCTCCCAAAATTTAACTGGTTGCTCTGGCGGTAGCCTTGATCTTCAATTTGTGATTGATGAGAAGAGTCTGAAGCACTTGATGCCTTTGGCCGCCTGTGATCACATTTTAGGCAGACCATGTTTCTCCTGAAATTGAGGTAGTTGCACCTACACAAACAAAATTCAAATTGCCTCAGCACACACAGAAAATGTAAGCAATGAGATAGACAAAAAATCGATGATGTGTAGCATGAACATACGATTCACATTCCCACTCCCCTGGATTTAGCTGCCGCTTTGGAGGTTTCTCTTTGCAAAGGAAACATCTTGTATTCCTAGCGAAATTAATAAAGTTACATCTGCAGAAATGACATTAACGATGTGAGTTAGAAACAGGGATATTATTCATACAAATTCAAACAGTATGCACAGCCATTACTTATCGCAAATCCAGTCTCCCTTCTTCAATGGCAGATGCTCCTGATCATTCTGTAATTGCTTTATTCTTTCTTGAAAAAAGCCGTCACAGCTCAAGCACTTGATATTTCGGGCGAAGTTGAGGAAATTGCATCTAAACAATGAAAGGTACAAAAGAAATGTGAACAAGTGAAGAAAAAAATAATAAGGCATGCCAGAAAAAACTTATGGGATGTAATCAAGCTACTTGGGACAAAGCCAATCTCCTTGCTTCATTGGGACTTTTATATTGCCCTTGTCTTGTGGATTGAGATTAACTCTTTCAGTGGAATTGGAGAGATTAGAACCATCCTCTTTAATGCTGAGCTCCAATAATTCTCGCAGCAGTCTTCTCACTGATTCTTTTATCATTTTATTCAGACATGGTTTGTTCTCAACTGAACCAATAATTGGATCAAGCCCGTAAGTCAAGATTATACGCATTAAATCCACTGTCCTTCCTCCTTCGTCTTCACGTGCCTTCACAAATGCCCTTTCACACTCTCCCCTCAAATTGCAGGCGCTGCACACCTAGTTAAAGCAACAGTTTATGTAAATCTTGGTTATTTATAAAGGGGTCAATAATTAAATTTAGAAAAGAAGAAAAGGCGGGATAATGATGAAACGGGCAAACATCAATATATTCTTGCTCAGCACATACGGTTCCCTCGTCAATTCCCACGTGGGCTCTGAGGCGCTTCCCCGAGTTCACAACTTTCCTGTCTAAGCTCGGGCATCCATCTCCAACAATAACTTGGATATCCTTACGAGACAAGTACCTGATAGCAAAGGCAACCAAAAAAAAAAAAAAAACACTGACTGCCAATTATATCATTCTCATGGAAAGCAAGGGATTAGACAATTCTCGTGTGCACATCATTATTTCCAACCACAGAAATTTGCTCTGGACATGGTAAGCTAATACTCATGTAAATGATACATTATAGTTGATCTGGATTCTGGAAAGGTACAAAGTCCATAGCGTCAAGACAGGGATGAGTTTTAATAAGAAGTCAGTACATTTATTACATGCACTTTCCAATCTTTAAAACTAAAACTTCCCGCTCTCTCTACATTTTTTATTTTTAATTCTTTCTCTCGGCAAGAACAGACATGAAGCAGTCATTCAGAACGTTCGTCCCAGTGACCTAGACTATTGAATGTCATACCATTGTATGGTAAACAAAGCTTTTCTTTCCTGCCCTAAGAACACACATAGGATAAGAAGTCATAGACTAGATATGATAATATACTCCATCATTCAGCAGTCAACGTGACAGTTTTTTCTGCTATCTGTCACAGAGACCTAAACTCAAACACCTTGCCAGCACTCTATATAAGACCAACATACAAAAAACTAGCCACATTAATATGAGAAGCAAATATTTTGAAAACCGAATAAACAGAGAGATCCAAGAGCAAAATAATCTAGATTATATAGGTAATCACAATCTTTCTGAAGCCACAGTAACTTGAATTTTGATAAATAAGCAAACTTTTCCCGAAATTTAGATTCTACAGCTTTAGCAGAAATATAGATTAGATTAAGAGGCACGTACAAATAAACGAGTACCGTTGTCTCAGAAGTATTAAAAAAAAATTAATTCCCAAAGAAGGCAGCTATCCTTACCTCAAAAGATCAAATCGATCCCGACCGAAATTCAAGCACGCGGTCCTAATAATATTTGATTCCCTGGAACCCAATTCACCACTTCTAAATGGGTTTCCATCTGCATCAAAGTAACCTCTCCTCATCAAGCACTCCATCAAGTCCACCCATTCAGGCCAAGGATGTGAGATTTGAACCGCAGATAAGTTTTGTTTCTCGGGAACATCCTTATCGGAGAAATCATCGGAATCTGATGCTGATTGCCATAATGATCCATTCGTCGGTTTTGAAGATTGAAGCTCCTCAACCTCATTCAAGATGTACTCTAGCTTAGAATCTGGAGCCAGAATCTTCGTGAGGCTGTGAAAGAGAGAAATGGGCGAGGAAATTTTGCAGCCCGTGAGGTGATTGTTGAGGTTGGGACTGAAACGCGTGTGAATGCTCCGGAGCATTTCTTGTTCATTCGGAAAAGTTTATCAGTACCTGCGGAATGAGCATGAGCAGGAAAGTTCGGCTGCTCCGTTCATTCTCCCGCTCTTTCAACAACGGTCTGTTCGTCTGTGTGAGTGGAGGTTCAGAGGGGCCTGATAAAATTTGGGGTAATAAATCTGAAACGAGTTTTTAATGTTATTTAATTTGATATACAAGAGCAGAGTATATTTTTGCTGTAAGTAGAAATTGACAAAACATATGGTTGTTGAGGTTTTTTTCCCCATTTATCAACCCTTAAACTTTAAAATATTCGGAACAAATCAGTTTTTATAATTTCTTAATTTGATACAACTAAGTTTCTTTTTAAAAAAAAAAAAAACTGAATTGTAATGATCAATGAGTTAAAAACTTACAATTTAAAAACTAAATGGATAATTAAAAAAAATTTAAGGACTAAAAATTAGGGAGAATTTCATTATAAGATCACTAATAGCACATTATATCACATTACTTTTGTAATATTTGAATCACATACACATAATTTTCTTAATTTTTAAAACTTTAAAATGAATCTCCCTCAACTTTTATATTTATACACATGATTTTATATGATTAATGTTATATATTAATTATCTATATATAACTTAAAGTTTAAGGGTTATTCGTATATTAATCAAAGTTTGAAATTTAAATGCACACAAAAATAAAATTTAAGAGGTATATAGTTAATGGTCAAGGATTATTTGCATAAACCAAAAAGTTTAAAAAAGTTTATTACTAAATTTTAGAAGTTAATGGGGTTATTTATACGTGGTTCAAAGTTTAGAGACATAATTTAGCTTTATATCAAATTAGGATCAAAGAATTAAGAAAACCCACAGTAAGATGAAGAGATTTAATTGAAAATATATTTTGAAGAAAAATGACAATAATACACTTTATGGTTTTAACAAGTGAAATTAGGGTTTTAATAAATTACTAAAATTAAATATGTAGGTGATACTATCAATAAGTTTCATTAATAAATTAACAAGTATCATTAATAAAATAACAAGTTAAATTAAGATTTAATAAGTTATCATAATTGAATATATAGAGTTTCGATTTTGAATTAACAAATAACATTAATAAATTAATAAGTAAAATTAAAGTTTTAAATAAGTCATCAAGATTGAGTATAGAAAGAACATTATTAACAAGTTTAGCTAATAAATTAACAAGTAGCATTAGTAAGATAACAAATAATATTATTAAAAAAATTACTTGTTAATAACTAATAAAAGGCATTACACTCATTTCTCTTCAAAACTATTTTCAATTTAATTCCTTAATTTTGCAGTAAATTTTCAAAACTTTTTGGTTCTAGTTTGATAAAATATCTTGTTAGTAAAATTCTCTATAAAAAATTATATCAATTCTAAATTTTATTATTTAATTAATTATTGTTTAAAAAAATGACAATAACATTTATTTAAAATATATAAATGATAATTTGATCTCTTAAAATATAATAATATTTTTAATTTTAAAATTTTTTTATTATTAATAAATTTATATAAATTATTAAATTATCTTTATTAAAAATAAATAATTTAAATTTTTTTTAAATTATAATTTTTTTTATATTTTTAATAATGTAAGAGCATATCACAACTTTGCACGTTAATTTTTTATTTTTTACTATATTGTTATGAATTTAAAAATAAAATTTATAAAAATTTTAAGAGAATTATAATATTTTAAAAAATTAAATTATTATTTATACATTTTTAAAAAAATTATTGTTATTTTTTTTGTTTTTCTCGACCGATGCCAAATTCTTGCTGAAAGTTAATTACAACACAGCCCCGATAAAACACAGCCTTGCTAGTAGCGGATTCATTTCTGTTCGTCTGCGAACAAGCATTCCACACCCCGTCGGACGCCGTCCGCCGTTGTCAGCGTTGTTCTCGGGCAAGCAGCGAAGAAGGTTCGAACCTAGGGCTTTCTCTGCTCCCAAAAGCTGGTTAGATTGGTTTGTTTAGTCTGGATTTGAATCTAGATTTGAATTTGTTCCCCGGGTCATCTGTTCCCTGGGTGGTTGCTGCTGCTTTGTTTGAAATTTTTCATTTTAATTTGGATTTGAATCTGGTCGTGTAATCCTTTGAATATTGAGGCATTTGAATTTGGGATATTGACAGATTGAGTTTAATTTTTTGTTTTGCTAGTTTTTGCTTGAATAGTGTGTAATTGGCTATTATACGTCTTCCCTCTTCATTTTGATTACTAGCGACTCTGTGTTATTCTGCAATGTTGGATTTGTTGTGTATTGGCCTTCTGTTTATTAATCTTTTCATATTATAATCAATTTAGAACATTCTCAAGATATTTGTGGTGTATTATCTTGTCAATGATTTGGCTCGAGTTGTGTCAAAGTATGTGGAACAATACATATCAGCTGTGCATATTTCAAAGATTTCCAGTTTCCCTGATGTTATCTATAAATTCTTATGGATTTGATTAAAAAAAATTGACATTTTTCTTTCTCTGTCTTCACTCTTAAATGGCATACTAGCCCTGCGTAACAACAGAAATGGCAGTGAGATTCGCTATGCTTAAAAACACCGGAAGGAAAATGGTTAACATGCTAGGAATCAAAAGGTGGACCCATTCCAATGCCCAACCACCGCCTTTAGCTGGAATTATTAACCATGAGGTTTCTTCACCTCAATTTGTTTTGCCTGAGTTTAGTTTCCCAAGTTTCTCTTTTGCTGGATCTATGGAGCTTATGGCTGTCCCAAAAAAGAAGGTACCTTTTCAACTTATGTTTTTTTCTTCATGATTGACATTTTTTTTTAATGTGAAATTGATGAGAGTGCCTTAATTTCCATGATGTTCCGTTATTTCTTTTTTGGACTTAAATTTCTTTTTCATGGATTTGTATATCATGTAGGTTTCTCCTCATAAAAGAGGAATAAGAAATGGACCAAAAGCTTTAAAACCTATTCCGGTAATAGTCCGATGCAGGTAAGCTTTAGGCTTTTACTTCACTAGTGCTATCTGAGCTGTGGATGCTGTGGTTTATGACTTTGGAAATATGCCATCATTCTCATCATTAAATATAGAAAATTATCTGGATGCTGCATATGTGTTTTTATGCTGTTTCTAAAATAGTTTCATTTGGGTATGATGCTTCTTCTGAATTACTTAATCTTGCCTGGACTTGACCCTATATGTTGCTATGAACCATAGTTCTAGGGTGTGTTTGGTTGGGCTGAAAATTATCAGGTAGAAAATGTGTAGTGAAAATGAAATTTATGCTTTATTTGTAAAATTTTGCAATTCATTCTGAGCAAGCTCTGAGGAATGAAAATCAATCTCCAAGGGGCTGGCCTGACAGTAAGTCAGTAATGACTATGCAGTATGCACCGTGGAATGAAAATCATTATTTGGAAGTTTATTTCACGATTGAATGAAAGGGCAAAGGAGGGAGTCCAAGACTCTCCGCCATCTAATTTTCAAATCTTTTTGTCCCTCTAAATTGGAGGTTTTGGGTTGGAGTAGGCTGAATATATGCTACATGTACATCAAAACAAAGTTACCATAAATCATGAAATGCTATGGTTCTTATATGTGATTTCTTTACAACAAGTCTATCCAATTTGATGAGGTCGGCTACAAGCCCTAAATATGATTTCTTTATTCACTCTATTTATTTAGAAGTAATTCACCAGATTTTGCACTATGTAAGTTCTAAAATTTTGTTCTTGTTGCAAGCCATTTCATTCTATAAATGATACTGTCTCATTCCCCTTTAAACTTTCAAACAATAGAATGACATACAATCTGTTGTTCTACTCCTTTTCATTTCATTCCATTTCACACCTTGATAAATTCCTGAACGTAGCTTTAAGCATTTGTGAGAGGTTTGGTCCGCAGAAATTGCTAATGCAATTGTTGATCTACTTATGATGAATAAAAGACCAATAAATAAAGGGCGTGATGTGTGTTTTTCTGATTCAGATGCGAATAATTCGTTACTCTTTTTTCCCCCCCTTTTTTGCAGAAGTTGTGGCCGCGTCAAGCTCCCACACTTCTTCTGTTGCAGTGGGAATAGGAGTAATAGTGGTGACCAAAATGGTTCAGCCAATTGATCACTACTTTTGAAGCATAGTATCACGGTCTTAGAACTTCTCCAACCAGTTGCTAAACTAACCAAAGCCAAGCTTGACTTCTCTCCTGCTCCAGTCTCTCTTCTTTTCTTGTTCCGTCTATAGATTGTTCAAATTAGATTTCAAATTAATGTCATTTTTATGGGAAGGATTTTTATGATAGAACTTGTTACGCTAATGGATGCCTTATGCAAGAGATTTTGTTCCTTTGACTTGTTGCGAGATTGATAATTGATGGCAGCTAGAAAGATGATAATTTGGCCCAAACTAGAACTTGGCTCCATGTTGGTTAAAATTGAGGGAGAATCTTTTGAAGTGGTAATGTTTAGAAGGATAAACTTCAATCGGGATAGGATCCCAATATTGATATAAGGGTTTGAATTGTTATTATTATTATTATTATTTTTTGTATGCAGGAAAAAAGTTACAGTAAATTAAACTATATAGAGAGAGTTATGTTGTGCTAAAGTCCTTTGGTCTAGGCAAGTGTGGTCCAACCCAAGACAATTTGGTCCTGTCTGGCTCGAATAAAAACTAGTCTTTTAGGATTAAAAATATCAAACTCTTTCTTCGGATTAAACTAGATAGAAGACTGAGCATTTAGACCATTTGGTCCAATTTTATAAATTTATTTACTATAATTATAATTAATTTATTAATTATTATTATAATAAGTTAATTTATAATAGTAATTAGTTTTTTTTTTGTGTTTTATACTTATGACGTCATAAATATTGAGGAAAATTCTAGCATTGATCAATCTCAATTTTCTTTTATTGATAAAATTTGTTGTCAACTTGGTATGATGGACTTTAATCATGTTGAAGATGTTTAATTTAATTTAAATCCTTTATATTATAATTGAAATATTTTTTGCTATTGTTGGAGATTCTTGTGGATTTATAATTGTTGTTGTTGTGATAAATTTTATATGATTATACGTAATTTTTTTTATGTTAATTGAGTTTATTATGTTGAAATAAATTGCTACCTCTCATAGATGAAAAAGCAAAAAAAAAATGAAATATTGGATAAGATCAGGATTGGTCTCCTAATCATACTGGATTAGTCCAATCTTGTTTGGCTTTGAATTATATCAGGATCAAATCAAATCATAGGTTGCCTAACTCAATTTTTTTTATGAAAAGGACCAAACTTCAAGTTAGCTTGAAATCACGTTAGCGCTTTATGCAACCCTACTTAATTGTATTTTTTTGCATGAATTAGTTGTATTATTTTTAACTATACTTTTTTCTTTTGGGAAAATGAAAATAAAATTTTTTCAAATTATATAAATAACAATTTGATTTCTTAAAATGTGATAATTTTACTAAAGTTTTTAAGGATTTTTATGTCAATAAGTTTTAAAATGAAAAGACTATTTTGCCCTTATTAAAAATGACAATCTTCAATCATAATTTTTGTTTAAGAAATAATAATTTTTATTTTATGAATTGTAAGAATTGAATAAAAAATTATGACTTGTCAAGTGTAATTTTTGTTATTTAAAAAATAAGTTTTTAAAATAATAAGTTTCAATTACAACATTTGTTTTGTAAATTATAAAAATTGAAGTAGAAATTACAACTTATTAAATATAATTTTTGTTATTGAAAAAGAAGTTTTAATTATAATTTTTATTTAAGAAATAATAATTTTTATTTAAAGAATTATAAGAATTAAATAAGAAATCATAACTTGTTAATGAGAGTAAATTTTTTTAAATTTAAAAATTATTGATACAGAAGTTCTCAATAAAATTATAATATTTTAAAAAATTATATTATTATTTATATAATTTAAAAAATTTTATGATATTTTTTTTCTTTTACAATAATCCTTTGATATTAGCAGTTAATCCATTCAAGAATTGTTGGATTCTATACGTATGATTTTTCTATTCAAAGGCCTGGTATTTAATCCTTAAAATCAAGACGACATGCACGATAACTTTATAATTGATTTCTTCCGACAGTGACTTCGTGGATCTTTGTTTTTATTAGTAAACTTCGACTGTTTTATTTATCTTTATTTTATTGCAGATTTTGTGCACTGGATCCTCCAGTGGCCTTCTGGTGATCACTCATATGAGTATGCCAGCACGCTGCGGGTTCGAATCCCAGTATTGCGGCTTTCTGACTCTGTGTGTGTGTACACGTGTGTGTGTACATATATATATGTATATATGTTCTCAACTATGAGGTACTTCAAAGTACCTCTCTTTTGGGCCAGTTAGTGTGACTAAGTGGGCTGAAAATATTAACCTTAACAAATTTATTCTTTTAACATTATCCTCATCTAACTTAAAATAGTCACTCAAGTAATTTAGTTCTTGAATTATTAACTTGCATAAAACTTGGTTTTTAAAATTTTTTCACCATTAATAAACTTTGTCCTTGTCCATAAACTTTATCCTTGTCCTCCGTGAATTATTTGCCACGTCAAATTTTATACCTATGCAAGTGCCACATCATATAATCAATCAATAAAAAATGAAATTAAACTAACTTTTTTTATAAATGGTAAAAAAAGAAACCATTTATCTTCATGGAGCGTCTTCTCCTCCATTTCCTTGCATCTTCTCCATCTTTGTCTTCTTGTTCAGATTTCCAAAATCCCACCACGGGACGCTCATGAAGCTTCTCACATGTGGTGACAAATTGATTAATATATTTTATGGATTGTGAATTAGTGTCAATGTGAACCTCACGTTACTATCTTTCCCTCAGCTTTCTTCCCGGATGAGCCTACATCCGTTTTCTTCTTCCTCCGCCCTCTACCGCATGCAGTATTTTTTTTCCCCCAATTTCATTGAAAAAGCCACATGGAGCTTTGTTGGAAGCTCAGGTCAGGAATTTTAAACATTTTTGTTAACCATTTTTGTCATATAGGATGACTCCAAGATGAGTTTTGCTGGATGACAAAAATAAAATTATAAAATGATGAAAACATCAGGGACTGACCGATTTACACTAGTTTGTAATTGATGAATTGAGTTTTAAATCAGTTAATATTTGAAAAACCAAACTTAAAGATCAATTTTCCCTTTTTTTTTATTACAAGATAAACATTACTTTTCTTTCTTTGCTGTTGGTTCTTTTTTTTTTTTCCCCTGCCAAGTAATCTAACATTCAAATCAACATATTTATTTTGATATAACTAGAATTCATTAAATTTTTGGCCAAGAACTATTTATATTTTTATGGAATGCGTATAAACTCTAAAGTCCTATTCATTTATTAAAAAAGAATGAAACGGAATGAATTAAAAAAAATAATATAAAAATAAAATAAATTATAATTTTTTTATAGTAAGCATAATAAAACTCATTAATATATATTACAAATGTAAAAAACATCACACTTTTAAAATTTTTATGAATTATGATTTTTAACTCATGATTTAAATTATTCCCTTCCTTTATAAATATGGTTTATTAATTTTTTTTTTTGATCATATCATTTTTACCTTTATTTTTTCAATCAGTTTTATTCTATTTTTTTAATAACCAAATGTTAACTAAATAAAAAATGGGGTGCAGCTAATAATTTATAAATGACTATAAATTTCATTTACACACACATATGGATTTGATAATATCTTGTGCATATAACTTAGGAATCAATAGATGAAATTATTTGAAAATTATGTAAAAATAGTGACTTGAATAGGTAGATCAACAACTTGGATGTTTATGAACAAGCATCGAAACAGTGTAAAGGGGAAGTTCGAAATGTTTGGGTAGTATATTTCTGATTATGTATATTATTCTTTGGTGGCATGAGCACAGGCTTCACCTGTGACCTTCTGGTTCTAACCTCACTGAGCTAAGACCAGCTGGTTACGGGATCGAATCCATGGTACAGCTTGATGGATATATGTGTATGTATGAATGATGATGATGATGTTCCCATCCCATCCATGAGGTGCTCTAAAGTACCTCTCTTTTTGGGCTCCACTTCAGATTATTATTATTTTGAAAATATCTGTAGATGGAGAAAGGTAAAAACAATAGAGAGAGAAAAGAAAGCTGGTTTGACGTGCATTTTTTTTTGTGTTTTATCTACCTTTTATTTGAGACCACAAGCACTGCTCGCCTCAGTGGCTTTCTGGTGATTACTCACTGAGTATGCCAGCGTGTCACGGGTTCAATTCCCAGTACGTCGTCTGCTTCTGTGTTTGTGCATGCAAACACACACACACACATGCATATGTATTCCCTATCATGAGGTACTCCAAAGTACCTCCCTTTTGAACAGTAATTAGACGACTTTATCTCGGTAGGCAAGGCGAATTTTTTTTTTTTGGATGATAGACGATTCTTTATATATATATATATGTACACACACACATATTGTTAAATTTAAATGGTTTACTTATTATTGAAAAAATGACAGACAAATACGTTAAAATTGTAAATGCCAAATAGATCATGCAAAATGTGATAATTTTTTCAACTCATTTAAAACTTTTATGACATTAATATCTCCGGTGAAATAATTATAATAACTTTAATTTAAAATATTAGTGATGGTTAGTTTTTTTTTTTATAGCAATATGAGTAAAGCAGGTTAACGAATAATATAAGTTTCGTTTTGTATATTTTTTAATCACTAAAACCTAAGTGTTATAAATATTAGTGATTACTTTAGTTTAAATAATGACTACTTTTCTGTTAGCAATAACTAAAATAAAATAAGTAATTAAAATTTTCTCCCAACAATTTTTAATTTTAATCACTGAAGTTTAATTATTATAAATATCAGTGACTATTTTAATTTAAGTAGTGACTACTTTTCTTTTAAAAATAACTAGAACAGAATAACAAATGATAAGTTTTATTCTGCAAATTTTTTAATTACTAATCCATTTCTTTTTTTTTTAGTTTAAATTGAGGGCATTATATTTTTTTGATCTGAATTTTGAGGACATCTATAGTTATTTCATAAAAGACAATGTCAGAGAAATCTCAAGAGACTTGAGAAAAATTATCACATTTTATATAACTTTATTGTCATTTGTATTTTTTAGGTGGATTAATTTTTCTGTCATTTCTCCTTGATAGCAAAATCTATTTTTGCATTGAATAAAAAAAGCAACGTTTATTCATAGAAGTTGATGGCATATATATACATATATATCAGAAAATCAAAAAAGAAACCGAATGAGAAAAACAAAAGATGAAACTGAGAACCTATTTTGTATACGTATCAGTATATCACTAACACAAACGCATGAATTATAATAACTGACAATCGAAGTAAAAGTAAAGTATCGTGAAAAAAAGTCGCTGAAGACATCGGCCATCAAGCAAGACTGCATACATTGAATCTCAGATCAAAAAACCTTGCAAGTGAAATGTGTTGGCTCAATAAGCTCTCTCACCCAATGAGTTAATTTTTTATAATGAACTCTCTTTTACAACTCAGGCTCGTAACAGCCTTTGATGTGCTTCAATCTTCTTTTCTACAGCACAGAACCCTAAATCAAGAGTTTTAGACTTTTAGAAACGGCCGGGTTTGGTTTGAGGATGACATAAAGGAGTGATGATGTGGCGTCTTGTTCCCACTTAGTGCTATGTGGTTCCATGTCAACAATATTTTAAATTGTTATAACCACAACGGATAAATTAGGGACTGAATCAGTAACTTGATGAAATTATAAGAATTAATTAATTTTCCCTTACAATTGTGTGCGTTTTATATAGAGGCACGCCTTGTGGTTAAAACTCACTAGGGTTAACTTGAATTACCTAAAAACAAGAATCCAAATCTATGTTTTTTTTTATTTTTTTAATAACAAATGGGTAGTAAAAACTACCTAAACCAATACAAGCCTTATCAAGCAAATCAAAATTAACAAGACCGACAAGCTCACTTGAAGAAGAAGAAATCAATTGCAATTCAATACAAGCACCACAATAAGTACTTGTTTGGCAAGTCAATCCATTGCTCTATTCCATCCATGTCGAACATGTTGCAATTGGATCTCCCAATCATGACTAAGTAGTTGATGAATTTCCAAAAGTAGCTCATAATCTTAGTGTTCAATGTCAGTTTCCACATGAATCAATTCCACAGCTTTTAGAGAATTTAACTTCAAGACTAATCATTTAAAGCTCGTGTCTCATGCCGTTTCAAGACCGATCAAACAAACTCATAATTCAGCAGTTAAGCTATCTCCACCCTCCAGATAAAAGGTAAAACCATAAATAAATTGCCCATTTGCTTTATGCAAAAGCTCACCACATGTAGACACAACTCCGATGGTAGAAGATGCTCCATCAACATTAAGTTTCAACCACCCCTTATCTGGTGACCCCCACCTTTCATGCTAATAGAAACTACCTCGGCTCCTAAAGGATGTTTCATCGTTTGTCGACTTGCTGCCCCAGAAACAGTTGCCATGATTTGAGCGCGAGAGATGATTTCATCAAGGCTAACAGACTTCCCTTCAAACACATAGATGTTCTGAATGCCTCCAGAGATATCCAAATCTATGTTCTAAACACATGATGAGTGAAGACGAATATTTGATTAATTCGATGTTAATAGAAAGTAAATATATTATCACAAATTTAGACTAGTCAAACCATATGCTTTATATATAATTTGATGTTTTGTGTCTTGTGATCATTATTGTTTGACATGTACAGTAATTAAGATGTGTGAGATGTTGGAAATTTATTTGTTGGCTCACGTTAATTATTTTATTGATTTCCTAACATGTGTTAACCAGTGGACTATAAAATACTAAAGTCTAATTATGTTATGTGATTAATTGTATACTCGATGAGCTTGACACGATCAGTAAGTCTAGTTAGTGTCTGAAATTGGGTTATTAACCTTACTAAAACTTGCAGTAGATATATCCAATAAGGGAGAAATATTTAGATAAATCAATTACATCATGTCATTTGTAATTTATTCAATTAAAATGCTCTAAATAATTTAAATAAAATTTGTTTGACATTTTTTAATTGATTTTATTTTCATAACAAAATATACATTTAATTTTTTTACCTTTTCCCCCTCTATTATTGATATCAAAATTAATTTACATTTAATGTCATCTAAATGTCATGTGTTTATTGAATAGACCACAAATAAAATGATACATCTAATCTATCCAAATATTTCTCTCCAATAAGGATTATTAAATAGATGAGGTTGCCAATCTAACCCAAACTTATTGAATACTTCCCCATCAAAGACCACATAACTCTAAAAGGTAGAGGGAGAAAATACCTAAGTTGATTAGCTCAGTATGGCTTAGTCACTACAGTCGAATCGAGTGTATGTTCTATCTTATATAATTATTTGGTTTCTTATCTTATGTTAAATCCCTATCTATATATTAATTAGATTTTACATGTGAGAGTAAACGGGTATGCTTTGAATTCCTTACAATCAATCATAATAAATTAATTATATATAATAAAATAGAATTAAAGAGAATAAAATTAATATAAGGACGATGAGGCGGTACACCTCATTTTCAGGCATTTGTCTGAAGTATTCAAAAAAATCGATTTGCAATTTTGAATCAAAATAAAAGTATATAATTCGAACAAGTCAACTTTGTAAAACATCTTAAATTTCCAGTCATAGGTGTTTATTTATTTATTTATGCTTTCCAGCGATTTGCTTTGATTTTCATTTTTTCTTTTCCAGATTTGATTTATTTAACATTCCAGTAGTTGCTTTGGTTTGTCTTTCTAACAAGCATTAATTAAATTTTTATCACTCAATTTACTTTTATGTACTCAATTTTTTTTCTCATTATAAATTTTAAATAATTGATTTTTTTTCTCATTTTATTTGTTGGAATGCCGGAAACTTGGTCAATTTCCATTGGCTGATTTCATCCTCGTCGTTTCATTACGTGTCGATGTCGTAAAAACCATTTCTCCGTTTCTTGCTCTTTTCAAAAGCGACATCTTAATCTTATTGAGCGTAGACGGGAAACAGAAGAGATGTGAAATTTGATGACTTCTCAATGTCACGGTAGAAATAATACTATTTCTTTAATAAAAATATCTGCTATTATGTAGAAAACAATACAATGGTTCTCATCCACGTGTTTGGTCAATTTTCAATCTCAATCTTCTGCGATCCATATGCTAGTTTCCTACAATAAAGAAAGTCTTTCAGTCATTTTCAACTTTTTACTCTCTTTTTTTTTTAAATAAAATTAATTTCAAGAGCATGGGTTTGAATGTAGAAAAAATAATAATAAAATTTTTTTAAACTGTATTTAGTTATTTAAAATATAATAATTTTTCTGAAGTTTTTAAAAGTTTTTTATCATTAATAAATTTATATAAATTATCAAATTATCTTTATTAAAAATAAATAATTTACAAGTTTTATTTAAATATTCATAATTTTTTTTCTTATATTCGCAATAATACAATAACAAATCATAACTTCATATGTTAATTTCTTATTTGTTGTTGCATTATTGCGAATATAAGAAAGAAAGTTATAATTATTTAAACAAAACTTATGAATTATTTATTTTTAACAAGAACAATTTGATAATTTACATAAATTTATTAATGACAAAAAAATCTCTAGAGACTTTAAAAAAATTATGACATTTTAAAAAATTAAATTATTATTTATACATTTAAGAGAGATTTTATTATCATTTTTTCTTGAATATAATTAACGCCATTTGTATATTAAAAAAACAATTTTCGCTAGATGAAGATGAGTATCCCCCGGAGGTGAAGGTTCCTTCCAATGCTTATAAGGATATTAGTTAAGTTGTTATGATTAAATGAAATTATATGTAATAGTTTAGGGATATATAATTATCCTTTGAGTTAATTTTAATAGGTTAATGATTTGCTGCACCAGACAATTAAGATGCCTTGAAGCCTACCATGGTTTGGTAATGTATTTTGTTAGGAACATATAATGAGATTTAGGTATATAAATATTTTGCCTTTGAATAGGATAATTAATTTGGGAGAATTTCAATTAAAAAAATCCTATGAAAGTTTAATTTCATATAGAATTAACAAATGAAAATATTATAGAAGGGTCAATGAACCGAATGGAAAATATATATACTTTGATGAAAATAACTAAAATACTCTTTTTTTTCAAATATGGAGTGGGCTTATTTAAATTATAACTTCACTTGTCATTTTTCAAATTGACATTTGTTAATTCACTAAGAAAATTTATTAACAATATCTTTTACATGTTCAATATTCTCAATTTGCTTATTAATATCTTAGTAGAACTTGTCATTTTTGTTATGCTTGTGAATTTATTAGAGAAACTTGTTAACAATACATTTTAGATATTCAATCTTTGACTTGTTATAACATGAAATAGATTTATTAAAATCTCAACTTAATTTATCATTTCACTACTGCTTAATAGATCAACTTGTGAACAATACTTTCTATATATTCAATCTTATTGACTTGATAAAATATTGTACTTGTTAAAAAAAAAAAGATATTTTGATCATTTTATATCAAAATATACTTTTAATTCAGCCCTGAATTGCAGTGTATTTTAAAATTATATTCATTCTTTTACTAAAATTCTCACAATTACTTGAACCAACTTTGGACATTGCCTAGAAAGCTACGGATTATTTGATGAATCAATATATTAGTCTATTATTTAAAAATCTCACAATTAATTTATTCTGCATGCGGATACCAAAAAAAGAGTCAGATTTGTAAATATTAAGGGGGCTGTTTAATTTATCAGGCAACCATCTCACAGTCCACAGATATTAGACATGTATGATTTTTCCTCTACACTGGGGTCATTCTTCTCATATTTTATTATTAAATTTTCATTAGTTATATTATTTCCAAAATTCAACATTATACATTTAAAATATTTTTAAAAAAGGAGAATCACATTTAAAAACTTAAAAAATTATTTATGGACCAATAACAAGTCTCATTTATTAAAAAAAATTTATATTTTTATTTTAACAAAATTTATTTCGTATTAATTTTTATCTGTAAGTAACTTTTTTGTCAGATCCTTAAATGTAATTCTTTTTCTTAATTCTAAATATATTATATATTTTGGCGAATAAAAATATATTATATATTTATTAAGAATCTAATAATGAATTCGTAAGGAGCACAATATCTGCCGCCTCGCGCAACGCAGAGGATCCGCTCCTTCCGACCTATATAACCGTGGTTTTCCTAAAAAGGGCCCTATCATTCCATATTTTCTCTCCTACCTCTCCTACCATTTCTCGCGCAGAAATGAAGCATTACTGCATCACCACCTCCGCCGCCGTCGAAACCGACACCCACGTTTCCATCACATCCTTCGTCTCAGATGACACCGAAGTTTCCATATCCTCCGCCGCTACTATAACCACTTCGATCGACAAAAACAAGAAGAAGAAGAAGCAGAGTTTGAAGAACACCGCCGGTGAAGAAGTCGATCGCCACGGCGGTTTGGCAGTTCACAGCCAAGTGATGAAGATTAAGCAAGAAATAGAGAAGCTGAAAGAGCCTTCGCCGGAGATTAGACGCCTCCATCTCAGAAATATTAATCGGCAGCGATCTCGGTCGCCGCTCGGAATCACAGAGAGAGCTATCCTTGTTGGTAACTCCTGAGAGTTTTTGTACATATATGCATATATAATCTAGTATAATGGGAGATTTCTACGTTGCTGATGAATTCTGGATGGGATGTGCAGCAGTATTCAGTGATTAGTGTTAATATTTTGTGTGTGTGTGTGTCTGTGTGTGTAACAAACCAGAACAGTATCGATACATCTTGCGGTGCGCATAGAAGTCTCCTTGTATGCATGTAACGTTATGTGTAAATATTAAAATACAAGAAATTTAGAGGCTACTCCGAGAAATTTGTGTGTGTTTTGTTTAACTTTAAGTTTGGCTTTTCATTTTCTGTTTCTTCTTCCTTTTGTTTTATTTCCAGGTCTTACATCTCTGTTCTTGAGTTTCTTGTGATTGCTTGTGATGGCAAAAGCTTTTTATTTTATTTTGTTTTTTGTTGAGATAGTTTTGGTGTTCAATTTTGGGTTGAGACTATAGACCTTCCGAAGATTTTTCAGTCTTTTAAATTTGCTTTTATCTGCCACGTGTATAATTACTTTTGGAACATCCCAATACAGGATTGGAGCTTTCTTTTCAGCATCATCAACTCTTTTCAAGCCTTGTTTTTTTCACAATACCGGTGTAATTAAATAACAACAACAACGACAATAATATTCTTATTATAGTATAATAATATTATTATATACTGTATTATTTTACATATAGATAGAAATAATAAGATACCAAGTGACCCGCAAATTCCTATTAGGATTACCATCACACGACTTCTCAAGAGCTAGGCTACATGTCGCGAAAAAAAAAAAAAAAAAGAAGAGAGGCAGGCTACAATTTTTTTTAACATAATATTGAATATTAATTATCCATACAAAATATTTAAAAAAAATCACAACAAATTTGTGAATATTATGATTCATTCGGAGCTTTATTTGAACACATGAAGCCTGTTCTAATTATTACTATGTACAGAAATCTACGTGCGGATTTAAATTCTCTAAAATTAAAATTGATGATTTTTTGTAAATTTTTTCTTTTTAATAAAGAAAGAAAAGATTTTATATTTTATTAAAAAATAATGAAATGAACAAAAATACTAAAAAAAATTACCTAAATTTACTAATACCAACTTTAAAGGGTTTAAATTCACCTATTGTATCACTCTTATATGAAAGAGTTTTATGAACATTACTTTTATTGTACAAAATAGATCCATACAAATTCACCATTGAATTCTAATTAATACTAATTCTTTTAAAGACATTTTCTTTTAACATTCACATAGATTCAAATTTAAGATTTTGCACTTAAATAGTCACAACTCCAACTCCTTTACAAAGACCCGCATAAAATAAATGCAATTTGCTGTTTCATTGTTGCTCTTTAGAAAAACATGTTTGAACCATCTTTTAATTTTCACCAAACATGCTTCACCATCAAAATGTATTTCTTTTCAAAAATATATCTAAATAAAAAATTCAAGTCAAGAATTATCGAGATTAAACAATTCACATAAAATTTAAATGAATTAATTCTATTTTAGCCTTGGACAAAATATCAATAAGATAATGAGGTCTTCCTTCCAGATGTTCCTCCAAGAGAAACACCTGACAATTCTTTTGCCATAATGAGAGACCAACCTAAGTGAAAATGATTACCCACTAAAAAATTAACAATTATTACTTATTTATTGATGGCAATAATGCGATACATTTTTGGTTTAGTTGCTTGACCTACCAAACTTGCATATCGGAAGGCAAAGGTTAAATGGAACACGTAAGGTGAGTACAACACACGTTCATATGCCATGTCTCAAACCATCATCTTGAAGGCAAAAGCTTTCAAGAGATCCAATGCCTGGCTGACACGTGCTATGTAAATCCTGGCCACAAAACAAAAAAGGAAAGGACCATGCCTCTTTCTCTTTTCAACTTATCTGGGAAGCTGCCGATAAAAGATTTGTAAACTACTCAAAGAAAATGACACTGACCAACAAGGATATGGATTAAAAATCAAAAGGGTAAAATGTACTTTGCTTGTCACAGCATTTGATTCGAATATTGAGCCAAATATATATACTCCTCTGATTCTATTTATAAGTAACTTTCAATATGTTTTACCAATATAAAAAAAAACTTTAAAACTTATTAATTTTATCTTAAAATTTAATAAATTCTCAACTTTATCCCTATTAAATATACATAATTCAATAATATATTTTCTCTCTCCAACATTCAATGGAGGGTAAAAGAAGAAATTTGTAATAAAATTTAATAACATGACTTATAAATAGAACAATTTTTTTTTCTTTCTTTGCCCTATAAATAGGACCAAAGGGAGAGAGAGAGTGTGTGTATGTGTGTGTACAAGATTTTAAAAGTATAATCTAAATGGGCACTTAATCTGTGTTTCGATAACATATTCACCATCCGAAAGCAAACATGTGGCTGAAGATCTAAACTCGAATTCTTAGATCCAATTGAAATATGCTTCCTCGGATCTCCATCAAACTGCTTGTATTCTAATTCAAGTATTTTAATTCTATCCTCCATCAAGTTATTGTCCGTCTTTAATTATGTGTGTGTGTGTGACTCTGAATTGTGATGTTTTGTTTTTGTTTGGTGGTCATGACTCATGATGCAAGTAAATGAGCTGTACACTATGTGTCGAAGGTTGAGCTGAAGCAATTCTCATGGCTAGGACTTATTATCCCACAAGACGTATGAATGATAACATCACCACAAATTTTGTGACAGCGCAAGTTACATTACACGCCCCCTTATTTTATGTATGTCGTTGCTGGTTGCATCAAGTCTCAATGTAGCCACCTGTCAAGCTGATGAGATATGTTCATATCTCACAGTTCTGACACATGGAATTTGTGAAGGTCAACAACACTCATTGCGAATACATAGATTCACTCACACAAGTGCACATCTAATCTCCAACCATCCAAATTATTTTTAAATAGTTTAGGATCTAATTGGTAGGTCGTTTTGATATTAAATACAATATCTCAATCTTATTTGTCTCGCCTAGTTATCATCATTTTCCTAAACTATCCCTATAATTAGATTCTCATATGATCTATAAACTATGTTGATGACACTCCACTGTAAATGATTAAAAAGATGAATATTATAGGAAAACTAGCTTTAGATATGCAGCAACAACTAAATTTTCAATAAGAGGCATGCCTTCCAAAAACGTGCCCACAAGCTGCCAACTGGATTAACTTAGATCATAGATCTAGGATACCGGAGCTCAACCAAAAAAAAAGAAGGACGAGTATTTTAAGAAAACTAGCACACATTTTCTACAAAATAACTGACTCTCTTAATTTTCTTCATTTGTCTAAATTAGTTAACAAGCTCCAACATTTAACACCGGAAAGGGTATTAAAATGGCCCCAAAAAATCAAGCCAGCAATTAAAATAAAGAAATATCCATTAAGAAGATGCATATTGCAGTTATGAGGTCTCTTTCATGCAGTACATTTCATCGTTTGACAAGTATGCGCAGTACACATTTAATCTGAATTAGCGCCAGAAGTGAAAGCCTCAATCAATCCTAAAGGAGAATAAATCTATCAAGTACCTTCTAGAACAGATCAGCCAAACCATATAAACAGAGTTGAACGTACCTCAAGAGGATGATATTCATGAGAAACATCAGCCCATTCCATGTATGTTGGAAGAATGATATTCAAAACGAAGCTAAATTTGGTGCTTCAGCTTTCAGCAGTGGCTTTGTCCTTCGATGAGAGAAGCTTCACTCTTCTTGTGAGGTCTCTAATCACATCTATAATCACAGATTTCTTTTGAATCCTGAACTGAATGGCTAGCTCAGTTGAACCTGAAGCACCCTGTTTCAACAATGACTCATCATCCATTATCTTAGTGGGGAAGTGTCCCAATGCAATGACACACAAAGCGATTGTTGTTCGCAGGGCTGCCACTTCAATTGCAATACCAAGAGGAGCTTCGGCAGCCAGAGACTTGAGAGTTTTAAGGTCATAGTTTTGCACAGCTTCCATGTCACTTGCAAGAAATACTCTCAGTGCTGCCAGCAGGCGGCCCTCCACTATTTCTGGACCACCTAAGCTTACCTGTAACAAATGAGAACAATTTAACTTGTGTTGCACTGACTAGGAATTGTGAAAATAGAGTATGCCAGGTCAGTGGCTTTAAACAAAAATGAGCTGCATTGTTATTGAACAGATGTTAAACACCCACTAAACAGCGTTAACATTGAACTCATGTTAAACGCTTACCCAAAACTTTCAATAATGCCTCTAAACTATAGATGTTACTGGGCAATGTGCATGGTCCATATGCTTGAGAGAATGAAAGTAGGTCCTGAAGTTAAACAATAGCCAATTTGGGGTTCTCGCAGGATTGGTTACTTTTGGAGATTTCTGGTTTCTAAAAACAAAAATTCTGATCTGTCCACTTATAATACCGGGAATTAACCTCCGTTTTGGTGTGCTTCTTAATCAATGTGAGATGGTTGAGAAATTTAAGCCAAGAGTTGTTGAAAATTGAGCTGCTAAAAACACTTCTCAAGATATTCTAAAAGCAGAGTAACTGAAATTGAAGTTGATGTTTCTATTAGGAGAAGACACAAAGGTGGGGAAGGCTGAGGGATTTTTCCCCTTGAGTTTGGAGGTGAGGGGAGGGGAGGGAGGGGGAAGAGTCCCTCCCAATCCTCCCAATTTGGAGGGGAGGGTTTGGAGGGGAGGGGAGCCCCTACCCTCCCCTTGTCGGATGGGACAAGGGCAGGGAGAGGGGCTCGTCTCCCCTTGTTTGGCAAAAGGGAGGGGAGGGAAAATTTTAATGAGAATAACCATGGCATGCAGGGATTTATTAGGTTATGGTTGGCACTGGGTCAGAGATACAGCTAATCTTCCTACAGCTACCCGCGTCCAAAGACTTTGTCAACCATAAAACACTAATCGGATCAAATTTTCCAGCAGACAAGTTGTCAGTGGCTTTCCTACAACGCATGGGCATTAAAAGTCATTAGCCATTTTGCCACTGTCAAAAGGTTGAAGAGAAAACTTCAATGTGACTCTTGAACCGTCCCTATATATAACAATGCCAATAGATACTTAGAATATTCAAACCCCAGTAATTTGATGGAAGAAATAGCACTAGGTCAATATCCATGAGAATAAACCTTAAGATCAGGAGCTTCTCCAGCTAGATTTAGCTGACATAAAATTTGTTCCTGCCATGGAGCGGGTGCTGAGAAGTTGGGAGAAGAAACCCCAGCTGCCATGCTTGCAGCATCCAAAAATGCACCATCATATTTGAGCTCAATACAATCATAAGGATTTGAGGGTATCACAAATCCATAGTCAAGAAGAAAAAGATCATTGCTTAAAAAGCCATAATTGAGTAATAAAGGATCATCTTGTTTGATTTCTGTATCAGCCACGACCTGAGGAAAAGACATAGTTAGCCTAGAAAAGAAATATCAAGTTTTAATTCTTTTCTCGAAAACAAGGGGGCAAACTTACAAAGAAAAGAATATGAGAGAACATGCCTTTACTTGCATCTTCATTTCACCAGTATCTTGTTCCTGAACAATTCGGGCATTTGGATTGAAACTATGGTTGCACATATCAATTAAAGGAAGCATCATTGGTATGTCTGTGTGGGTCCCATCTGGACGCTTGTCACCATATAACCGGAATGCCCTAGATGAGACAGCTGACATTGCCCATCCAAGTGCAGACGCATCTACTTCTTGTCCACCAAAAGGATGCTTATCTGGTTTCAGATTGCCAAGGGCACGCTTGCACTCTTGCTCAAAATCAAGAAGAAAACGACATCTTTTGTTCACCTGGTCGCATGCAATTGGTTTTATGCAATATATAGATAGATCGATAGATGACAAGACAGTATTCCATCTATAGCTGTTTATCAACTACTAAGAACGGACAAGGACACAACACAGACTCACTGACATAATTATATCTTAAGTGTCTAATTGCTATATGACGTGTTGCATCATCTCTCATCCAAGTTCTTGAAATTGAAACAAGTTAGACGCACAGATTACTCCTTTGTTAGGTACATAAAAATAACTCAGCATTAGATCCAAGAATCAAATCCGTGTGCAATTCATGTCCCCACAGAAAAATGTAAATGAGTCGGTGTAGTAAAGGCTTCAAGTTAAGGCCTTCGAAATAGTTTGTTTTTCTGTTGTACAAAACTAAAACATTCAGATGAATATTGTGCAAATGGGTAAAAGAATTTCTCCCAATTTTCAAACCGTGACTTATCAGCCGTAGTACTTGACTCAGGAGATGCTTAAATATAATACCTGGTGAAGCAGTGGAGCATACTGCAAGTTCTTTATATCCTCCCCTGGAAAGAAGATAGGGACACTGTATGTTTCTGGGAGATTGCTGACATATGGCCACCAAAATGATCCAACTTTCGCTCTTTCTTGCAGAAGCTTCAAACCCAGTTTCATAGCCCATAGTTCCTCTGCCAAATGCTCCCACAGTGTCCAATTTATTTACATTGAAAACTCAGTAGAGCCTAATTATCAAAACTTGAGTCACCAACCTATATTGAGTATAAAGATTTCTACAGGTTCTGCCTATGCAGTTTTAGGAGATTGGAAAATTGATATATAAAAACAAGCACTTTTAGTTCCTATAATTTTTATCCTTACAGACTAACCAAATATTATACCAAGTTCTTACTATGCATACTGTGCATCAAAATGAAAAGAATTCTAGTACAAGGATAGCTACACTGCTCTCTGGGCATTTTCTTACAATGCTTTATTAACATGTTTACTCACTATCGTGTAGCCCTAAGCATAATGCTACCATTTCAAGTAAGAGATTTGTAATGCGCAGCCCCAAAAGCATGAATGAAGCCAACAGTAGATTGTTTTAAAGGTTAATGAAGATGGTGACTAGGTTATTCTGCTAGTTCATAGTGATGTTAAATGTGCATTTCAAAACTTTCAGGTTAAAACGTAAAGGATGCATAATGAATGAGTATCTATATATGTAGACATACAACAAATCATATTATAGGCACGTCAAGAAGCTCTATGAAGAAACAGTTGAGTATAAGTTATATAGTGTCCTGATTAATGTAAAAAATTGGCAAATGTATTATTCAAAGAATAAAGGAGTAAACTTTGCGTCAGAAACACACGAAAAAGAAGAAAGAAATCTTCCAAAAGCAAAAGCAACACTTCTCCAAAAAATATTAGAGAAAATAAATAAGAAAACCTCAGATAAAGCAGGAAACTAGAAAACCTCAAAATAAAATAATAGGAACAGATCAGTTGAAATGCTTATCAAGGCAATGAAGCTGGCCAAACTCTCCGCAAAGAGAAACAGTGATTCAAAAAATAGAGCTTCTTATTGGATATGTACAGTTGCAAAGGAAACTTAGATTAGATTGGAGTAAGAGTGGTAATCGTAGCATTCCATAATAGAGGTCAACTTCAAGTCACTAAATCGAACCTTTATTGTAGTTTCATTCATAAAGCAAGTATTTTCTTTTCTTTTTTCTTTTTTAAAAAAAAAAAACACTTTCCTCACTAGTACCTCCTGCGACCTTCTCTGTATATGTTTAAATCATCTCAAACAATTTTCTATCATTTTCTTCCCAACAGATGCCATGCCCACTTTTTCTCATATATACTCATTTTGGATTTTATCTTTCTATGCATATCCGCACATCTATTTCAATATTTTCATATTTGCTACTCCAATTTTATGCTCCTACTATTTCTTTAAAGCCCGACATAACTAGTCTTATAGCAATTCAATAAAACTTCCCTTTAAATTTATTAGGTACATTTTGATCATAAATGGCTCCTTCAACATTTTTCCAACTAAACTACCTAATTTGTAACCTATATGCAACATCCCCATCAATTTTCCCATTATGTCGAATAATAGCTCCCAAATATTTAGACTTTTTCACTTGAGATATAATCTAATCTTCCAACCTTACTTCCAAATTATTACTGGCTGACCTCTTATCAAAATTATAATACAAATATTCCGTCTTATTTCTACCCAGGCGAAAACCCTTCAACTCCAAAATCCTCCTCCATAACTCAAGGTTGCAATTAATCTTTTCTTTTGTCTCCACAATAAGGACTATATTAGAGCCGATAATTCGAGCGAGCCAATCTTATTTGAGTTAAGCTCAATTCGGGCCCGGCTTATTTGGATCGGGCTTAAAGTATTATACCCTCTTAGAAAAGCTCATATAGTCAAGCTCAATCCTAACTTTTTTTGGCTAGGTTTGGACTGGCCTGTCGGGCTTGACTAAAATTACCAACCCTATATACATATAGAGCTGAAAATTTCAGTGGTTAAGCTAATTTGGGTTGGGCTTAATTTGGGCTTGGCTTAAAGTTTTCTACCCTTTTAAAAAAGCCCATATAACCAAACTTGGTCCTAACTTTTTTCAGGTGGGTTCAGGCTTGGCACAAATTACTGGCTCTAGACTATATCATCTGTAAAAAAGCATGCATTTGAGGATTTCCTTTTAAATATGCTCAATCAAAACATCTAAAATCAAGTCAAACCAATAAAATCTCAAAGATGATCCCTAATATAGTCCAATCAAAAAGGCTTGTTGTTTGGGGGCGGGGGACAAAACAAATATAATTAAGCATTACCTAAAATATGAAGACAGCGGAACTAAACCATTGGTTCGGTCAAAACCACACAATGAACTTTTTAGACTTCACAAGTAATACATTACTTGGAAGTAGGAACAAAGGCTACCCATTAATTCTATCGAATTTCAGAACTTACACTCATTTAGCACACTAATTCTTTTTGTCTGCCTTAAACTTCACACAAGCTTTTGATGAGATCAATAGAAAAAGCATATCACCAAACATCACAAGACACTCATTACCATCACATTCAAGTAACAACCAAAAAACAATTAATTGACTAAACCAGAATTTCATGGAAATCTGTATAAAATGCACAAATATTACGGCGATACAATCGTGAAAGCAATAGTGATGAAAGCTAAAAGCAATACCAGGAACATGGCGAGCTAAATTAACTAACACAGAATCAAGATCATCTTCATGGTTCGATTCAAGAGACCCGAACTTCAACGGTACGTGGTGAGGAAGAACAATAAGGTCACTCCCTCTAGGGATTTCTTCCGAAGCCATAAGTCCGAGGCCATTGGAGTCATATTGTGCTATCTTCACCGCCTTGTGCACGAACCCACCTTGTTTCCTGACCCACTTGATAAGGTCTGGTGGCTGGGGAACAAGTCGTGTAGGATAAGATGTTGATACAGAAGCGACACATGTTAGTGGACGCTGGTGGGTTAAGGAAGCCATTAACGCCTTGGAAGCAGCCATATCCGAGCCCCCACTTTCACTCTAGCGACTGCCGCCACAACGAACTGAAGTCTCGCAAAATCAAGAAATAACAATGAAGCTCCAAAATGTGATGTTCAATTTGATGTAGTTTTTGCTAGCCGTGAGATGCACGGGAAGCAAAAGTGTCAATAATGAGAATATGATCAGCGTAAAATATGAAGTAAATTTATATTTTATAAGTTTTGATTAATCAAAAATTAAGTAAAATTATTAATATATGAAAGTTTTGTTAAAATTTCAACAAAATTTCTCTTATAATTAGGATCTTTCAAAAATTTCATAACACAAGGTTTTAGGAAATAAAAAAAAAATCATACTATTCAAAAGTTCAACTCCTTCTAGCTAGTAAATAGAGTATGTAACAAAATAAAAATATTAACTATAATTTATGTAGAACACCTAAAATAAAATTTATAAAATAAAATTTTATAAGTTTAAATTTTACATCAAAAGAAAGCTTAATTCACTTTCTATAAGAATAAACTCCTCAATTATTAGTAGGAGGTTCAGCTTCGGTTATAATATATGAGGCTAAAAATAATTTTTTTAATAAATAACGTCCCAATTACAATTAATGAAAATAATAAAAAGTACATCAATAAGTCTTTTATAAATTTAATGAAATAATAAACTAAAAATAATATAAGCACATACCTTGACAATTATGTAAATGTAAAAATCATGAATGTATGAATTCAGTTATAATTTATTAGAAATTCAAGTTTCATTTTAAAACACTGTAAGAATTATTCAACTTAATTTAAAATCCAAATATGATTAAAAATAACAGTTTGTTTTAAAAGATCAAATTTCAAGAAAACTTAAGTTTTAAAATTCACTCTTTAATAGGACTCAATCAAAATGATTAACAAGCATAGATATACAATCTGCGAAGATAAATAACTAACAAACGTAACTCAATGCCATGAAAACAAGCACGAGCGTAAAACTCACGATATCAAACGCAGGCATAAGGCCCACAAAAACAAGCATGAGTACTATACTCACGAATAATTATCCTTACATTGCTAGCTTAGTGTATCATAGCGCGCTAAGGGCTAATAGGTTTGTCGTTAGCAACCAACATTTTGATTTAATCTCACCTTTTAAATCAAGCATGCATGGGTCTAAAATCAACATATTATCCATTTTTAAAATTATTCATCAAACTCAACATAAATAAATCAAGCATGCACGAATTATAATAGTTAATCATCTCTTATATGTAAATCAAACATTATCAAATATAACAATCACTTTCAAATGTTTGTTTAAACAAATTATAGTTCCAAATTATAATGAAGACATTTCTAATAAGTACAACAGCCAGTAATAAAAATGAAAATCATAAATCATTAAGGAAGAATAAATAAAAATACTATATCACTTATCTTGAGGGATTCCAAAAATTATATAAATAGAGAAGATGGCCAGTGAATAAGCTCAATCAGTATTTTAAAAAAATGAATTTGCTAACAAATCATTAAGACACTATTCACATATCTGTAGTACCCTTAAGGCTTAAAACTCACTTCTTACAACTCCAATCAAACTTTCCTTCTTCCAAGCACCCTATGATGTATAATAGTATCTTAATAGATTTTATATTTAAACCAAAAAATTCCTTTCCTAGAGAACCCATACAACCAACATTAACAATAATAACTTTCGAAGTTTTAAGAACACAATTCACACATAAAGGTTCCTTTATAACATTCAATCATAGTTAACTAGTCAATTAGAATATAATCTCTCCTTAAAATTTTTTTGTTAAACACCTACTATATGACATTCTAAAGCATTTAATAAAATTTTTAATTCTTAATTCTCTTCCCCAACAAATTTCAAATATCCAAATATAACTTCTAAAATGATAATAAATTTTACGAATTATAAGCCATATAACTCTCAATAATCTACAATTCAAATAAATTCTCATTACCTCCTTAAATAAATTCCTCCACAAAACTCATTTTAGATTAACAAATTAATAATACCCAAGCCCAATCATATTTCTTGTGAGTTTAACAAGATTACACATAAAAAAAGAAAACAATCAATCAAAACTATCCTACTAGATATTTTATGGAACATTTTGCAAGCATTCAATCTCAAACTAATGTCTAAGTTCTTCCTCTCCAATTCCATATCCCAAAAATTATCATAATATCAATATTATAACAAATAACTAGATCAAACTCGATTAGAACTCAAACCTAAATCCTCATTCTCTTGTTCTTACTACTAATTGTTTCGGCTCAATTCTCTCTCTCTCTGTTTTTTTATTTTTAGCCACAAGCAGCAGTAAAGTTCAACAGAAGAATTGCAACTTCCACAATGTTACAACACACTCACACGTAAAGCTAACAAGAAGAAGATGAACTCAAGGTTCCTCACCTTGGATAGTTACGACACTCGAGCAGGAAGAAGGCACAGAGCTATGGCAGAACAGGGGAGGGAAGATTTGATACAACGCACAGAGAATGAAAAAGAGGAAAGCCAACAAAGCTAGACCAAGCAGTAGAAATACTCACAAGCAACACCTAAGTCCTAGTGAACCGTTTCCCCCCGTATCAGCTCCCTCACACCAGCGGCGACGTCGCCATGAATGGAGGAGGAAGAAAAATGAACAGGGATGGCAACTTTGCAACGGATGGCGAGTATCCCACTGTCATCGACGATGAGGCAGATGACGGCGAGGAAGAGATAGCCGATGGTGAGGACTAGAGGAGTAACTCGACGGAGAAGAGAGAAGGAAGAGGAAAAAAATAAAAAAATCTGATCCCAATAACAATTTGAAAATATTACACAAAAAAAAGCACAAGAAAAAATTACAAGAAAGAATATAAAATTTTTTAATTTAAAATAAAATAAAGTGACACTTTTGCATAATAAAATTCAAACTCTAGATCTTCAAAAAAGTTATTGACATAAATTTTACTAAATTATCATTCTCCACTTGCTATAAAATGAATTGAAATAAAATATTAATTGGGAAAATTTTTTTATTTAATTTAAAATTTGAGGTCATTACAAGAAGAGTGAAAAAGTTATGATGCGCTCTCATTTAATTTTTTGGAAAAATGATAATTAAGGAGCCCTTCAAGGACATTAATCCCAATTAGGGCCTATAAAATCTTGAAACCCAATTAAGGATAACATATCTAACTTTACCAAATTACCCATTCACTAGATACTAAAAGGTAACAACAAAACAGCTTATATCGTGTTCTTTATTTTGGTTTTTAGGTGTAGAAAATCTGCTCTCATGTGCTCTCGTATGTGAAAAATGTGGGTGAAAAATTAATGGAGTGAATCATCATCTGAGTTATCATCTTCTCTTTTTTTTGATAATAGGTAATTATATGCATTTCTTTTTTTACATCTTCTCCTTTGTCATGCACGCAAGAAAAATCTAAAATTTTCTCTTTACTATCTTTTACATCTTCTCTGTAATGCATGCACAAAATTTTTTTTATATTTTTGTAAATGTTGTTGTACACTGTTTCTTTTTTATATATAAGGAAAAAAAGTAATATTTTTGATAATTAATAGATTATATATATATATATATATATATACATGCACAATAAATGATTTCTGAGGAGAATAGTGTTAAAAAAATTGAGTGAAAAATCAGAAAAATAAAATATGAGTGCTGAATTTTTCTGTTTTATGATAAAAAGTGCGTTAATGTTGAAAAATATAACATGGATGCTGAATAGTTATAATCATGATTAGGACTACGAGAAGGATAGTTGTGAAGTAATAATTTGAATGTTGCTTTTAGTTGTTATGGGTTTATTTCTCATATAGCAAGTATTTCAGCAAAAAAAAGTATTTTATTATTTTCAAGTTGAAGGACATTTTGTAAAAGATTCACAAGGGATGATGACCTATAAAGGTAGGAGATTAATTTTTAATTTAATTAGAGAATATATAAATTATGAAGAGCTGTTAAAAATGGTGTTATCAATGATAGGAGTTGAAAGTATTATAGTTGACTTGAAATTTACATTGAAGTTTAGTAAAAAATACATATAAATCTCTTAGATGATGAGGAAGTATAACATTTGATAAAGTATAATGATAATTCAGCATATGTGTATGTTGAGAGAAATGATAATGAAATACATGAAGCAATAGATTATTCGATAGAGTAAGTTGTTGTTCTTAGTTATTAGTGATTTTAATTAATTTAATCACTATTTATATTGACTTGTGACTAATTGTGAATATAGAATTTCTTACCATGGTCACTGTTAGGATCTCCCTCTAAGCAAGAGCTTGAAAATATATCACCCTCTCTGCCATGTTTAACACAAAATATTTTTGCACCACTTCCTGAGGTTAATACAATAAAATGAAAGGATATATTTATGGGTATTGGCCAGACCTTTAATGATGCAATTGTATTCAGAAAAGTACCATATAAGTACAGCTTTGCTCATAGATTTGGTTACATATTTTGTGCATTTTGCTATTGAATGACTTTTTGTATAGAAACCTATACCATATTTTTGTACTTGCAAAAGTAACAAGTTATGTAAATAGGTTTACAGTCCATATTGTTTTTGGGAAGCAGACTGCATAAGTACCATTTAGGTAGATGAGATATTTTCTATGTAAAAAGGGATGCAAATATGGTACATATGTATTGAAATTAGTGTAATATAATGCTGATGACTATTTTATCCATATTAAACTCCAAATTCTTACTCTATCAATTCCATAATTTACTATTAATTCATTTTCAATGGGTTTTCTAGGTTCGATTGACTCACATTACTACTATTAAGTCATTAAGCCACTACTAATGAGCCATAAACACTGTCAACAACTTTATTTATGATGAATTTTGGTTATTAATGGCTCCTAAGCCACAACCACTTCAAAAATCATTAATGTTAAGTTTAAATACTCTAAATAACTCTCATTATATTCATTTTAACCAATGGGATCAAACCCATAGCTCTTATGGACCGAAATTACTCTCCCAACTCAAACTCTAACTTAAGTCCTCGTAAATATGGAAGAGAAGGAAAGAAAAGAAGCTCATTACACTTACCTTAAGTGTTAGAAAGCCTCAAAATGTCTTCAAAGGCCCCAATGGACATGTCTTAACAAAGCCAAGTCGTGCTCTTGTGTTTTCTCCTTCCTCCTCTTCTGATTTTATATGTAGAATGCGAATTGATAAAGTCAGATTTCTAGCCTCCCACCGTGGCGTGTGGCACAAAAAAGCCCATATCATGCCTAGTTACTTTTGTGCACCATGATGGATTGTCCATAAGTCGCAACATATGACATAGAGGGCTTTTCTTCAATTTTTCTTCCTCTTTCCTTGATTGGATGCCCGATTTCAATCTGAACTCACATTTTGGGCTAAAATCAAAGCTAAATACACTAATTATACCTTTCTAGCCACACACCTCATCAATTCACTAATCACACTCATTAAGTTAATTAACCATGATTAAATTTTTAAATGTTACAGAGTGAGTCTTTATGAGATAGGAGCTTTGAAAGCTTTAATTCCTTTGATCGTATTCTCCTTGTTTGCATGTGTGTCCTATTCTTGGTCATTTTCAACTTGTATTTCCATTAGTTGAACATAGATAGATGCTTTTTCCTTTCCTATTGTTTGATTGTCACTATGATGATTTGGAACTAGAGGAGCCTGTGAATGTTCTTGTCCCTTATCTACCATTTTTTTCATTTAGTTTCATAACATTCTTATTTAGTAAATCAACTTCTTCTTTTGAAGCAAGAGGATCCATGGTTTTGTCTAGCCTTGCTGAAGTAGAGAAGACAAATTTGGGCTCTAATATGGTGTGGGGTTTCATGGAGAAGTTCTGAAACTTTTGTTTTTTAGTGAAAAAACAATGAAATTGACTTTAATTGATTTTTCCCTTACACCAAGCTTAATTTTCATACCTGGTGAGTAATATAATTAACTTATTTACAAAATTTAGATCCAATATGTACATGAGATATCTTGTTATGTATGGTTGAAAGCCTTCTTGTATAGACCTAATAAAGGTGTCTTGTTATTACATGGATAGACCAGTATACTTCTTGTATAAACCCTCTATTCACTTTAACCGAGGAACAAAAAAGAGTTGAAATATACCTTCCTTTTTAAAAAAGAGTCCCTCCTTCCAAATTTCTTAGCCTTTAAAAAGGAAAAGGGTCTAATTTTCATAAACAATTAATATAGTATCATCATATGATATTTTAAAATCTTTTAAATATAAATTTAAATTCATCACTATATGAAATCTAACAAAATTAATATAAAAATTACAAGTCATAAAGAGAAATTCATTTCTTAGCATAATCCATTAAAGGTTGCAATGTGGCATTGGTTTAGTCTCAATCGTGGTGTGAAAATTCAAGTTAACCACCCGGTTGAACTGGCAAACTATTAAATAGTATCTTAATTATTTTTTAAACACTTTGTTCATGACCAATTTAATCATAGTTTAATTATGATTTTGACTAGTTCAATGATCAATTTGATTTTCAATACATTGATCTAAACATGATTGTAAAAAAGATTTAAGCTAGTGAACAGATTTTGAATATCTAATGCAACATTTTGGTATATCTTCTCTATATCTTTTCATAATTATGTTTTAATTAGTTTATCCCTCTTCATTTTTTTTAATGATCATAAAGTGTTTGTTGGTGAATCTTTTATTAGGCCAGATGGTATAGGAAAATTAAAGTATACATGTATGGATAGAGAATAAGCTATTAATCTAATCTCAAGAGAAAATGACAACCACCATCCTTTTAAAGATATCATAAAAGAGGAATTGTTTTCTTAGAATGACTAGATTCTATTTTTACATTTTATATATAAGCCCTATAGAATCTAACAATTATGCTAATTGCACACAACAGCCGAACTTTCAGGAAAGAAGATAGCCGCATTACACAGTCTCAATTTGTTGCACTAGCCGATTGTGAGGAGGAAGAGGAAATAAAGGAAGAAGTCAAAATTAGCCATAAAGTAGATGCTGTAAATTCTGAATCAATAGGCAAAGAGTTGGTATTAAGCATATAGCTCGAGGAAAGGAAAAACACCTGTCAGAAAGTTTATGTATAGATTGAAAGGAAAATAAAATAAAGAGGTTAATTTTCATATGAAAATAGATAAAGGGGTTTATGGATCTGGACCAAACAATAATGTTAATGTTGGGCCTATCAACCTGGGCTAGTCTTCAAAATGTGAAACGAAAACTAGAAGGCATCGTACCCATGTGGTGGTGCAAGGCTAATTAGATAAGTTAAGCCACATTAACTGTTTATACTTGGGTAAAAAAACTCTGAACCCAACTCAAGCTTCAAACTCACTACGATCTTTTGAAGATTTAGCTCGTCCATCTATATCATACAAACTTTTACATGATGGAGAACCAAACCCAAAGCCTCCTGATCGTAATTTGATGCTAGTTCCTCTTCAGTCGAATAATAAGGTTTCAAGCCATCATCCTGAAGATAGTGATGATATTCTCGTGGAAGAACCCATATGGGATCAAGACACTTCTTTCAAGGAGTAAGTGTTCCTTTGGAACTACTCTTTTTCAATATATTGTTTTAATGATAATTTTTTCTTGGAATCGTCAAGGGGCAGGCAACAAGGCTTTTCCTGGTATGGTTAGAGATATTGTAAATAAAAATAAGATTGATATCTTATGTCTATTGGAGACTCATATTAGTGGTTCTAAAGCTGACTTTATGATAAAGAAATTTGGCTTTCATAACTAGATTCAGGTTGAAGCTTCTGGTTATGTAGGAGGGATTTAGATTCTTTAGAATGATTACGAATTTTCGGTTGATTATTTGTGTTCAAATTCTTAACTTATTCACTACAAAATCACCAAAGTTGATCATTCTGAGATTGTGTATACTACTTTTGTTTACGGAGAAACTACCTATATCAAAAAGGTCCCCTTTGGGCTTCACTTGAAGAAATCAGTGGCATAATGAATGATGCGTGGATAGTCCTTGAAGATTTTAATTCCTATATGTCTCATGGAGATAAGATTAGGGGAGGGGAACCTATTGTTCTAGCCTTGGAACATTTCAATTGCTGTATCCAAAACTCCAGCCTAATTGAGCTTTCCATTATGGGGGATAATTTTACCTAGGAAAGAACAAGTCTAAAAATTAAGCTTGATTGGGCTTTTATGAACATCAATTGGCTACTTGCATTCTCAAATTCCAAAAATCTTCATCATTTGAGGTATAAATTATCATTGTGTTCAAGTTGTCTCCACTGAATCATTTGCTCCTACTTCCTCAGACACTAAATTTTTTAAGTATCAGGCAGCATGGAATTTAGAAGAAAATTTTAAAGATGTTGATAGTGCCTGGCAAGATAAGGAATAGATGGATGGTCTAATTTCTTTTTCTAATTCTGCTCAATGTTGGAACAAGCAAAAGGTTGGTAGTGTAAAGGGTGTCATAAATTAGGACTTAATCATCAGACTAACTATAGTAAATCAAGGACTAACTCAAAAGGATTATTCTATTAGAAATTAACCTAAACAAATTCTTAACATGTATTTTCACAAACGATTCAATATAAAGGGATCCTAAATCTTTAAAATATTTCAAGAACTCATATCATTTAATTAAACATATGCGGAAGTATGATAAAGGAAACACATCAACATGGGAGAAGAGCTTCCCCCTTTATTCTCTCTATGCCTTACTCTATAATAAATATATACATATTTACAACATAACATTTGGCCACTCAAACCCTTCCATAACTGGCAGCGGGGGGCTAAGGTCTCAATTACATTTATCACAATGACTATTACCTAATCATCATACTCTATATATCACCTATTCATTAATAGCCTATCATATACATGAATTTTTCTTTTCATTCACATATAATTAATATCAACTACTCACCCTTGGACATCAAAAACACAAGGGGAGACCATAATAACATTCAAGTTCTCAAATTAGGCATTATTAACTATTTTTACTTGTACAAATATTTTGGCCCGTTAATATAGCACAAGCATTAAACCACATTCCCCAAGGCCCAAAATACATTTTTCCCAACACAAAACCCATAATGCAAGTGGATCAAGAATATATTATCCTAGTTGGCAATATCATAAACTAAATACACATATCAAAATAAAAATAGAAAAGGCCTACAGAAGTAATTACTATCACTTGGCCTAATACTCCTTTCCTCTGTTCTTCTGAGATGAGCTAGCTCCTATAATATGTTAAAAGAGAGGGGTGAATACAACCACTCAGTAATCAAGGTACATCTAAGTTACACAAATACATGATAATTAATTATGAATGTAAGTGGCCAATAAATTTATCAAGGTGACCATTCAAACAATCACATTAATAGCATGTTAATCATATTAACATTTAAATCATGTGAATAATTTGAAGAATAAAGTCAAGTACAAAATTTACACAAATAGCTATATATATGTTATTCACATAATTACTACATGTTCTCATTTCTACAATTATAATCATATTCTTAACATAGCCATCAATCACTCAAATAGCATGATAGTAATAATATGCATGATCGATCTCTTCCTTATATCCCCCTTTATTTTCTCTGACATGAAATCCGTGGGCCAACAATCGAAAGGGATCGTCTATGTGGTGAGACTACCCAAGGCCTTAATCATATCATGAGGGGCTACCGGGCCAGGGTTACCTTACTCACTTATGAACATGGTTTCTCCTAAATCATACACTATGGGGTGTCATACCCAAAACTAGCTCTACCTAAAACTCCAGGTAAGCCAGTAGGGTCAAGTCTCTTAATAGAAACAATGCTACAGTACCTTACAAGGTGAGTAGCGACTATAACCTCTAGGATTATTGGTTAATAGTCAAGTACCATATTGATTTTGTATAACCACTAACTTCTTCATTAAGGTGAACTCTCGCCATATGATCATGCTCATGAAAAAATGCATTTCAAAAACTCATATATATAATTCAAAATTATCCCACATGTTCATTAACTTTCTTGCTCAACAAATATCAAGAATCATCATATTTCAATCATGCCTCTTGCATCAATTTTTATATTATCATACAAAACCACATTAGCATCATATAAAACTCAACATGCTCATACAATTCATCACTGTGCATAAGCCACAACTTATATCCAAGAGTGTACACATAATCATCAACCATCAATCTCATTACTCACACTAAGTCATAATTAACTTGATCACAAGTCATAGAATCTCAACAAAGCCACATGCATTACAAACAACCATTTCAAAATTTAGACATATATATATATATATATATATTCTTTTATTTCACCAACATAATTAATTAAGTAATATACAAATACATAAAATAGATTTCCTCCGGTTACCTTAACCTTTGAGAGGTCAAAGGTTACCCCTTAAGTTACAACACTTTCAAAGCTTTCCAAAGCTTGAATGGTGTCAAAAGGAAATTAATCTACAATTGATCATATCCCAATGTGTCAATAATATTATTAACACAATTTTTACTCATACTTTAACACCTAAGTATTTATTTTATTTTATTTTATTTTATTTTATTTTTAAGATCTTAGTCTTAGCCTCTTGAGTTCTAAAATTTAATTTCATGTATTTGAATCTATCTACTTGGTTCAATAGTCTCCTTCACAATAATTTAATTCAAATAATTTTCTAATATCAAAATTTTCCTTTTTATTCCAAAAAATTCGCACATAAAAATACTCAAAAATTGCGAACTTGATTTCAAGCCTAGAATCATTATTCTATAGCCATAATAATTTATTCCTCATCTCAAATAATCATCTAAATATTAACAAATCAATTTATATTTTCGAGTTTAACTAAAAATCTACCTATAGGGATTTAAGAATAAACTCAAATGCCTCAAATTTTAATTCTATCAACAAAATAATACTCTAGAATATTTATTATACTACCAACAACCTCAATAATCAGATTTACTCATCAAAATTCATCCCTCTTTCAAATCCTAAGTTTTTTAAAATATCAAAATCTGCAGCTCAAAGGGAAAAACGACTAAGAAAAAATGTTTAGAATACTTACCTAGTCTTAGAATACTTAAAATCTCATCTGAAGTATCCTATTATGGAGCCATATCTTCTACTTCAGCTCTGTCACAGGCATCATGCTCACTGTCTCTGTTTTTGCTTTCTCTGTCGCGCGAGAAGGAATGAAGAAAGAATGAAGGAAATGAAGAAAAGAATCAGATTGTTGCTTTTCAAAAGAAAACTGTGGGGCCCACACGTCTTTCTTTCCTTCTCATTATTATTATTACAATAATAATAATAATGTACACCAAACACACGCACGGAAATTTCCACCCCACCCTTTTAGTTTACTTTTTTTTTTGGCATTATTTATACCTCAACACCTAAAGCAAAAATTACTTATCTTCCCCCTCTTCAATTTTCAATTTATTTTATGTTCCTTTTTCCTTCTTCTTTCTTTTTTTTATAATAATATTATTATTACTATTTCTATTTACTATAAAATCATAACTTAGGATTTAATCTAAATTAAATCCAATAATAATCTTCTAACTAAAATTATTTATATCTAAATATTCCTTCAAAATTACTCATTTGCTCTAAATTAACTTAATTAACCTTAGGTTAATTTTTGGGATGTTACAGGTAGCATCCCTCACAAGAAAAGGCAAGTTATTAGAAGGCTCGAAGGTATTGATCGAGCTAGAATAAATAATCAGGCTAATGGGCTTCATAGACTTGAGAAAAAACTTTAGGAAGACTATCTTAAGCTTAATTCACAAAAGCAGCTCATATAGTTTCAAAAAGCAAGATGTGAATGACTTAAATGGGGTGATAAGAACACAAAATATTTTCATGCTTTTACTGTCTTGAGGAAAAAGAAGAAGAGGATTAAAGCACTCAAAGATGATAACGATGAATGGGTTGATGACCTTAAGAGATTAAAGACTATGGCAATCAAAGATCTCTATATAAAGGATCCCGAAGCTTTCCCTTACTATAATTGGCCTTCTTGTTTTCCAACTATTGAGACTAATAATTTACTTCATTTATCCAAGGAAGTGGATTGTGTGGAAATTAAAAATACAGCCTTCTCTATAGGGCCATTCAAAGTATCGGGACCAGATAGATTGCAAGCCTATTTCTGTCAATCTCATTGGAACATTATTGGTGAAAAAAATCTGTAAATTGGTAAAAGAAGTGTTTCACGATCCTGTGAAAGTGAAAAGCTTGAACGAAACTAATATAGTTCTCCTTCCTAAAGTTGATCACCCTACCTCTTTAAAGGAATTGAGACCTATCTCTTTATGCAATGTAAGTTTCAAGATTATCACTTAGATCATTGCTAACAGGATTTGGCCTCTTCTCAATTCCCTTATTGGAATGAAATAATGCAGTTTTATAGAGTGGAGGCAAGGGAGCGATAATGTGATTATTGCACAGGAAGCAATTCATACCATGAAAAATAAGTGTACTGGTAGAAGCTATGTGGCTATTAAAGTTGATATGGAAAAAGCGTATGACAGATTAGACTGGGATTTTATTGAAGATACTCTTTATAGTCTTGGTTTTGATAGTAATTTTATGGCGATCATCATGCATTGCATAAATTTAGCTTCTATGAAAGTAATGTGAAATGGTGATACAACTCAAGAATTCTTTCCTTCTAGAGGTCTTAGACAAGGTGATCTACTTAGCCCTTACATCTTTGTGTTGTGTATGGAAAGACTTGGGTATTTAATAAAGGCACAATGCACTGAAGGAAAATGGAAACCTTTGAGGATTACTTCCAAAGGCCCTTTTATTTCCCACCTCTTCTTTGCAGATGACTTATTCTTGTTTGTAGAAGCTTCTTTAGAGTAGATGGAGATCATTAAGGAAACTATAAGTATCTTTTGCAGTGTCTTAGGCCATAAAGTTAATCTTGCCAAATCAAAAATTTTTTGCTTTAAGAATGTCAGCCATAATAGAGCAACTCAGCTTAGTCATATCATTAGCATTGGTCTCACAGTAGACTTGGGCAAGTATTTAGGAGTTCCACTTATCCATTCTCATGCTTCCAAAATGATTTTCAATCCTCTTGTCGTGAAAGTCAGGAAAAGATTATCTACTTGGAAAAGAAATTACCTAAACATAGCAGGGAGGTCAGTACTCATTAAAGCTATTTTATCAGCTATACCTACGTTTCTAATGCAGACAATGTTATTACCCACAGGCATTCTCAAAGAAATTGAAAAAATCTACAGAGGCTTTTTATGGAGTCAAGAGGTAGATAAAAGGAAATTACACTTGATTTCTTGGGATACAGTGAAATGCGGGAAAGAATTGGGAGGTTTAGGGATTAAGGATCTAAAATATCAAAATACTACTTTCATTATGAAGCTTTGTTGGAGTTTGATAACTAAACCAAATGCTCTATGGGTTTAATGCATAAGGAAGAAATAAAGATGCGGAGATAACTTTTATCTTGAAGTCACTCGTAAACAATGTTCCTCAGTGGTTTGGCAAGCAATCACTCACACTTGGGAAGATTTCATGAAAGGTGTGGGGAAAAAGATAATAGGCAAACATAATACCAACTTTTAGTGGGACATATGGTCATGCCTTGATCAACCACTTATTTATTATGTTGATCAAAACTATAACACAATTAATCAGTTAGATGTGGTCAGCAGCATATGCTATCTACTGGGCAATGAAATATCATTAATTGGATTAGTGTCATACCATCATTGGTGATTAAGAAGATAAAGAGGTCAAAACCAACAAGTGGCTTTGAGGCTGATCAACTAAGTTGGAGATCTACTACTGATGGTTCTTTCATTGTCAAATCAACGTATAATTTTCTCCAAACTATTGATCATGGGTCTCCAGAACCTTTATGGAAGAAGATATGGAAATGGCCTATTTTTGAAAGAATCAAGTTTTTCTTTTGGAAGTTACTCATCAAATATTACTTGCAAATTCACTTAGAGCTTTACGTGGTCTAACCATAAACAATGAGTGTCCATTTGAGTGCCATAGAAAGGAATCCATCATACACATCCTTCGAGACTGTGAGATTTCTAAAAGAGTGTGGGAAAGAATTATTAATCCTAATGATTTTACTGCTTTTTTCTCTGTTGATTTGTAGGATTGGCTTAAATGGAATACTACTCACAACCCAGGAAATAGAAAATTTGGAAGATGGCCTTGGATTAAGGTTTTTTGTAATATGTGTGCTGGCTCTTATGGAAGACTCGATGTAAAAGACTCTTTAAAGGAACCCAATTCAAGTCTAATGAGATTATACATCAAGGTCTCTACTTGCTGATGGAGGATTCAAGTACCAATAAGTTTAAACATGCAATATTCCAAGGTTTTTCAAATGACGCAGATAGATGGACCCCTCCACCTAAAGGCTATGTTCGTGTTGATGTGGATGCTTTCATTAACCAACAAGGACATGCCACTTGTGGGGAGTGTTCCGGAACGAATAGGGAGATTGGATTCTAGGCTTCAGACATAAATTAGGAAGAGCAACCATCTTAGTTGCTGAACTTCTCGCTATAAGAATAGGATTAGAGATTTGTCACCAAAAATTTCAAAAAATCAAACTATTCTCTGATTTATTGGAAGCCATCAACATGCTTTTTAGGGATTGTCATTATGATTCTTCATTTAATTAAGTAACGGCAATTTGTGATCATATTTACAGCCATTGGAACCTTATCATAAAACAAACGTCCAGTGAGAATTTGAGTTGTGCTGATTACTTAGCTAAGACTGCTTACACTGCTGGAGTGAACACTATTTTACTTTAAAATTGTCCCTTAGGTTGCTTAGACATCTTGTTGTCGGATAAGAGGAATGCTTAGTTTTTCTTTGCTTCTATTCAAGCTTTGGCTTGCTTTTGTAACTCAAAAAAAATAATAATTATGTTGATTATTTGGCTAAATTATGTCACAATTTAATTATTTTTTTTCCTAATAAGATGGTGGATAATGAAAGAATATTCTCCTTTGTTTGTAACTATTTTGTTCATTATGTTTTTATAGCAAGTTTTCAGTTTCTATTAAAATAATATTTGCATAATGCTAGGAAAATATGAACTTTATCAATCTAACAACAGGAAGTATAACAAATGTAATTTTAAAATTTATATTGATGATCACATCTAAAAATCTAAAAATAATATAAAATTACAACAATTCAGATGTGACTATGTCAGATGAAGATTTGAGATTATTTTTTTTTTACAAAAAACAAAACAAAATTTTAAAAAAATTACACAAGGTCCCTACCAATGAACATAAATCTTTTGGAAAATAATAATTAGGTCCCAAAATTTTGAGTTAATTATAGTTAGGTTTTTAATAAAATTTTCTACAAAATGAATTGTAAACATCAATTCAAACCATTACAAATAAAAATTTCTGTTACAATGTAACAATTACATTTGATATTTAAATAATTATTTGTAATTAAAACTCTTGAGTTTATAAGTATTTAAATTGATATTTTCAACTAATTGTTTTAAAAAAATTTTATTGAGGAGTTATTAATTTAAAGTTCAGAGATCTAATTGTCATTCTTCCCAAATCTTGAGGAAAATGAAAGATATAACTAACATCCAAAGAGCAGAGCTTACTAATTAGATTAAATTTGGAAAACAATTTAAGAAAATTGAAAATCATGAATAAGAAATTCATTTATGTGCACATTTAGTTTAGTTATTTGGTGAAAAAAAAAAGATACGAGCTATGAAAAAAATTATTATAATCTTTATTTATATTTCAAATCTAACTGTTTAGAATTCGTAGTCTATCAAATTTGCAGGATGTGAAATTCCAATCCCCATATCATAAATTGGGAAAAAAATTTTGAAAAACAAAAATAATGCCACAGCCAAACAATGCCTTATTCGGGCTTCACCCTGTCACTGGTATCATGGCGAGATCCCTTCATCATCATCACTTTAAACTCTTCGAAATCAATCTGGCCGTCACCGTCGCTATCGACGCCGTGAATCATCCGCCGGCACTCCGCCAGCGAGCAGTCGTCACCGAGGCTCTTCATCACCATTTGAAGCTCCTCCGCCGTGATTTTCCCGTTGCCGTCAATGTCGAAGACGGAGAACGCGTCCTTCAAATTCTCCATTGCCTCCACGGAATCGATCCCTTTTGTATTAAGCTCGATAAATTCTTGAAGACTAATAAATCCGTCGCCATCGGCGTCCACCTCACGGATCATGTTATTCAGCTCCTCCTCCGTGGCCGGTTGGCCCAGGCTTCCCAATATGGATCCCAGCTCCGATGCGGAGATCTTGCCGTCTCCGTTCACGTCGAATCTCTTGAACACCTCTTCCAGCTCCTCCGCGAGCTGGGCACGAGAATGCATTGACAGCGATGGCGATCGGGACGTGATCGGCGATGCGGCGGCGGCGGTTTCGAGCAGCTTCTTCTTCCGAGAGAAGAGGGATTTGAAACCCATGATGGCGATTAATGCGGATTGGCCGGTTAAAAGCTAAAACACAAAAGGAAAGGAGGAATCAAGAGCGAGAATGAAGAAGCGATTGATGATTGGATTTAGAGGGATAGCATTAAGGATTGACACAGAGATTGGGAGGGAAGAGAGACGTAGGAAGCAGGAGGAAGAATGCGAAGAGAATCCATAACCTTCGAATTGAGAAACGTCACGAACTGGATCCAATTTTGTTTGTTCAAATGCCAAAATTAGTGAAATTAATAAATAACAGACGGTTTGATGGGGCCTACACTTGCTCAATCCGTTAATAGAATTTCAAACTTTTCCTTTCTTATTCCCACCTCTTTAAAATTCCTTTGTTTTTCATTTTAGCTATCCATTTGGTGGTAATTTTTTAGAGGTAATCTTATTCAAGATATTATTAAATATTAAATATTAAAATTTTTTTTGAAAAAAATTTAAATTTTAATTCATTGCATTATGAGAGGTTAGTTTCTTTTAATGGATCAAATCTTTGTCAATCGTTTTTCAATTTTTATGAGTAAAATTATATTATCTAGAATCAATAAAAGTTAGTTCAATTTGTAAGTATTTAACTCATAGCTCTTAAGGTCATAAGTCAAAATCTCATTGTTAATATAAGATTTTTGTTGGTGGGTAATTTGTAATTGTAAGTACTTCTATAAAAACTTTTTAAGCATAAATATATGCCCTGATCTTGATAAATTATCAAGACTCAACTCATCTAATTTTGTTTTTATAAAAAGAACTTATCCAAAGAATGAAGACTCCATGTACAATTGCAATATCCTTTTTTAATACATGAATGTAATCTATGTGCTATATCTATATTTCAATATAGATAAAACCTACATCTCCCAACTCCCAAAAAAAAAAAAAAAAACTCTATCTATATATCTACATTCTATTCTAGTATTATTAGCATACACATACATTAATATATTTATATTTATATATAATATTATTTTTTTAAAAAGTATATATTTATATATCATTGATAGAGTCATGAATAACATCACCATCTCAATTTTAGTAGTATAAAGTACAAACTACAAAGCATGGAACCAACCGTTGGCATAGAAAAAAGTGCATGGAACCAACCGTTGGCATAGTAAAAATTAAAAAGAGCGTGGAACCAACCTCCTTGTTACCTCAAATATGACAATTTATAGTGGGAAAAAAAATCAAAAACAAGAATAAAGTTTTAAATTAAAAATTAAGAAAAATGATCTTTTTTTTTACTGAAGAAATACATTTATAATTAAAATGAAACTACATCAACGATATATGATTTACTGAATGAAAAAAAAAAAAGATCTTCTAACTATTATTCCTCACTGTTTGTTTTCTAATATTCATTCTCGAAGATTTTCACATTTTTTTATTGTTTATGGGTGTTCTTTTATTAAAGACAAATTATATTTTAAGATATAATTAAATATTAAATGTATGTATCTCTTTGAATAGAAATTCAAAATTTAATTTATTATATTATAAAGGACTAATTCGAATTTCCTATATCTAACTCTTGTTAGTAAAGATTTTCATGTTTTAAATGTGTATAAGATCTTTTATAAAAAGTAGACATTTATTACATGTTTTTTTAAATGCCCTTATTTGCAATAATATTAATTATAAAGAAAGAAAATTATAACAAAAGTGAACCGGAGGGTTGGCTTGAAAGTTTAATATGTGACACTAACTTTAAAAGAAAAAATCAAGACACTAAAATAATTTCAACCAACCGTTTTTTATCTACATAATTTGGTTAGGTAGATCTTATAGAAAGGAAAAGAGTGAGTATAATTTACTCCCTTTGATTGTTTTTTTATTAATCATATTTTAAATGGTTTTCTTGGTCTTTTAGACAAGCTACTTTCCCTTAATTTTTGTAATCTTTGATGTACAATTTCAAAACTATCCTCAAGCAAATTCTAAAATGTAGTGCAATATTTTAATTTTTAAGAAAACTCTTTCCACATATCAAATTATTCTTTTTTAAATTTTGGAAAAAAAAATTAAAATGTGATTTGTTTTTAAGACAATTTTATTATTCTAATCAATTTACTTTAATTTTTGATGAGTTAATTAGAAGTAACTTAAAAAAAATGTATAATAACTTTAAATTTGGCTTCTAATTTCTACCAAAGATAAATCATTTCAGCATCATTAGTACCAAACAAAGCCCCAAAAATGAGTGGAGGAAAAGCTTATGTGGCTAATGTTTTTCTGGCTTGGAAGGCACACATGCTCAGCTCAGGTGCGATGCTGCGATGGTGCACGTAAGCAAGGATTAATGGGGCCGTGTTAAATCGCTCTTGTCCAAGTATTTTGAAAACCGCCCCATGTCAACGTCTTATAGGTCAAATAACAGTTGGTAACAACCGTCCCACATTAAAGGATTTTGATTAGCCTGAGCGCAGATTTGAATATCAAGCCACTTAATATTTGAATTTCACTTTGACTGATTTGGATTTATCTTCTCATTCTCAACTTCATCTTCTCCATCCCAAGAGCCATAAACGGGTGTATTGATACTTGATACAAATTTTCTCATGTATAAGTTACATTTAATTGATTTATATAAAAAATAATTTATTTGAAATTAATTTAGCTAAAATATATAATAATTTCCTGAACTTTAAGTCCGTTACCTGTAACCTTTTTGATATTTTAAAGTTGAAGATTGACTCTACCTTTTTATGCTCTGACCAAGGAAGCCTTAACATTAGTTCTCCTCTCATTAATGTCAGGTTAATAAAAATTACACTTGGCATCTAATGTGGAATAAAAATTTGCCATGTCATCAAATTTTGTCCAATAAATTCATGCATAAATTCCAGCACTCACTCACCATGTTTTTTGCATTGTTATTATCCCTGCCATTGCCCTTTTGAATTTAATCTGTGGAGTCCTTAGGGATGATTAAGTGCGATTTTAAGATATTTTCTCTTACCATTGCTTTGCATCAATGATTCATTAATTCATGGCTATTTTACGTCATCTTGTGTGGTTAAAGGAAGATCATATTGATGAAGTTGAGGGACGGATAGATACAGGCACGTGATGAGGTAGTTGGACACGTGACCAGAATTAACTATGAATGATGACGCATCCCCAGTTGAACAAAACATAAGAGCAGAAATTCATTTTTTTTTAAATAATAAAGAGCTGAAATTCTTAGGCACCGAGTTGTTTCAAATCACAAAAATTGGATGCCGAGGCAGTGTGTTAATTGAATTGCTAAGTGCACGTAAGCAATTTTCAAGTAAGGTTATTTAGGCCACATGCTGCCATTAATCATAAGACGATTGTTGACTAAAAACTGTTTAGGGATTGGATGCTTATTTTTCTTTTAAAAATTTAAAATTATACGACCACCCAAAATCCGTATATTTAGGAAGTGAATAAAATTATATAGGATATATGCATGCCAATAGCAAGTTGTCCTGGAAGCAAGGCTATAGGATACAGGCATCTCATTCATGACCCAAAATCCTTATCTATAACATAAATCAGTATCTATATGGATACAGAAAAATACATTATCAACCATGTGCTAGTTGTAATTAAGACAAGGGGGGAAGTTAAGACATTATATATTTACTGCAGTATTTACACTGTCAACCATGACTGCCCCAAGAACTGTAACTGAAACAACCTAAGAAAATAACAAAACACAAGCATCAGGAAATATATTGAAAAATACAGAGGCACTAATAAAGGGGCAAGTTGTGTCCCTATATCTCAAGTTACAAAAACATTTTGTGAAGCTCTTCTTATGTTTAGATACAGGTTCATCCATCTACAATTCAGACAATGTCTTCATCCATGTGTCAACTTGTTTAGTCCAAAGGCATCAATGGTGACCACGTGAGTGGTACAGAGAAAGCGTTTCCACTTTATTTCTTAGCCTGCCATGTAAGAGATCTTAGCTTCCAATTTCCATTTACCATGCACATCAAGGGCCGAAAGTTAAATAAGTAGCCCAATAGCGCAATGATTGATTGCTGTCAATGAGCGAGCATCACAAAAAGGCATAGATGCAAGAATCACATCCAATTCTCGTTATCTAGACTAAGTAACTTGCCATTTGAATTTCTATATGATGGAATATTAAAATAAATAATATGCCGAATAGAAGAATCGGATTAGAGTCTCACTAAACCCAAGTGTAGAAAAGTCTACCTGACTACCCCACAAGTTTAGACAACTAAAATCTAGACTATAATACACAGCGGGTGTACCGAAGAGAAAGAGAGGAAGAGGAAGAGGAAGAATGAACTAGAGAACTGTTTGCTCTGGAATAATTTTACCTCCAGCCTCTGATCACTACTTATAATGAAGGAAAGCCTTCGTATAAAAGGAAGATCCAATCAGTATTAATTCACCTCATTATGGAATAAATATGCTGATTGGAATAATGATTATTATGATGAAGGATCACTTCCTTTTCTAGCTATTAGTCAAATATTAATACCAGATTCCAATCAATTCATTATGACCGGAGTTATGACTCATCATGGGCTGAAATTAAATTCAAAAATTCTTTTTTTTTTTAAAAAAAATTCAAAAATTCTAACACTATGCAATTCTATTTGACGCCAAGACGGATTAATGATTGTGATTCCCGTTTTTTTATGCACAGACAGAATACAACAGTCATCAAAATTTGAGCAAATAGCAGCATGTATTCGTCCAAAGCTTATTATCATTTTAATATCAGAAGCATTAAGTACAGCTATGGTCTGAATAGGAACGTTCTAAATAGAATAGAAACATACATTATATAAAGTATAATGCCGCCCCTGTTTCAGTATTCACAAATCACAACCACTCCCGGAATGTTGACTATCTAGTAGGAAGAAAACAAAGGACCAAGCAGCAATATTCAGGTGATGGAGGGTCTCGCTCAAATGGGCCGGAGGAAAAAGCAAAGCTGGTGAAGGGGAAGGTTCATCACAACGTCTTTCTTAAACAGTAACATAAGTTCTAGGAAATTGACAAATTCTTGAGGTTAAAATTCAAACCACTAGATTTTCAGTCATCCCATTGATTTTCGCCAGTGAATATGATACTGAAAAACAGTTTATTTACTCCCACCAACTTCCAGTTCCAGGTTCTAACATCTGTAGAACCTCTATCAAAGATATAAGGCCTAAGGATGGCTCTAAATTTATTCAGCTAGAGGAATTTTTCAGTAGTTAAAGTCCGTATCATTTTTCCTTGCCCACTTATAATACCTCATCCAAGGTTCAAACATTAAAGAAAACAAAAGCCCAATGAAAGCAATGTGTCTAACCATAATCAATTTTTTTGCATAAATTGTATAATAAATATATCATAAGGGAAAGGTACAAATAAAATAAACTTTCATAATCATAACATGATAATAACTTCATCTGGGGAGAATTTTGACCTTGCAGTGACAACAGATGGTGCTGACAGAATTAAATCCAAGGAACACAAGTGATCAATTTGATTCATACCTTCAAACGAGGAGACTGGCGAACGGATGAGGCAGATCCAGGGGACAAGGCAGCAGACATTGCCCTTCTTTTGAGGGTTTGTTTCTTGAAAGTTCGATCGCCTTTTGCAGGTTGAACTTGATTCTCGTTTTTCTCGGTAGGGGTATCATTTCTGAAGGATGAGGTGGATAAATCTGGAGCAAAAGTTGACAAAATAGCTGATTCTTGATGTTCACTATTTAAGGATGATACGTTGCATGTTTAGTTAAAGTTATAGAAGTTGATACTAAAAAATAAAGCCTTATTATTAAACCAACATCTGCTCATTCAAGACAAGTAGATAAACAATATTACACCGAACAAGAAATAGGTTGAAACTTCCATTTAAATAAGCATATCACGCCAATTCCCACTGCAAAGAGAAATTCCAGGATGATGGAAATCACAATTAAATAAAACTAGAGCACCAGGACAATTGGCATCCCCATTTTATGCATGAAAACTGATGCGCATATACAAGCCACAATCATACCTTTTGTCACTGCTTCTTGGAGCTTTCTCCTCATGACTCTGACAAATTTAAACAGCCCATTTGCCTTGTTTAATTCATGGATAAACTCTTTGGTGCCTTTAAGGGAGGGTTCACAGTTCAACACTGAGAGAAAAGCAACAACTTCAGTTTTACAAAGCAGATCATTGCATTGTTTTGAGATTATTTAAAAAAAAAAAACAACCAAAAATTCCACTTACATGCGTAAGTATCATTTTCATGATGAATGGTAAAAAAAAACTCCTCTTTGGGGTTGTTCACGTTAATATTCTTGAAGGTGAACTTCACCCCTAATATGCAGAAGAACTTGTAAGGATATCAATTAAGTGAAGAACAGAAGAAGGATAAAACTCAGACAATATGAACAACATCAAATCTAACAAATAATCAGTTACCATGTCCACCTTCAACATGGAAGCCAAGGACTGTATTGTACCATGAGACGACCTCCTGTATTTCATCTTTTCGTTGCTCAGTATTTTCATTTGTTGTCCCTTGAGATGAAGCCAAGGATTCGAAATATATCAGCATTTCTCATAATGCATAAAAATCCAATTAGTAGGAGGCAAGCATAAGGAAGGCATATGGGAGCAAGGGACACAACTACAATTATAAAATATTTCCTAGTAGAAGCGAGGGATAAATGAAAAATATATCGCAAAACATACCCCAAAATATTTTCCTTCCTATGAGCTGCATAGAATTTTGGGGCATGCATAAAACTAAATATTGGTACTTGAAATCAGTATCAGTGTTTCTCAAAATGCATAAGATCACATAATCTCTCTCTTTCTAGTTTTGTCGCCTTCAAGTGACTAAATATAGAGTGCTTAGCAGTTACTAGTTAGTACTGAGCATTGAGTACATGCCAAATTAGCCATTTAACAACAATGTCATTTTCAAATAATCTAAACTTTTCAATGATGGAGAAGGTTCATCTAGTAACTTGGAGGATTTAGTAACTGGTGAAGGAGAATAAAATTTGTCATTCTATCGAATAATACGTGATAAGGAGGTAAAGGAAACTCTTAAGAAAATGGCAAATGGTAGAGCCAACGGACCTGATTGTATATCTATCGAAGCGTGGAAATGTTTAGGTGAAGAAGGGGTGAGATGGTTAACTAAGTTATTTAATGTGATTTTACGGTCCAAGAAAATGTCTGATGAGTGAAAGAGAAGTACATTAATTCCTATTTATAAAAATAAAGGAGATATTCAGAATTGTACTAACTATAGAGGGATTAAACTCATGAGCCACACAATGAAATTGTGGGAGAAAGTAATTGAGCACAGGTTGAGATTGGAGACAAGTATTTCTGAGAATCAGTTTGGTTTTATGCCAGGTAGATCAACTACAGAGGCGATTTATCTACTAAGGGGATTAATGGAAAAGTATCGTTGTAAAGATAAAAATCTACACATGGTTTTTATTGATTTGGAAAAAGTTTATGACCGTATACCAAGAGAAGTGCTTTGGAAAGCGTTAAAAAAAAAGGGAGTACGGATTGCTTATATTAAAGCCATACAAGATATGTATGAGGGGGTAAAAACTAGTATAAGAACGCCTAGTAGTCAAACAAAGGATTTTCCTATAAAGATTGGACTACATCAGGGATCATCTCTGAGTCCTTATTTGTTCAACTTGATCTTAAATGTTTTGACGGAACATATTCAAGGGGAAATTCCGAAATGTATGCTCTTCGCGGATGATATAGTTCTTATAGCAGAGACAAGAAAAGAGGTTAATTGCAAACTTAAGTTATGGAGGAGAGCATTGGAGTCGAAAGGTTTTCGTCTGAGTAGAAGTAAGACGGAATATTTATATTGTAAATTTGGTAAAGGACTATTCGATAATAATTTGAAAGTGAAATTGGGAGACCAAATTATACCTCAAGTGGAAAAGTTTAGATATTTGGAAGCCATTATTCAAAATAATGGCGAAATCAGTGGAGATATTTCACATAGAATTCAAGCTGGGTGGTTTAATTGGAGAAAAGTTAAAGGAGTTATTTACGACCGTAAGGTGCCTAATAAACTTAAAGGAAAGTTTTATCGCACTGCTATCAGATCGGCAATATTATATAGTAGTGAATGTTGGGCTCTAACGGGACAGCAAGAGTATAAAATTGGAGTAGCAGAGATGAGAATGTTACAATGGATGTGCGGACATACACGTAAAAATAAAATTCGAAATGAGCACGTACGCGAAAAAGTGAGGGTGGCACCTATTGAAGAAAAAATGGTAGAAAATCGGTTGAAATGGTTTGGGCATGTACAAAGAAGACCAAGGGAGGCACCAGTGAAAAAAGTGGAACATATAACTTTGAGTCCGATTAAGAGAGGTAGAGGAAGGCCTAAGAGAACACTCTTGAAAGTTATTGAATGCGATCTCTTAATTAATAATATTCCTAAAAGCTTGATAAATGATAGAGCACAATGGCGTCTTACAATCCATGTAGCCGACCCCATCTAGTAGAATAAAGGCTTGTTGTTGTTGTTGTCGTCGTCATTTTCAAATAAAACTTCCAAAGATACTTCACAGTTCATGCAAGATGGCGGGGATCTTGATGTCGCTGTGACTTATTAAACTAGATATGAAAGATATGCTTAATTAACAAATAAAAATATCAAAATCTTCAACATCCATGTCTCATTCTAATGGCAAAATTAACAATCATTTTTAAATGCTCGCGAACTAACTAACAGTGGCAATACTATTCACCTTTTGCTCTTCCACAAGGCCACAATTAAAAAAAAAAAAAAACAAGTGTCAAACAGGTAATAGAGTGGATAAAAAAAGTAAAAAAAAAAACAGATGTGAGTGGGGTTAAGATCATGCCAAAATGTGAACAGGCATCTGGAAGCATGATAACTTTTAGAAAATTTCTATAAAGTAAATGCAGCGAGTAAATTCACAAACAGATCATTACCAAGAGAATGCTGAGATAAAATTTCAGCATATTCGGAGTTCTTGGTTTTTTGCTCCTGGATACTACTCTTAAGATCTTCAACTCTAGTCTTCGCAGAAGCAATAGCATCCATTAACGCGATACGCTTGGCCTCTTTGCGGGTCTTCACTGTGTGAAAGTGCAATTAAAGAGTTGCAAAAAGTAATAAATTAAAGCTCAGTCACTGCTAGCCAAAAAGAAACGTTAAGTCACTAAAAGCAAAAATGTTAGGATATTTGCAGTTTACCACAGATAAATTCAAACTAAAATCCACCAAAATCAAATGTAAAGCAAGAGTGAAGATGTACCTCCCTGTGCTTTAACCAAATCATCCTCTGCATCCCTCAATTCAACTTTAGCCTCTTCTAATTTAGCTGGGAAGACAGAATAAATCAAAACATGCAATCCGCGTTACAAACGATAATTTCAAAGCATAAAGCTGGAAACCCACATTTATTGTAGACCAAATCAACAGGAAACACTGAAAGCAAACCATTCAGGAATCTTCACCTTGACATTGAGCAGTTTCTTGTGATCTTGCCCATAGTGATTTGAGAGATTTACGATGAGAATCAGAAAAAGCATCAAGTTTGTGCTGTAGAATCGGAATCTCTCTATCGCAGATTAAGCGCCCGAACTCCATCTTCATTCGATCGATTCCGCAATAGGCTTCGCTAGTCATCCTGTATTGCACAAATGCCACGAGAGGTAAGCATTTAGCATTTTTGAAGACTTTTTTTTTTTTTTGGTTTAACCCGCCAAATTTTATTTTGAAACACACATATACACTACATGCGAAAATAAATAACTAAATTAAATTGTCTGGCGGCAAAAACACATAAATAGTTATCAACATCATCTTCAATACCATCAATATCATTTTTTAGTTTTATTACCAAATGAAAATCATCAAATAAATGTATTAAAAACGTATTGTTGTATCATTACGTTCCAAACAAGATTAAATAATTGATTGATGATTGATTTGAATATTGATTGACTTTTAATTTTAATAGTAAAATTCGAATCCATCCATATCTCAATTGTTTATATCGTTATATGAGATATCAATGCATTGCTATTGATTGATATGTTCTGGATATTGATTGACTTTCACCTTTTTTAAAATTTCTCTCTCTCTCTCATTTTGGATATCTTTATTTTTATCAAAATAATTATTAATAATTGATTGTGTTATCAATATATTAAATATTAATAGTATATAATAAAATTTATAAGAATAAAATACACCTACCGTCCCTCTATTTAATTTACCTTAACTATACATATTTTCCTTTTATTTATGAAATTTATACAAATTAAATTAGCTTTGGTTAAACACCTAGGATGACGTAAGGTAAAAGAAAAAAAAACTTAATAAAATATATTTAATAAAAAAAAGTGATAAATTATTCAATATACTTTATTTTTATATAAATTTTACCAATCTTAGCATGATATTTTCAAAGTTTTTTTTAACTGTTGTCTTAATTAATTAATTATTTAAAGTTTTTTAAAGTAAGGGAGGGAGAGTAGAGAATTAGATTGTATAGGCAAATTAATAATTAATACTTTCAAAATTTTTAATATATTTACAAATAAAAAATTAATCATTTTAGAATTTTTAACAAAATATTATTAAAAATGGGATGGATGGATTAAAGTATGTGTTTTAAAAATAAATGTGAGGTCATTGTAATTTTAGGAAATGAAAGGGATGTGATTGTATTTTAATCAATTTACAATTACTCATAATAATCATAAGTTATAGATCTTCAAATTTATAGGTACAAATCTTATATATCTATATCTTTAATTCTTTATCTTTATCTTTTTTTTTTCCCCAAAATCCTGAACCTGATTATCTTCATCTACGTCTATATATCTGTGTATATAATAGTTGTAAACTGAGAAGGCATCACAAATCGTCAAAATCATATTGTGAGCAGAGCATATTGGCAACGATCGCAGTTAATTTAGATTTATTTTTTACAACCTACCAAACACGAGCATAATTTCATATTACGCACCGAATCGCATCTTTTTTAGGCTTTTGGTTCCTCAATCTGCAATCCAAAGCTTGACTGTTCCGTTTCCAGCTTCGAAACACCATAAATCCAGAAGCAACACTTCTCGTTTTCCTGGATTAAAAAGAAAACTTTCCCTTGCAATTTTCGATCAGAGGTTCTCAATTCAGGTAAACTTTCTTTCTTTTTTCGTTTTTTTGGAGTGATGGTAAACTTTCTTTCTTGCTCTTCGTTTATGCATTCGATTTTTTGATCGCAACAATTCTTTCTACGGGCTGAAGTTCGATGCTTTTCCTACTGGGTCATTCTCTAGAAATCAGAGGCAAATGGTTATTCTTTACTATTTATTTTTTTATTTGTTTATGGGTGCTGCTTCTTCTAGCTTGTAGTGGAATTGTCTTTATACATAAAAATATCAGTTATTGTTTTTATTTTTATTTTTATGCTGCCTCTCTTTGCATAGCCCTGACGGACGATGCTAGTTCTACTAGGAAAATCTACCTGCATTTTTGCTATAATTTTCTCCTGGTGAAATTGAGTACCTGGGTTCCTCGCATGCTTATTTAAATTCCAAATTTGATGTTAATCTTGCAGGCGCCGAAATTTGTACTAGATTGCTTGTTAAATTTTATGGCCGAATTGTTACTTGTTACTTATGTTATGAATTATGATCGCTTGTAAGTTGAAGGTCCTCTGGTCCTCGTTATTGCTTTGTTTTATGTTAATTTGCTTATTCTGTGCAATCGGCTTGTCAGCTTTTGAGGGCTTCTTATGTTATTTAAGCTCAGAATCGTTTGTTTTACAGGGAGCTTTGAGGGTTGATCATCTGTTGTGAGAATTTTACAAAATTTAAAATGGTACGAATTGTAGTGCTTTCAAGGAAAAGTGGATGAGCCCATTTTTTCAGTTCAATTGATTGTTTAATTAGATCCATTAATTCTCTTACTGCTTCTTGTATCATCAATATTAATGATATTGCACTCTTGTGCTCAGTTTTTTGATGGATATGGATACCATGGTGCATCTTTCGAGCAGACTTATCGATGTTACCCTGCTTCTTTTATTGAGAAGGTCAGCATTCTTCTATTCCTGTCATTTATGTTCGGACACGCAGTGGGCAAATATTTACCTGTCTAATTGTGCATGCTATATATATATATAGATATATATATATATATATATATTGGGTTCTACAGTAAATCATCTAGCCTTTTCCACTTGTCATGCTTGGCTTTCTCTTGACTATCTGGTTTATATAACTTTTCTGTAGAGAAAAGGAACAATTAACATGGTAGGAAACTTTTTTTATGCAAACCTAAATCACATCATCATGTAGAATTTGATATTGTTGGGTCCCCTGCATCTGTTCTTAATTACCAGAACATCATTTGGAAAACAAAGACTTAAAGTGACTTGGAAAACTAGAAGGTTGAGAAATTGAGGAAATTGAATCATAAGAGTCTTGATCTTCAATTCATTTTTTTGTCAAAAATGAAAAGTATTGATATTCTTTTTTTCTTTTTGTTTATTTCGCAGCCTCACCTCGAAAGTGGTGATAAAAGTAAGTTTCCATATTTTTGCCTGATCTGTTCTTTTGTATCATCAAATTATATTTGTTCTTATCTAATATTAATTACAATTCTTGTTTTGCTTCAGTTATAATGCCTCCTTCAGCTCTTGACCGTCTTGGTTAGTTGAAATTCTGTCCTTATATTTTGTTGCATATTCTTCTGATCTGATGTGTTGGATGTCTAGTTAGCAAGCTTTTAAGTCTAATAGCAAGTGTAATTTTCAGCATCTCTGCATATTGATTATCCAATGTTGTTTGAACTTTGGAATGATGCTGCTGAGCGGGTGTCTCATTGTGGGGTGCTGGAGTTCATTGCAGAGGAAGGCATGATATATATGCCATATTGGGTAGGCACTCAACTTATAATTTGGGGAGTATGAGTGGTGTGCTTCTCCTTGAGATTCCAGTTTTAATCCATGCTGCTTCTTCATGTGTTCTTATACAGATGATGGAGAACATGCTTTTACAAGAGGGAGACATAGTAAAATTGAAAAATGTTACTCTTCCAAAGGGGACATATGTTAAGTTGCAACCCCACACAAAGGATTTCTTGGATATCTCCAATCCTAAAGCTATGTAAGTTGACTGAAAGCTTATTGCATTCAAGTTAGATGTTACAATTCAATTTACCAACTGATAAGTTACTCTTGCACGGATGAAATTCCTAAAGTCAGCATGTGTTTTGTCTTCCAAATGAAGATTTATATGATGCGTACCTTCATATCATCTTTGACAGGCATACCCATGTTGTTTGATGTCTTAGTTATTGCTATTAGTATTAGGGTTGTTTAAAACCCAGATGAACCTAATTATAGTAAAACCTATCTTTAAGTGCCGGCACTGGGTTCAGTTTACTAGTCACTATCATATGAAATGTTCTCGTATTTACTATTTTTCTTGTTTAGTGTTGTTCAGCCATTTAAAATTGACAACTAGAATAATAGGATATAATGTTCGGAAGTTTCAGTTTACCTTCGTGAAATTTCTTGGCATCACCTGTCTAACCTCATGAAACTAAACCAATCTTCAGATAGGTCTAGTTTGGTGGGCTGATTTCATTTGTCTTCAGATTGGTTTAGAATAAAATAAGGGCAAACTTTCTAGTCATCTCGGTGTTTGATGTAACATACTTGAACCAAGCCAAGCATTAGGTAGACGCCCCTTTGTTGCTATCACCAGGAGTTGTAGGCTTGCGTTTACTATTTAGCTTGCTTAAATGCAACTTACCTGTTCATCAGTGAGGTTTGCCAATGGGTATATATGGCTATTTCCTTCAACAGCTGCAGATTCAAAAACAAATTTAGAAATTTATAAAATTGATATATATTTGACATCTTGATTCCTGCATGCTTCTCCTTTATCACAGGTTTTTGAGGGTTTTTTTTTTTCTCTTTTTCTTTTTCTTATCCTGGGTAGCAGGATTGCTTATCCTCTATAGCTGCAATCATTTTTTTCTTTTTGTTTTTTTTTGCTTTTTTGAATCAAATTCTTTTCTATCCGAAAAAAAAAAGTGCTAGGTAATCTTGAGAGTGTTAGAGAACTATTCATTCTATTAGAAAAATATGGCTTAAATCAAGATTTCACTATGCATTGACATTGGATGTATTTCTGAATTATTTAGACTTCACTATGTCTACAACATTACAAGTTGTGGATCTTCTTTTAGACATTTGAGTGCATTTTGATTTGACATGCAGATTAGAAACAACATTGAGAAATTTCTCCTGCTTGACAACTGGAGATAGTATCATGGTGGCATATAACAACAAAAAATATTACATAGATATTATAGAAGCCAAGCCTTCTAATGCGATAAGCATCATTGAGACAGATTGTGAGGTGGACTTTGCACCTCCCTTGGATTACAAAGAACCTGAAAAGCCCATTGCACCACTTTCTGCTAGCAAGGCACCTGAGAAAGGTGCATGATTGTCTCTCTTAATTTAATTTTAACCTTTCCTTTTCTTCCCCTGTCTTGTGAAAGGGATTTCCTCCTTTCTCTTCAGATATTTGAGTGTATTTTGATGTAACTTACAGTTCAAAAGTACGCTTTTGAATTTGCATTATGTATCACACCATTTTGATTACTTGGGTTGAGAGCTAGGTTGTATGTGCATGCTATTGACTTTTGTGTTTTGGCCAGCATCACACTTCTTGTTTGCAATTCCCTGCGATTTGACACATTGTACGGCCTGAAACTTCTTTGAAGAAACCCTGGAGCCTTAATGGATTGGGACCCAAATTAGTCTCATCATGGCAAGAAAGATGACTTGTCAACACCCTTTGTTTTGCCTCAAGACCGCAGTACTCTAATAGAAGTTTACAAATAAAGAAATCTAGGATCATAATGTAATGAGGAACCTGCCATTGTCAAAGTTATAATAATTTTTGTTTAGAATTTGACAAAGTATTGTGGTAACTATTATCCAAGGCATTGAAAATTAGACTATCCATTGAATTAGTTAAGGCACTAATTTAAAGGTTAGTGGTCAAAATTGTAGTTGAATTGTAGTTAGATCAATCATAAACAAAATATTTCATTAAACTGGTCAAACCACTAATTCAATAGTTTACCGGTTCAACTAGTTTTCAATACTATGCTACTACTTGTCAAAACTCCTGTTTTATATATCAGAGCTGTACTTTACTAAGCCTCTTTTAGTGCTTTCTCTGTTGTCATCGTATGACAAACTTTTTATTCCTTTGAAGAGGCCCCTGCTGAAATTGAACCCAAATTCAACCCGTTTTCTGGAGCCGGCAGACGTTTGGATGGAAAACCCTTAAATTATCAGCCGCCTCCACTTTCTTCTTCAGCATCTGAGGACAAGAGACCCAGTGTTCTAAATGGCAGCAATGCGCAGTCTTCTGCAGCATCAAGTTCACAAAGCAAGTCTCGGGAATCCCAAGGGAAGCTTGTGTTCGGCGCTAACGCGAACCGGTCTAATGAAACTGCAAAGGTAATTCTTCTTCTTCATGCTAGTATTTTCTAATCTCAAGTCGCCATTATGCCAGCCAAATTCCTTCCCTAGATAGTAATTGACATACTATATTTCTTTTTCACCTATGGTTTGCAGGGAAAAGAACCAAAACAAGAGCCATCTCAAGATAAAGAAGAACCGAAATTTCAGCCTTTCACAGGGAAGAAGTACTCGCTTCGAGGTTAACGTAAAATCAAGTTTCTTCAAACATGTATTGTAATTTGCTCGAGGGATAAGTTAATGGATCGAAGGATACATCAAAAGGCTGTGTTGATCGATAATTTGGTAGATAAACCAGTGAGATGCTACAAGAAGCACGATAACTTGTGTCTTTGTCAACAAGGCTTCGGCCACTTTAAGCTTGTTTCTGGCTTATTTATGCTCATTAGACTGTCCATACCTTAAGGCATTTATTGGAAAGAACTCTACTCTTTTTTTTTTTTTTGGTCAGGTCATGTGATATTTGATGCTAACATAAGAGGCAAAGACACAAGGTCTTGAGTATTTTGACATTTTAATTTTGGATATATTTTTTCCATTAATTCAGTCGTTAGACCAGAATTCAGAATTAATTATTCTGCCGATTCCAAAAATCTTAATTCCGACAAATTTCTAACGGGGGGGAAAAAATCACTGCTTTGCTTATTTGATGATGTTAATTCCGACAAATTTCCAACGGAAAAAAAAAAAACGCATGTAATTTTTTAGAAGTCGTATTACAACTAAGTTATAAATATTTGGATAGATCTTAGGGGTGATTAATTACTTAGTTTGATTACCGAACTCTGAAGCTTCTTACATGTCAAAACAATATCTCTCCCGGCTTCGACGCTGGCATCCGCTTCCACTCAAAAAGAAAAGAAAGAAAGTCCTAACTTGGAAAGGGCGAGACAGAAAAAGTTTGGCAGCGCAAGCTTTTTGAGTTGCTGGGTTGCTGGCAGTTTAATGCACGTCAGAGGGACGTGAAATTTATATTTAAAAAAATAATAATAAAACCTTCCTGAATTATATACTCCCTTTATTTTTATTTATAAAAAAATTATTACTTTTAATTTATTTTTTTATATAAACAAAATTATATTTTAATAGATATCTATTACAAACTTTTTAAATTACTCCTCATAATTTTATCATTTATAGTTATAAGAAATAATTAATAAATGTTTGATTAACATAATTAATAAAAAATATTGTAACCTAATTTTTTATTTTCAAACATAATTAATATAGTTAACCAATTTTTTTAAATTGTGTGATATAATTTTTTTCCTATAAATAGAAAAGGAGGGAGTAAATGATAATTTAATCTCTCAAAATATCATAATTTTACTAAAATTCTTAAGAACATGCTAGATGAGAGGTTATCATTTCACCCATGCATTTATATAAAAGTATAAGTGCGTTCATATATTTCCTCTGATCCAAAAATCAACAGTCTTTAAAAAAAATCACATATTAATAAAGTTTTTATTTTTATAAAAATATTTTTAATTTCAATTATCAATGTACTTTATGACGGGTGATAAATATATTTTTTTTTTGAACAAATAAAGTGCGAGATACATTTACATAAATATTTAGGTTAATAAATATAAGGGATAAAATAAAAAAAATTTATATGTATTAAGTTGCTTATATTTTTCAAGATTAGTTAAAAAAAATACTTATGTTTTAGATTGAATAGAGTAACTCATATCTTGTTAATGATTAGTTATCCTAGTGACTATAATGTTTACTTGGCATGGAGTGCAGGGTTCAACCTTCATATGAGTGAGCGTGCAAGTGTTTATTAATTGCTTCCTTAAAAAAAAAAAAAAAAAAAACTCACATCCCTTAATGGATTTACAGAAAGCTTAAGCTGCAGATGTCCATATGCATGTATATACAAGCAAGGTTCTGCATATTGTAGAAATAGAATGGAAGCTACTTAAGAAAAATTCTTGCAAACCAGAAAGAAATGTACAACTGAGTGTGTGTGTGTGTGTGTGTGAAAGAGAGAGATACTTTCTTCACTACACGTCACTCACCCGTGTTGCGGCCATTATTCAATTTCTATAATATAATTCATTCAATTATTACTTCATTCCCCCAACCAACAAAACATCCTAGGGCATCTCAGTATAAAATACTTTTAATAAACAAGCATGGTAGCTTTGCTGATGCAGAACGAGATCATGACGCAACCCAACGCAAATCAAGTAACTAAGGAAGAGATCCCTTTAAGGCTACTCTAGAAAATAGGTCAACCTGATTTATTATAAATCATTGAATTAATATCTCAATTAGATCAATAAAAATATTTTATTTATAATTAATTTAATTATAATTTTAATTATTAATCTTTAGAATCAGTGTCTTGACTGGTTCAGTTTTCATGAGAACAAGTTTTATGACCTCTATCCCATGGGTGAACTATATTCACTGTCCACACAAAGAATGGTCCATTCTTTCTCTGCATTGTGAAGTTCACGACAAAACAGGGGGTAAAAAAAGCATTGTCTCACAAGGCAGCCCATGGTAACGCAAGATGAATACAAGCGCTGTAGCTTATAGTTTTTAGTTATTAGTATAAATTAAGAACTGAAGATAGAGACTTCGCAGAGTAAATCTTTTTAGTTTTTATCAGCGTTCGGCAACCTGGCCAGCGTGTTTGTGCGGCCAGCTACACTAATGGACAAGTAAAGAGCACTGTAGATTCGCGTCGCGTTGAGGAATCCATGGACAGTCAATTGGCTAGGCACCACATGGATTTGCTTTGCGTCAAGACCCCACCACCACCACCATCAATCACATCATCCAAATAAAAATTAATGCTCCGAATAATCGGAATCCGTTAAATGGATCAAGAACCCCTCCTTCTTCGCCTCAGCTTCCTCCTTAAAACGCCGCATCCAAATCTGTTATCTTCATTCCTCCACTTCATACTCTTCTTTCTTTTGCTTCGATCAGCTTCCTGTTCGAATAAGAAGAAGCGACGAAAGTTTCTGAGGCAGAAAATTGCTGAATTAGGATGCAAGACAGAGACATGATTTGGGTGTGATTGAGTAATCCAGAATTGAAGAAGCAGTGAGGGAGAGGCAGTGTGCTTGTGTTTGTGCGCACGATGATGGATTCCAGGGCTCTGCGATTCATTAGGTACCAGTCCATTTTCTCGATAGTTCGATCTGGGGACTTGGATGAGCTGAAGCAACTCCTGGAGCAGCTTAATAGCGAAGATGCTTCGTCGTTTTCTAATGTGATGTCCCTTCAGAACGATGCCGGAGAGACGGCGCTGTACATCGCTGCGGAGCATAATCTAGGTGAAATTTTCGGCTACCTGCTCAAGTACTGTGACTTGGAGATTGTGAAGATCAGGTCCAAATCAGACATGAACGCCTTCCATGTTGCCGCGAAGCGTGGTCATCTAGGTTTTCTTCTCTTTCTGCATCTTTCTCTGCTTTATTGGGTAATACTAGGAGATTAAGCGATTCATATTTTGAAAAATAAATAATCCTTGCTTGAAATGAGATTAGGCTCAATCACAATTGAAAATCAGATTATCCAGTGAACAAATAAATAAATAGTTTACGCGACAATACGTGAGTAGCCGTGGTAGTTTGGTGGTGAAATTGATCGCATCAGTTGGGTGTCTGTCTATTATTTGGAGTTGAGTAAAGCCTTATGTTAATCCTCCCTTCTGGTATTAATTGGCTTCCTTAGTTTTTGTATCATTTTAGCACTTCAACATCGGGTTAAAACTTTTATTTTCGTCTAATGTCATCCTTCTACACCATCCATTGAGGGGGAAATACTCTACGAAGTTCGATCAAAATAAAGCTTTCAAGTGCTTCTAAATTGAGTTTAATGGCCAAAGGAAAGCAGGGACTTGGCCAACGAGTGGCTATTGATGAAGAAACATCAACAACTTCGTATTTAAATTCTATTTCCTAGTTCTTTCTCAACCTCTGTAGGAATTAGAAAAATAAACGAATCATATTTTGACAAAATAATAATAAATAACCACACCATAATAAGTTGATTCATTATTCATTTCACGCTGCATTGTTAGGGAAAAAATACAACTTTTTTATGTTTCAGAACAATATAATAGAATAATGCTATTGAAATTAAATATATATGGTACTACTGGCTGCAAGTTTGATTTAAGTACCTTGTGGACGCCCATGGTAGGTCCCATAAATGATAAATTCACCATGGATGCAATATTGTCACTTGAAGACTCGAAGTAGCTGTTCCACCACTTGTACCTCGATACACTTAAAGGATCTCATAATGGCATTTTAACATTGTCAATCATTTTCCAGATATCGTGAAAGAGTTTTTGAACAAGTGGCCTGAAGTTTGTAAGTTGTGTGACTCCTCAAACACTAGTCCCCTATATGCAGCTGCTGTTCAAGACCATTTGGAGGTGGTGAATGCTATCTTGGATGCAGATGTGAATTCAATGTGGATTGTTAGGAAAAATGGAAAAACTGCGTTGCACAATGCCGGTAGGTATGGGCTTCTTCGTATTGCGAAAGCACTTATTGACCGAGATCGAGGGATAGTCTGTGTCAAAGATAAAAAGGGTCAAACTGCACTGCATATGGCTGTAAAAGGACAGAGTGCGGAAGTAGTAGAGGAGATATTGCAAGCTGATTGCACTATATTGAATGAACGGGATAAGAAGGGAAATACTGCTTTACACATGGCTACAAGGAAGGGTCGTTCACAGGTGAATTTTACATTCATGTAGCTGCTGCCCCATACCATACCATGTTTGTTCAGTTTCATTATGAATTTATCCATCCGTCTGCAATGGAACATCTTGGTTTCTCTCTCCATATACAAGATCAGGGGCCAGTTCATTATTTTATGTTCATATTTTGACACATGCCCATTCTGTTCTACTCAGTTCATCCTATCCGATAGTTTTATCACTCAACTAACAAAATTACAGCCATTAACTGAGTATAGAATGATCATTAATTGGCAGGTGAGTCTATTCTGAGGACATGCAAGTAAAGATATCCTTAACTAAATATAACTGGGATAATGAGTTAACCCAACGGTTTTAAATCTTGTATATTAGTGACAATGTAAAACACTGTACTGTTTATCTCGGATTTTATGTAATGGGTTACGGAGATATAACATGGGGTATAGATGGAAATATAATGTGATTATTGAACCTTAGATTGTTCCCAACTTCCCATGCTATTTATTTTGGAAGGTTTATTGACATGACAGATGCCCTAGTGCAAGGAACAAAATGCATGTCCCCGTGTCGCACGACACATGTTGCTTGCATTTCTAGCAAAATAAAGCAAATGTTTCTTGCCACGATTTTCTTCCCGCCGCCCCCAATTTTCCTCCTCCTACTGACACAATTCTCTTCGTTCAGATTGTGAGTCTTCTTCTAAGTTACACTGCTATGGATGTCAATGCCATCAATAACCAGCGGGAAACAGCATTGGATTTGGCAGATAAATTGCAGTATGGGGATTCAGCTTTGGAAATCAAGGAAGCCCTTGCAGAATATGGTGCCAAATACGCCAGGCACGTTGGCAGAGTTGATGAAACTATGGAACTTAAAAGAACCGTGAGTGATATAAAGCATGAAGTGCAGTCACAACTTGAGGCAAACTTAAAAACTCGCAGGCGAGTTTCTGGTATTGCTAAAGAATTGAAAAAGCTTCACAGAGAAGCAGTTCAAAATACAATTAACTCTGTCACAGTTGTTGCTGTCCTTTTTGCATCAGTAGCATTCTTAGCTATATTCAATTTGCCTGGCCAATATATCACGGAAGGACATGAGATTGGGAAGGCTAATATAGCTGACGATGTTGCTTTCCAAGCCTTCTGTCTTCTAAACTCTACATCGCTTTTCATCTCTCTCTCAGTGGTGGTTGTTCAAATCACTTTGGTAGCCTGGGACACAAGGGCTCAGAAGCAGGTTGTGTCAGTGGTGAACAAGCTAATGTGGGCTGCTGGCGCTTGCACTTGTGGGGCTTTCCTGGCTTTGGCATTTGTTGTTGTTGGAAGAAAGCAAACATGGATGGCTATTACCATAACTGTTTTGGGTGTACCTACAATAGTTGGAACTCTAGCATGTCTGTGCTACTTTGTTTTCCAGCAACATTTTGGCATTTTTCGCAGCGATTCCCAGAGACGCATCAAGAGAGCAAGTGGGAGCAAATCTTTCTCTTGGTCCTACTCTGCAAATATATCTGAATTGGATGATTATGATTCTGACATTGAGAAAATCTATGCTCTGTAAAGTCTGAACAACACTGGCACCACCCTGTTGAACTGGCACTCATATCCTGAACTTCCACCATGTTGATTTTAAGGGGAATTTGGTTGATGATCCATCAGGACCCTGCTGTTAAACCTGTAGTACAATTTTTGGGTCGTACGAGGCAATTTGGGTGGATTTGCTATAACTAAATATATAGCGAGATCTTTGGTTTAGATTTTATGTATATGAAAATAATACCAAGGCAGAGTCTATATTGTATCCCTAAGCATGCATACTTGTCCTTCCCATTCCAGCTGAAGTCTAAAGTCACCCTTCAAAAGCAAAAGGAGTAGAAAGGACTTTAGCGGACTCTTAATGCTTTCGAAAATGGACTGATTATTGAATCAGAATAAGAACCGTTCGTATCTTAATAATATAATTGCCAAATTAAAATTGATTTATTTTTAAAATATATAAATATAAATTATATGTAACTAGTAAATTAGTACATTTATAAATAATATTTAAAATAAATATAAACATATTTTAGTGGCAATATTATGCTCTATTTCTTTCTATTTATTCAGAAATTTTTGCTTCGAATGACTGATTGCATGAAGACAAGTCATTTTGATCTGGCATGGCCAGTATGTTACGCTTTAATTCCACATGCTTCCTCTGTATATATTCATTCGTAATTGAAGTGTGCTGGAAACAGATAAACATCGAATAAAAGTGAGAGGCAGGAAATAAAAATATAAAATTTATAGCAAATCATAGTACCCACAATCCAACAATAATTACCATGTTCCATGTAATGTATAAGAAAACTTGTCTTGTTATTTACAAGTGTCAATTTTCTCAGCATAAGAACAAGAACATAATAACAGGAAAGCTTTTAAAATAACCTGGAGATTGATAATTACACATCCAAAAGCCATTTTTCAAACTGTCTTGCCCAGCCTCCCACTGAGGACAGAAATGAAAATTAATCATTTCACCTCCAATTTCTCACCTGATTTCCATTTATACAAGAGAAGACCCTCATCTTTCAGGAAGCCATCATTAATTTCATACACGCAACATTTGAAGATTTGAAGTAAACACTAAATAATACCACTGTAACCTGACTAAGCTTTGGACACCACTTTGCAGCACATTAATGTTACGAACTGTAGCAAATTGCTTATAATACCAGAAGGTTGTAAATGGACGTTGGACAGATAAAGAAATGAAACTCCTCTAAATAAATATATGCCTCTGGCTCACATGGTCGTCAACAAAACATAATAGAACCACGTGAGCCTCCCCTGTTAACAAGGTCGAAAGAATAGCCCAGGAAAACCCAAGCTTCTTGGTGATTCCAAACCCAATTTTCACCACCCCAGCCTCTATAAGTAGAATAAACTACTATGATTTACAACTCTACATAGCCTAACCGATTCCAAATTTCACATACAGTGAGATCCGTACATAATTTGACTCACAATGGGCAAATACAACATTATAATTATAGTTGTAGCTGCCCAGAGCCTCTTTCTGATGATCTAGGAGAAGAAACACGAAAATCAGATGACAGACGTTGCCTTGTTTCTTCCAGTCTCTCTGCGTCCTCCATATGATTCTGGTGATGGTATCAGAAAACGAAACAAAGTAAAAGGATGACTTGAAACAGTTTGGGCAAAACAAAACATGAAGAAAATGTTGTGTCAATAATAATGATAAACTGGCACCCAGATCCTCCCCCTAAAACTTTATATAAATTTGAGGACGAGGTGCAAATATGCCCCCTCAATTCTTATCCTTCTGGATTTAAAACTCTTCCATTAATCTTTCCCATTAATGATTATCAAAGAAGATGCTATACAAAATTTGTCAAGTGTCTCTAGAAGAATGAGTATGCCACACAAAATTCCAAAGCTCTAGGTGACATCTCCAATAAAGGGATTATTTGTCAATTTTCAAAGTTAAAGTGAGTGTATGCAAATGATTTCAAGTTGAAGGGAGATATTTGTATTTTATGCTAAATTATATGTATCTTTGCATTCCCAACCCATAGATTTTATATATCAATATACAGAAGGCAGCATGAAGAGGTTATTACAGAAGTGGAAGCATTGCGCAAATGTACCCGAGCTCTAGCATGCATGCAATGCAGGTTTTGCATTTGCTCAAACTGTTGTAGCCTTGCAGCAAAGTTGATTCCATTATCTGGGTTTCCAACATCCACAGCTATGTCCCCATCCTCAGTGATCTGAGATCCACCGGTCATGTGATGAAGAAATTGGTAGGGATTCCCTGAGGATGTTCTCCTAAATTGCTCGCCATTTAAAGAATATGGTGGCACGGCTTTTAGACGAGTTTTTAGAATCTTAAAGGCAGCACTTTGCTGCATGATGGTATCAATTTGAAAGGGTCAATATCAAGTCCAAACAACTATGACCGAGCTTTCCATAGTTATCACAACAAGAGTTTGTAAAAAGAGCAAGATCATATATTCAACATCTGAGTAAATGCAGCAATTAAGCAAGCATCACAAACTTTTGAAAGGCTAAATAGAAAACCCCCTTCAAAAACGAAAACTCACGCTTCCGAGAAATTTGCCAGTATAAGTACAAAGATAAAAGCAAAGCATCTAAAGGTGTCAACAACAATTAATACTACACCACTCACTAAACAATATAAGGAATTCAAATTTTTTAAACAGTAGGTTCTGAATTATTTCTTTAATGCATTCTCAGCCATATCATGTGCATTGAATAAATCTCATATTAACTGTTTATCCAAATCAACTCAGGCATGTTAGGGCAACATCCAGATGAAAAAGTTTTGGAACTCTTCATCTCATCAATAGATTAGGCATATTAGATGTCACTGAAAGAAGAATCTAAAAAGGAAAGTGCTTCAAGACGGGGGGGGAAACAGAAAAAAAAGGTCATTTCGAAAATTAAATTGGTCATTAAACAGTTAGGCGGTCTAACTGTGGCTGACTCAGAATTTTGAAAACTAAGATTTTCTTTTATATGTCAAAAAATATAATACTACCATTACTAAGAGAGAGAAAAAGAAAATATTAATAATATTTAGTATGGATTATGACAGGGTTATATAATCTTAAATTAGTTACAAATATAAACTTTAGAAAATAATTATCTATAATAGTGATATAAAATATCAATACAAATTTGTTAAATGTAAAATACACATTTACTATTTATTTTTGTATACATATCAACATTTCTAGTTACAGAATAAATAATTAATATGCTTTAACAGTCTATGGCGCACACTTCATTTGCAGCTTTCGTTCCCAACTTGTAAACTTTAGCGTGTGACAATAAGATATTTGACAAATGGGTATGATGTGGCTGCTTGTGACGGGTCTGATGTGGAGTATTTACAAACAGCCACTTCATATACTAAAAAACTGGCTGACCCAACTGAACTAACTAAATTTCACCAGAATTGATTGAAAAGAAAAACAATGTCTGGTTCAGGTGGCTCGGCCAGTTTATGGAACCACAGTCATCTGGTCAGAACCAGAACAGACAATGGCTGATTCTGAAAACACAAGATATAACCCGTATTCACTATACAGGATTTTGCCATATATACTATACATGATGATGCAAACAAAGAAATATATCACCTATTGCCCACATGCTTGAAAAAGATGCATTAAAATACACAAATACAAAGACCTTCTTCGACTGTCAGACTCAGTAAAGAATACTGCAATATAAGGAAATAGCTAGATTTTTATATACCTGGGGAAGCAACATCAGAAGACCATACAAAGCTTTAAATAGCCATATATATCTTCCAGGTTCAAGAAGCTGCAACCAACCAATAATTGTAGACCAGGTATCACCGCATTTATTTTATAGACCATAATCTTAGAAAGGGCCTTCACTTTCCAGAAAAAATCATAAACAAGAGAGCTTTTTTAAGGAAAGAGTTGTCTCAATATGAAAACAAAAGAAAACCTATCATATAAGCTATCTTTCAATAAAATATTGTTTTTAGAGGCAAGGTGATCAGAACAGAATTCAAAACTCTGGGGAGGGCAAACAAGATCTGGGAATAAATAGTTGATTTAGTAGCTTAGCAAAAAGAAAAGGAAAAAGTAATAACAAGTGATTGCTAACCCTATAGTTTTCATCGTCAGAAACATATCCTGCTTCTCATTTTACCAGACCAAGTTCTAAATATATGCTATCATAAGACCCAAAAACAACAGTAGATAGATTAAACATGTGGCTTCTATTAAATACCTGCAATCTTAGATATGCAAAGATCGGGGTTTCCAGCAAGCGAATTAGCTTATCCAGTTCGACCAAGAATTTGACACTAATATCCTCCTTAACTAGAGACTGAATCACAGCACTAGCATGTTGGTAGGTCTGACCAGAAAGATAAAAAATTAACTCATACAATCAAACTAGGCCAAGCAACCACAAATGTATATTGCTAGAAAAAAAAGTATTGTTTGTGCAACTTAAGAAAAGAAGAAATTCAAATGAACAGATAGCCATAACCAAGTTAAAGAATCCACCTACCTGAGCTAGGAAGCAGAGACTTATAATTGCCATTGGAGAATGGCACCATGAAGCATACAAGGCAACATACAAATCCTTCCCAGCAGGATTTGCCACTAACTGCTTCAAAAGAGCTCGAAGTTCAGATAATTCTGACGATGTGAGTAAGATCAAATTCAAAGCCTGAAATAGCGCAAAACATATGCTGATGAATACTGATTTAGCTTGTTATATTAGTAGAAGTTTAGACTCAGTAGAAAGCACGCACATGCACACACAGAAACACCCATATTTATCTAGTCAGCCAGATCTGGAAATCCAAAATAAGATATACAACAGACATTAATGTAGAACTCCCCGTTAGAAAATTGGCCCTTCTAATACTTAACATCCACAGCAGATTTGTAGCAATTGGATAGGATATTGTCCTTTTACATCAGCCATTAGACATTTCAGCACTTGCTCATTTGAAGAAACAAGAACTTTTTGACTAAAAGTGAGAAGACAAACGTGACTTCGCACATAGTCCAGAGGATCCATGCAAGTCACACGTTATATATATATATATATATATATCACAGCCATGGATAGAAAAGCAAGGGGAACAAGAATCTGTCTGAATTATGAAAAACAGGCCAAAGAACATCTTCCACGAATCTAATAGAAGAAAACAAGAATCTTAAGCTTCCTTTACTTTTCAAACTATGAGACCTACATCTAGTTTAACATACCACACCATCTAGTATAAAAGAACCATTCAACCAGAATATTCAAGTTATCAAGTGGACAATATAAGTTCAATACAGAGTAAATTTAGCCAGCTTACTAGTGCACACCAAAACCAGTTATCTTAACCCACAGATGCAGACATAGTACACAATATTAAGCACAAGCATCACAAAACTGCTCTTTTTAAATACGGTTAAAAGCCATTTCTGCCCTTCAACTATTAGCAGAAAAGCATATGGTATCCTAAACTCTCAGTTGAAGCAATGTTGCCCTTAAAGGTTTAAAAACGTAGCAATGTCGCCCTGCCATCAGGAGGGAGCAAACGTCCAGTAATGGAGTCGTGTGGGACCCACATACATGTCTAAGTGGCACATACCAAGCATGTAAGTCAGAAATTTCAAAAAAAAAAAAAAAACCTACCCTCTCTCTCTTCGGGTAAACCCCAAGCACAATAAGGGCTCAACATCTTCCTTTGTCTTCCCAGATCAGGACCATTCGAGCAATGGCAACAATTTCAACACAAACTTATAATTCAGATCCACAAGTAGAAGAGTAGGAAACCCATAAAATGGAGCAATGGCAACAATTGGTCTTATTTCAACAAATAAAATGACTTCTCTAGAGCTACTCAAGTCAAAACCCATAAAATCTATTTGAGTTTGATGCTTAGGTACTATCGATTCCTCACCTCCTTCGGGAGCTCAGAATTCAAATTTAATTGTGAATCACTTTTACAACCCATGTCAAGTTCTAACAGGTTCTGAAGCAAGCATCATTTATAAGCACATAAGCATGTGAAGGGGGAAAAATATCAGAGAACATAGTCTTGAATCCGGTGAAAGATATGGTTTTTAGGAGTGGACAAAAAAACAGAATTAAATAGAAAATGGTCCCAGAAGTAGAGGATATAATCAAAGAAATGCAATCTCAATCTGTGCAAAACTCTATTATGGCTGCTTCTGTTATGTCCAAATCCTTCGATGATAAATTGCTGGATCACTCCACCTCTGATGCATTCGATAGCTTGGGGTTAACTGAAAGGTAGAATCTTAACAGTTGTTGCATCTGCTATGATTGAACCCCAGATTGTGAATCTGCTCCTGTGAGGGTAGAAATTGGTTTGCACAATCGATCTGCAACTTTGCTCTTGTCATTGCTCAAAGCTTCTATCTCATTGTTGCTCAAAGGCTCAAACCAAGTCTCATTGTTGAGTCATCGTTCGCATTGCTCGATGCTTGAGTCACTGAACCTCACCGTTGCTCAAAGCTTGGAAGCCTGAACACCACAATGGCTGAAGGTGAAGGTGATAAGAGGAGTCTGGGGAGTGGAAACAATCCAATAGTTGAGGGATAAGAGTGTCAAGCCAGCTCGTACATCTTTTATAAACACCACCTTCCAACTCATCACTAAACGGTCACCCAACTTTCATTTAACAAAAGGGGAACATTGCTATGTTTTAAAAATTTTAAGGAGGCCATTGCTCCAATTAAGAATTTAGAATATTGGGTGCTCCATCGAAAATAAATAATGGACAAAAATGCAGTTCAACCCTTTTAAATATTTTGACATGGACTTGGAATAGGATAAGCCATCATTATAATTAGAAGGACATTACATTTTAATTTCTCATAAGTCAAGACCAACCTGAACCATAACTGATGCAAAATCAAGATCAGATTCGCCTTCGAGTATCGTAGATAGTTCACGATAGACTCTTTCAGCATCTAAAAGCACACAAAGTCGACGAATTATCAAAGCACCACGCCTATGTATATGGTTAAAGATGAATGGAAAAGAATTTATTAGTAATAGCATATTTAAACAAAATTATATATCTACAAAAATAAAAATAGACAAAAACGATGAGGGGAAATCTTACTTCTCTAAAAGAGAATTATCCGCACGGAAGTTGTGGACTAGGAAAACAATAAGCTGTCGGAAGTGCTGAGGATCTTTAGCAATGCATGCATGAACTTCAAGAACTAGAAGCACAACCTATTTTAGTCGCATAACTACAATGAATTAGACGCAATTAAGTATATTTTGATTACCACGTACAAACATGATAGTAAACAAGAAATGAAGGATCTACAAAAACACCAAAAATTTTTAATATAAGCAATTACTCAAGAAAACGAGATTTATCAGGCAGTACAACTACAGGAAATTATCTAACAAAACTAAAACACATACTTTATGATGAAAAGTATTAATGCAAAAATGGATATGCGCTGACTTCAAATTAAAAATCAAAATAATATTAAAGTCCCCTATCCTAGCCCCCCTCCCCCAAAACCATTAACACATCTAAGTAAGACAAAGAAGTAATTTGGGGCATGCAACCAGCAACAAACATAAAGATGATGCCAATAAAACGGCGCTGGTTAGGCCACTCCAACTTCTCATCCAAAGGCTTACAGTTAACGAAAATTTCTCTTGAAAAGCATTTTTCTTAATTAAAGGTACATGTATAGTATCTATGAGATATATGAAAATAAAAAACATGTAGAATATGCACATAGATATTGAGAAACAAATAACCTAATGAAACAAAAAGAGGGGAAAATATTAGGATAACAAGACTACCTCATCAGACGGATCAGAAAGTGCTTTCAATAGGGTGTCAAGTATGTCATTCAGAAATGTAAAAACCTGTCTCAGAAATCAAAAGTAAATATGTTAGCATGGAATTATAAGTAAAAAGGGAGGGAGGGAGGTCTTCCACAAGTAAGTTTGGAGATATTATTAAAGAGAAGACAAAAAAAAATGGTAGAAAAAGAAAGTTGCATCTCGTTAGCCAAGACACCATGTCTGTTTGCAGGATATATGCTCTTTTTACCTCCATTAATTCTAGTTTTGTTGATCGAAATGATAAAGCAAAGGTAGTCAGTCAGCATTTGCCTACTTGGACAAGAGAGTTGAAAAAAGTGGTATAATTATAAATTAAGCCAGGCCAAATAATCATAAATTAAATCCCTTATGACTGGAATAACTGAAAGGAAAGTTGTCTCTCATTCAATAAAGTAGGCAAAAAGTATAGATTTACAAGTAGCAGATTGATAATAACTATTCGTTACAGCCAAGTAACATCCATCAATGAAATTAGAGCTTTCAGTAAACCTAATTAAAACTTTTTGTCATAGGTCATAAACAAGCAATTAGTTTCAAGGCCTTAGAAATATCCAAATAGGCAATGTAAATGAGTTGTCTGACTTAAAATCAAGGGCATTTCCAGAAAGTAGATCAAGTTTACACGTGACAAGGTGCCTCTTAATCATCAAAACAAAAAGGTGGATTCCAATAATCCAGTCACCTCAGCACGGTGCCTGTTTAAAAGGGTTGATATCCAATGTAAAGCTTCAATCCGGGTAGCCTCCCATTCATTACATAGTTGCCTGATCAGTCATACCATCCCAATATCAGAGCAAAATTATTCAGATTATAATCTTTGAAGGGCATAGGAACCTATAAAAAGGGCCTTCATAATCATTTCCATTTCCAAATATCTTCTCAGATGCTCATGGCAATACTTAAATTTAATTGTCAACATTGCAAACCACAAATCTAGGCTCTTTCACAAGTTAGAAAACTACACCTCCTAGCAATGGAGAGAACAGCTCCTACATCAAACGATTCATCTGGATCAGCCTCGATTGCACGTAGCTCTTCATTGGTTTCACGAGCAACCTTCCATAGCAGCAGAAAAATTATCAAATTTATTGAATTGCACCCCATGTAGTCTTTTTATCAAACAGAAAACAAAGTAAAACACAACCAACCATACCATCTAAAAGCAAAAACAGATCAAAAGCAAAACAACACAAGGACCTACCGCTCTAATTTTCTCTTCTTGATCAGATACACAAGGCAAAATGGCTCCAAGAATACCAGCATAATATGGAAAAAGCTGGTCGCCACCAAGTTTAACAAACTCATTTATCTGTTCAAAGATGAAAGAACAGGCATTATTCAAATAAAATAATAATAATAAATTATAACAGAACATAAATAATAAAATTAAAATTTGCTAAGACATCCAGTAAAATTTTATTGATAAAATGAGGGCATTGCATTACCACTTACCCATGTGATGGCTGTTAATCTAGTAAACTCATCTGAAGAACTTGCCCTCTGTACCAGTATTTCAGCCATTCGACCATAATCTACAGACTTCAAGAGTAGCACTGCTTGAGTCAGAAAATGACAAATGAACAAAATAGTTTGCTTTTGTGTAAAAATTATTGGCGATGCATAGTACAGTTAAACAAGATACCAAACCAAAATAAATGCTCCTCAGCCAGCTAGGGGGGAATGACATTAAAGCACAATAGGGACCTAAACAGTAGCAGAATCCTGGTTAAAAAAAAAATACATCAATAGAAGTCTTACTGGGGAGTTTTTAATCTCTTGAAGAAACTCGCAAAGAGCTGAATCAGCTTGCTGACGAATTTCATGACTCGAATCACTCAACATGTTAAACAAACCTGAGAAGCATACAAATAAATAAATGGTCAACAGAAATGCTTATAAAATGTTAAGAACAAATGCTCAAAACTCATGTATTGAAAGTTACCATCAAGAAAATCAGGAAGAAAACCCAGCATATCAATATCAGGGACACTATCCAATACAGTAATCCATCCAACCAAAAACTGACGAACATATGGACTCAAGACATTCATACGCTCCCTCAACAATGGTATAAACTCTTCAATACTGAAGATCAAACAAGAAAAGGAAAGTGAATGAATCAATCTAATTACATTCAGAAGGCTTGATATTTCAAACTCTCTTTTGTATATTTTAGATCACTAAATACAAAAAGACAAAAAGAATAAAATTGAGAGAATGATTCACCTGAACTGATCACTTTCAGTCACAATATCCTGTTCCGAAATGATAAATTTTAAGCATCATCAGTTTATCTTAAAAAATAGAAATTCATTCAACCATTAGATAAAACCCCCCATCCAGGAAATGTTACTACGTGCAAACATTTAAAGTCAGCAGAAAGGTATATAGACAGATAAGCCTATACCTTCACAAGCCTATCTAGGAGATGAGCTGCGCTTTGCACACTTGGATCTGAGTCCGCAGAAAGTTTGCATAAGGCATCAAAGATTTCATTGAAGAATACAATAAATTCCCCTCTTACAACCTGGCATCAGGAAACAATAATCATTAACTCTAGTAGATCACCAATATGAAGTTATAGGAAATCCAAAGCAACTAAATTCTCACCTTAGCAATATTATACAGTGCTTCACAAGCATAATAACGAACTCTATTGTCTGGATCAGCGAAAGCACCTAACACAGGGTGGACAATTTGCTGCCAGCAAACAAGAATAATTTTTAGTTAAGAGGAAGAGATATGAAAAGAATATGTGAGACAATAAGCTCAGCACTGTAACAAAGTGAATGATAATAATATCCTATGCTAGTGATAATTCATCCAAAAAGTATCTACAACTACTATTAGACACAACACAGCTTGATCAGTTTGTACAAATGTAACTTTCATCACATGAACTGTAGTCAACTTTATTTCCTTATCCTGAAATTTGGTGCTATCTGTCAAGCACTGGCAAAAAACACAAATAAACCAAGAGTTGATTTAAGATCAGGATTCAGGACGGTCCACCAATCATTCCAAGCACCATCATGCATGCACTACATTAGCAAATACCAGGTACCATCTAAATCAAGAGTAGTTGTTATGTCTTTCAGACTTAAAGCAAATTCTAATAAACCTATTCGCTCAAATTTAAAAAATCGCATTAAAAGTTCTACTTTGTGCACAAGCAGATCAAGTAACCCAATGCCCCAAGAAGAATATAAACACTCCTTACTTGAACTCCATTAATATCCAACTGGCATCCTGGGAAAGGAATGTCATGTGCAAACTAAAACTCAGTAAGAACACACCCAATGCTAAAATAATATGAGAACTTTCCATGAAAACTCCAAATATCTTGACTATAACACAAGATGTCTACATAAATTCAACAAATCACGTGTAATGAAGAGCAATTCCTAATGATTTATTCAACATGGATGTTACTTAGAGATATAAACTTTTCCCATGCATGCTGTAGTTATCTGTCTGAGTCTTCTGGTTCATGATCTCCAAAGTTGTAAATTCCTTGTGGTTTCCAGAAGGGCACTATCACTTATTGAGACACTGTAATTGACCAGTAACTCAAAATTTAGATCGTATTCATAAAGAAGCAAGTAATATCATGACCATGTACATCTGTTCTGAAGATAACTAACTAGGAAGACAAAAAAAGGCTAGAAAAAAGATTGAATTACCAAATAAAATTCATTTTAATAACCCTGCCCAAGGACCCTTCTATTCTAAGACTTACCAAAGGCAACAAAAATTGATATTCAGCAACATTAGCACTCAGCAGTTTCCCTTATTAAATTCAATTGAAGCAGCTTTGCAACCCCAGATTATTAGTGACCACATCCAAATATTACAAGCTATGCCAAGGATTTGACATGAATGGGGAGGAAATTTGCAAAAAGATGAATGTAGATGGTGTCGAACATACTACTATATAAAGATTTATTTTCCATTTTTTCTGATGAGAAAAAAGGGATCTGAGGATGATTCATTAATCACCTTTAGTACGTCAGCAACTCCCAAATAAATCAAACTGCTCCCTATTCAGAGAGAGTACTATAGGAGGTTGAAAGGAACCTTGAGAATCCATAATACTTTCCTCGAGCCATCGGAAATAAGTCCAGATGATTATACAATGAACATTGCTTTGGGATGCATAATCATTCTATGTATTCTCTGTTTTTATATTTTTACTTTCTCTCTCTATCTTTTTCTCTTTCACACGCACGCACCCTTGAAGTAATCATTTCTTCCATACCAGAAACAGCAACCACTGGCATGGTTCATGCACACTCTTTTAGAGATTTTAAATTTATTCTAATGGGGAAGGAGTTCAAACTGTAAGCTCAGAATAACAAACTCAGATGAAAGAACAAAAAACATTTGCATCTATATTAAGGGTTATTTTATTCAACTCCTCACCTCAAGATACCGACTTGCTTCAGTAGACAACCCAACAGTCGCAGCAGCTAATCCTATCAATCCTCCCTTCATTAAAAATTGAAAGAATTCAACCATCATAACATGAAATAGAATCAAACCAAAACTAAAAACACTTTTCAATCATACTATCACCCGAATTTAATATAAAATTAAATGAAAACATAATGAATATGTAATTAAAGCAGCCAAAAAAAAAATATCTCCCACCTTTCGGTGATTTGCTTGTGGTGAACCAGTGTACTCTGTAGTCAACAAATTGATCACAGCCGTTATTTTATCATGTTCTGAACCAGCAACAAGCTGCTTCACTATTCCCTCAATCTATATACCCACACAACCAATATAAAACTATGATCAAGTAAAGCTCAACAAGAATACCCAAAAACACGAAACTCCAAATTTATCATGCTCTAGAATGAAAATTTGGAGAGATAAAAGGGACTGAGGTTTCACATCAATGGCAGCATTCTTGCGCTTCTCGTAGAGCTTGTCAGCAAGGTTGCGAGACACTGCAGCAGGAATCAACGCATCCGCCATTACGATAACCTCAGTGATTTTTCCTTTGGCAAGGGAAAAGAAAACGCGGAATCAATTTCGTTTTCGGATCACTTCCCCTTCGAAACGAAACATTCTCCTAAGGGATTTTTTTTATCCTTTTTGCCCGGTGGATCAGAATGAAATCGAAGTACAACTATGCTAATTGACGTGGAATGTGAATCGGGTAGGGTATAATACAGATCTGATAAAATAGGAAAATTGAAATGAGTAATTGAGATTGAAACCTAATTTACCACTAGAGAGCAGTGTTTGTTGCCTTATTATGATTTTGTACTTGTGATTTTATTTTTTTAAGCGAGATGTCTGATTTTTGTTTGTATTGATACGGAGATGAGAACTTTTGGCTTATAATATATAATCTATGTATTTCCATAGATTCAGCTTTCTATCAGCTTAGGTTTTAAGATGAATATGGCAACATCCTAAAATTACAAATATATCCTTGAGTTATTGATATGCTGAAATTTTTCCTTTTGGTTTAAGTATGTTTAAATTATTCCCTCCATCATCAATCTATTATCTATTATTGTAACTATAAAGTATTTTTAAGGAGAATTTTTTATTTTTGATAAAAGTTAGTTGATATATTATTAATTATATTTTTTTATATTTTTTCGATTTAAATTAATTAATTATAAAAAAATTGTAATGCAAATTTAAAATTATTTTATTTTTCACATGAAATTAATATCCTAATCATCTCTTGTTATTTCTGGTCAGATACTTAGAAAGAATGGAGGGAATACTTGTTTAAAAGAGTATACTTAAATTATATGAATTACATGAATTTTTAGTAACTAGCCAACATTTCAATTTCAAATAAATGTGAAAAAATTGTCCCACGGGGATCTAGGCTCGTGCTGATTTTTTGAGTAATGTTTTTTTGGCCGAAAGTATTTTAAATTTTCATTCAATACTAATACTAACAATTCATTAAAAAAAATTAAAGAAGCTGTATCACGCAATATGGAGGTTGCTTTTGGTTTATCAAACTTTACAGGCAAGTTTAACATTTCAGAAAATATATATTATTAAGAGTTAACTTCTTGAGAAATTTATAAACCCAATTGTTTGTTTTATTTTTTTAAATGTTAATAAAGGTGAAAATTAAAAGTTCAGGTTTAGGGTTTATAATAAACCTTAACATATATCAAGAAGTTTCGCTATTTCTTTATCAACTATCAATCAATTATTAATCAATTGTGATCAGTTAACTATAACATACAAATGTAATTTTTTAAAAAGAAGTTAATAAATGTGTTAATTTTTTAACTCACAATATATCTTATAAAAATTTTGATATTTTTATTTTTAACAATCTGACAAGTCTCATATATTTAAATATGATTAGATTTTAGTCTTTTTTGTACAGTTTTTTTTTGGCTTTTTATTCCTTAAAAAAAACTATAACATACAAATATTGAAAAATTCATTTCACTGGTCAAAAAAAAAAATTCACTCTAATTGATCAGTTAAAGTTAGTATTATGTGATATTTTTATAATCCGTGGTATTGAAACAGATTTCATATATTCTTGGCTAAAACATTTTTCCAACGCTTGTTTCCTCGGGTTCCAGCGTTCCGCAATACAAACAAACAGAGAAAATATTTCTGATTTCAATGCAATTATCATTGAGTCCCGCAGAACATGCACGGCATGTATTTTAAGTTCTAATTCTAATACTCTCTTTTCTTATAATTCAACTTTTAAATTTAAATGTGCAATATGTAACATTAATTTATCACTTGTCACATCATCTCTCAAATATTCCTCTCATTGCTTTTTCTCCTTGACATTTTTTTTTTATTTTCTTTAAATCTACCGAAGCCACCAAACATTCATATGCTTCTTGGTAGCTTAGCTAGCTTTCCTTTAAGCACACACTGACTGCTGCGGCCACCACTGCCACGAAGTCAATGCTCTTAACTGACCTAGCATCCTTTGCAAGTTATCATTTAACAACGATCTATTTTATATTGATTATTATTTATAAATATTTTTTTAAGTGATCTTTAAATATAATTCTTCTTTTATAATAAGCTAACTCAACATATCGAAAAGTCCGATCTTCTCTTTATTTATCTCTTCTCTAATTAATAAGCAATCCTATAATATTATTTAATAAAAGAGTAATAACAATTCATTTAACCTTAATTAAATACATTAAATATTGAAATCAAAATTAAAGTTAATATTTATCACTCTAAATAATGGGTTGTGAACATTATCATTTATTGGTCTGGCAGGTGCATCCTATGTACTTGTACTAATACGAAGAAATAAATCAGAATTACCCATCTTTACTGCTCATTAAAGTGATGCTCAAATTCTTATGAACCATGGGATTTAAAAAAAAAAATTCTAAATCTCTATCCAAAATTGAGGTTGGTCATGAATTATAATATGTGGAGTATAATGGATATAAGATTATTGTACATGTCTATATGCAAAATAAGAAGATTATTTTATTCAAGATAAATGTGCTTATGTTTTTTTCTTTTTATGATGAGGAAGGCAAATGAATGTTTTTTATTTGATGGTAAGAATGTAGAGTATTAGGTTATTAAAAACAAAACAAAAAACAAAAAAGAATGTACACTGTTAATTTGTTAAAGAAGACAAAATGATTTGAACTTCTGTCAAATGTAGATCAATATTGTCTCTTTCTCTCTTCTAGGTTCAAAAGTTTTGCTCTTGATCCAAACTAGCAAATTCATTGAACTAGAATACGGGAGTATACTTTGTATGAAATTAAAGATAGTGTATATTGTTAATTATTATTATTATTATTAACTATTAATGATTTATGAATAGCGTGATTTTCTATAAACATATGTGCATGTATATTGTTGTTATGGTCAAATATATTATATTAATTGAATTTAATATTTGTTACTAATAGGTTGTGAACAATGTCATTTATTCAGACCAAAAAAACAATGTCATTTATTGGTCCGGCAGGTTAATCTTATGCATTCATACTAAGGTTAAGAAATAAGCCATATTTACCTATTTTTTATATACTCAAAATCTTATAAACTATGGGATTAAAAAAATTCTAAATCTCTATCTAAAATTGAGACTAGTCATAAATTATAGTATATGGATTATGGATACAAGATTACTTTCTATACGTACCTTACAACAGTAGATCCTTATATAAAAGGGGTTTATAAAGTTAAGTAAACATCAACAAAGAGATTAACAATGTTAGAAGAATTACAATGAAATTAAATCTGTCAATACTAATTTATGATTTTTATATGTATTTTTAAAATTATAAATATTAACATTGCATGCTTGTTAAATTAAAGGGACTCGTTACAACATTTTTTATTTGTAGCAATGGCCAAGAACTGTTGCTGCAGGGTGTAAAACTGTTGTACATGGATATAGGCAACAGTTTCTAAACATGGAACTTGCCCCCATTACCCATAGTTTAAAACACCTGTTTTATAATAAGCAATCGTTTTAAGATGTTGAAATAAGAAATGATTTTTATCTGTTACTTACTATATAAATATAATCAACATTTAAAAATTATTATGAAAATATTAAATAGTTAAAATTTAATATTTTCTTTCTCACTCGAGATTTGAACTTAGTTCATTTGAAATGATATGATGAAATGGCTTTAACCACTTTTTCAATAAAACTTTTTAATTATTATAATGTAAAAATATTAGACATATATATAGATAATTGTTCAATTAAATTTTAATTTTTTTTAATTAATAAATAAAAAATTAAGAAAAGAAAATAAATAAAAATATGGATAAGTTATAAAAAATAAAAAAATTATTAGTAAAAAAACTCAAACTGTTGCCAGAAAAAAATGTATAGGCAACACTTATGTTGGCTATTACAATAGGGAATAATTTTAAAATGTTGCAATAAAAGTGTTATCATAGGCAACAATTTTTTATGTTGCCTATTTTATGCAACAATTGAAAATTGTTATCTATTTTATTTTAGGAATAGTTTTCAAATATAGCCATATATTTGCTATTTAAAGTAAGTATTAATAATAACAAACAAAAATTATTGTTTATATCTATATTAGGAAATACTTTTAAAACTGTTGCAATCAAAATTGTTGTCTAAAGCAATAAATATTGTAGTGACTAGTCTTGCAAAAATAATTAAAAGAAACAGAAATAAAGTAAAACTATCAAGATTAATTTAAAACAAAATGCAATCAAAGACTCACTATTGTTTTTTTCCTTATTTTCTATATGTAAAATTATTAAGATTATACTTTATTCATAGTAAGGTTAAATGTGGCAAGTATTAAATTTTTATGACGTGGGTATATGAGAAGGATGGAGAAAAGAATGCAAACTTTTTGACTCTAACCACCGACCATGCCAATAAAATAACAGAATTTCAAATGTGGCTAGTGAATGGGACATGGGCCTAAATTTTATCACTGTATACAACCACAATATTGACATGGGCCTAAATTTTATCACCGTATACAACTACAAGACTAAGAAAAATTTGTCTAAATCTCCTTGGTTGAGAAAGGGAAAAAAAGAATAAACAGGCGCCTTATCTAAAAGATAAATCAGTCAACTTGCAAATCTTTGGTCCCTTTTCTTTGGTCCAAACCTGATGGCGCTAATACAGAGCTAATTGGATACGTCTTTCTTCCTCACCAATAAATGTGCGCAAGCAACCAGAGTGCGTCCAACGAAGGGACAAAGCTTTTAGAATACGCGACATTAAGGTTTACATTTTGTGAATGAGATTAATCCCTTGTAATACAATAAATTAAGATTCAAATTTTCATCAAAAACAGTATTTATATTTAGTGTTTGATGATGTCTCAAATAAAATTATCTTCAATAAAAAATACTTGTAGAAAACTAAAAAAATAAAAGTGTGAAAGCAATCCACTATCCACCAAACCTGCTTGTACTTGAGCAAATTAGGCTGGTTGAAACCTGTCTGTTAATAAAGAATAGACAAGCTAGCTTGCATAAAATGCAAAGTTGTATAAAGTGTAAATGGGTGAGACGAGTAATGGAATACCCTTCAAGTTAGCCTGTCCTAACTCGTACGTAGAAGATTAAATAAATGAAAAAATTGTATTCAATCACTCTAGAAAACCCTTGCACTTGCAAACTTACCTTGTCTCCGTCCATCTATTATCTCTCATCCCTCTTTTTGGAAATAGGCCATGTCTTTATCAGAGGTTTATAGTCTGACCTATATTAAATTTAACTCTACTTATTTATTAAATAGGTCTAGACCCAAGTTCATATCTTTAATTAAACCTATTTAATTAAATAAGTTAGGCTTATTTTTACAAGACAAAGCCTACAAGTCTTACAAGCCTGCCTATATACATATATATTATTATATAACATATTACATATACATTAATTTTATCATTTGATTTTTAGTCAATATATTTAATCAACTTGTTCTTTTTTTAATTTTTAGTTATATTTTCAATCAGATTAAACTTATATATTGATTTTAATATCATTACTTTATTGTTGTTTTGTAGTTGTTAAGTCATTTTAATTACTATACATTGAAATTGACAAATTATGTTATATAAATATATACTTTAATAGTCCTAAAGCATATTTAAAAAGTTTAAAATTAATATGTAAATCTATTTAAAAAATTTACTTTTTAGGCAGGCTCATATTTGAAGAGTGAAAAAGCTTTATACAAACTTCAGGCTCAACTTAGATCTCTAACTTACCATATAAGTTCAGACCTATTTGGCCAAAATATATCTCAATCTAGCACATTTTTCATACTCTATACTTACTAGTACTTTTCTCATCATCCTCAACTTTAGCAAGTGACTCTCCGGAAAAATGATACTCATACATACATATATAATGGTAGATTTATTTTTGTGAGGCACGTGTAAAAATATGGCTTATTATTATTCCTACGCATTTATCTTTTTCTTAACTGTAAAATTAATAAAATTTTGATCAATCAATTTCTCTAAATAAGATGTGTGCTGAGAAAATATTGTTAATAAAATTACATTTATAATTGTTGCCTGATTGTAATGCACTTAGTCAAGTTATAAATGAGTAAGATTTGAGACTTAAGAGTATTTTATAAATTTTATAAGATCTCTTGATAATAAATTTCATTGTGTGGGACTTAGATATAATTTTTCTAATGTCTTTTTTTCATACTAATTGAGTAAATATTTTTATTAAAGGTGCAAGAAATCCCAACCTTTAAATAAATGCTTTGATTTTTTATGACAAGTTTTCAGTTATATATATATATATATATATAAATACTTAAATATTTAAAAAAGGAGACCTCTAGAAGTATTTTATATAAAAAAAGGACAATAAGATTTTGAAATTGCATTGTAGCCCCTTGGCACCCGACTGAAATTAAGTTTTTGTGAAAAAAGACAACATTATTCCTAAAGTTTAAAATTAAAATAAAAAAACCTGCATGCGAGATAATAACAACACTCTATTGAATTTTGACAACATTTTATTTGTGATTAACAACAACACAGCAAATTCAAGGTAATATTTGATAGCAAGTTGTAACACTCCTTACCTAATCACATTAACTAAGCAAATTCAAAGTAATCATTAGGCTAAACTAATTAGATTACTAAGTTTATAAATTTATATAAATAGGATCTCAAGTTTTTACATGATTTAAAATACTCAAAAATCATTTAACAAGATTATAATCAAAGTAAAATATTGTTTTGGAAGCATTGGATACCTCGTGGTAGTGAAAAAACTCAAAATCGGTTGAAAAATATCAAGACATGAAAAACTGGGCAACACGCCATGGTATGTGCATATGCGCTGCAGTTGTTTGTAACATTCCAAATTTTAATCCTTGGATTATTAAGGAATTAGTTGATTTTAATTATGGTGACTGAGTGATTTGATGCGGTGTGTGGCTGAATAGGTCTAATAATTGTATTATGCTATGTTTTTAGCCTTAATTATGAGTCTAAAATGAAGTCGAGCTACTCGAGCATTAGAAAAAGGAGAAAACAAGAAGGAATAGTCTCTGTGCCACATGTCGTGGCATACAACACATCTATCACGGCATATAGACGACAAAGGGATAGGAGAATCTCTCTGTGCCATACGTTGCGGCGCATGCTGCATGAGCCACGACGCATGGCTAGATCTTTTGATAAGAAACTCACGAATAGATTAAAAATCAAAAAAGAAAAAGGAAGAGAACGAAGAGCAAGCAACAAAGCTTTATTAGGGCTCACATTTGGAAGGTATTTTGGGGCATTTTAGATCCTCTAATCACTTAAGATAAGTTTTCCAAGCCCTAATATTCCTTTCTGTTTCATTTCTTGAAGTTTTTAGTTAGGATTTGATAATGAAAAATGATTTTTGATCCATATAAGTTATGAATTAGAACCCATTGACCCGAATAAAATTAATGAGAGTTGTTTAAAGTATTTAAACTTAAGGATAATGAGCTTATATGTTTTAGTAGTTGTGGGTTCATTGATAGCCAAAAATGCCATTTATTATGGAAGATAGAGTTCATTAGGGAACCATAAATGACAATATGGGAATTTAATGAAGCTATTGAGAGCTAAAGAGAGTTATTGAATCTAATGAGTAGGCCCAAATGTGAGATGTAAAGGAGTTGGGTATTTTAGAAGTGGAAATGAGAGAATGAAAATGTGTTCTTGATAATGTTGATGAGTTTAGAATTGATTAATTATAGATTAATCATTTGAGTACTGTATTTGGCTTAGAAATCAAGCTTGGAAGCTAGTTATTAAGGGATAAACATTTGACGTCTCAAAGGTTTGAGATAATTAGGGAAATCCTATTTTGAGTGGTTGTTTGTTAATTGAATGATAATTGTGAAATATGCATATTGACATGTACGATTTGACTTTGAACGTGAAAGCATGTCATGAGTCTTGATAATTTATTGAATTGTAAATGTACATAACATCTTATTTTGACTTGAAATATAGAACTAAGTCAAAAATGATTTTTAAAACTATGAATATGTATATATTTTGGGATGAGAAGTGTGATTTTATATGATGCGATGATTGGTTTTTGGGATAAAGATAATTGTGTTGATATTGAAAATGATAAATATATGTAATATATGTGAAAATGGGATTGATGTTCACTTATGTAACGCATTTTTATAAGCCCAACGTGTTGATATTGAAATAGTAAAATTAAGGAATGGGTGAGCATTGTACATTACATGATTAATTAGCGGAAGTTTGCTTGAGGGAGGAGTAGTTAAAATTCATATAATATTTTTGGCTGCCTTCCAGTACATGAGGATATAGCCTTGTCTCATAGTTTGTTGAAAAACTATCTCGTAGTTTGTCTACAGACTAACACCCAGCTATCTCTACCAATTTATTGAGGAGGTTAGCTTAAAGTATACAACCCTCTAAAGATTTGAGAGTAGGGGAAATCATGGTCCGAAAGTTAGTCATGTGATATTTGATTGGGTCACACCTCATAATTGGTGAGCTTAGATAGTCTAGTTACACAGACAAAGCCCTATTTGATCATGCATATTAATAAATGTTTTGTTCGTATAACTGGACTACCCAAGATCATCAATTGTGAGGTGTGACCTAACCAAATATCACAGCACTCACTCTTAGATCACGACTTTCCCTACTTTCGAATCTCTAGGATATTGTATACCTTATGCTAATCTCCTCGACAATAAGTAGAGAAAGCTAGGTTTTAGTCTCTCGACAAATTATGAGATAGTCTTCCAACAAACTATGGGATAAGGCTATATCCTCATGCAGTAGAAGGCGGCCATAAATACCATATGAATCTTCTTCTCCTTTTCTTAAGAGAACTCTCGCCAAATGATTATCCAATGTTTCATGCTTACTTATTTCACAATTTAATTTTCTTGACATCAACACCTTAGGTTTCTGATATTACGCTATCTAAGTAAGCATCAATATTATTTTCATAAAAATTCTTCACTCTACTCAATCATCATATTTACACTACTGCAGTCATTACATCACTTATAACACATAGTTTTCATGTTTGAATCATCATATAAACTTAACAATTCCCCATTTTAACACAATTCGTAAGGTGAAAATACTTAAAATTCACTTTGCAATTAAGACAAATTTAGGTTTGATAAAATTCATATGATTTCTGACATATTCTCAATCACAATTACAATCATACATTCAAATAAATCCATCTTTACATTATAGTTCAATTAGCAACAATAACCCAAGATAGGTTCTCCCAATTACTTCAAACCTTTGAAAGATAAAAGATTTACCTTTTAATATATGCTTCTAAACTTGCTTTCCAAGCCAAATATGGTGCCTAAACGATTAGTTTATAGTCAATCAAGTCCAAACTCATCATTATTACTACATATACACTTCCAACTCTCATTTTTCAACACTTAATAACCTAAAATATTTGTTTATTACATTCAAGTGTGTACATTAAATTCATTATCATCTATTAGCCTCTAATAACTTCATTAAATCCTTTGAGGGTCATTAATGTCACATAACAACCCTCATAACTCTTATTAAATACTAAAATTTTGGACATAAATGTCCAACAACCTTTATGAATGAGTAAATCCATAATTTCTAGGTATAAATACTTAAAACAACCCCCATTAACTCCATTTGAGCTAATGGGTTAGAACTCATAATCTATATGGACCGAAAATAGTCTCCAATTATTAATCATAACTAAAAGTTTCAAGAAAATAGGTTGAAAAAGGAAGAAGAATAAGCTAGGAGACTTACTCTTAGGATTAGATGGCTTAGAAACACCTCCAAGCTCTTTAAGATTGAAGCTTTATCAAAGCTCTCTTTGTTCTCTCCTTTTAACTTATATGATTTTCCCTTGTTTTTCAAGTCTGTCACGTACTTAACATTGTAGAAAATGTACTGTGTGCTGCAGCGCATGTACGACATGCCACGGCACCTGGTACAGAGAAGGTTGTTTTATATCTTTTGGCCCTGTGTGTTATGGCACATCACGCACATGTCATTACATGTGACATAAAGGCTTTTCTCCTTATTTTTTTTCACTTTTAATGCCTAAAGTGATCCAATTTCACTTTGGATCCAAATTTATACTTGAAATCTCAACTAAAGACACTCATTAGTCCCTTCTGACCACACACCACATAAATTCTATTTAATTATCCTTAATTAGGTTGATTATCAAGGAGTAATTTTTAGGATGTTACATTTACCTTGCATAAATAACAAACTATTCAAGTTTTGATAACATTCCATTCATGATTAATAACAACACATTTAGATTTTAACAAGACATAAAAACTAAGCACATGTTTAATGGAACAAGCATTCACCCTGCATAAATGACAAGCCGTTTGAGTTTTGACAACAACCTATTCGTACTTTAACAAGATAGAAAAATTGATAAGATATACTTAATATTAAGTGTTAATTCTTCATCAACAAGTATTTATTTGAGAATTGACTATAGCTCATTTGAAATTAACAACAACACATTTGGATTTTAACACGTGATTTTTTATTATTATTTAAAATTTTAAGGGCAATGTCATCTTTTTCTATGAAAACTTAATTTTAGCCAAGTACTAAGGGGTTGCAGTGTAATTTTAGAATCTTATGATCTTTCTTTGATATAAATTACCTCAAGGGATTCTCAGCTGATATTTTCCCTAAAATATGGGTGGAGGCTACCCCATCATACAAGTGGGCCCATGATTGCATGCGCTAAAATTGATTAGCATAAAATATAATTTACCAAACAGAGGTAAGAGTCATGAAATTTGGCAACAGGTGCAGTTGATATGATAAAAATTTAGGAGAATGACATTAAAATTTCAAAATAAAAAATTAATGACAATTAGATTTTTGATAAAATTTTTTGAAAAACAATTATAAATGTTGATTCAGATAGTTTTAAATTTAAGAGTTTCAATTACGAATAAAATATTTAAATTCTAAATATAAATCTCAATTTGTAGTTACAATTCTAGTTTGCAAGTTATATGAATCAATATTTATAATTTATTTTTATAAAATTTTGTTAAAGGCTTAACTGTTAGTAATTCCCTACTTTGAGATTTTATTGTCATTCTCCTAAAAAATTTTCCATTAAAATTGAATTATCATTGGTGTGCCAGATTTTCTTGGGAAAAAATGACAATTAAGGATCTCATAAGATGATGAATTACAATTAGGAATCCTAAATTATTAAAATCTTAATAATGAATCATAGTCCTTAATTGAAATTAAAAACATATGGTTTAAAATTAAGAAAAGACACTACTGAAGTTATTATTATAGGTTGGGACTATAATTAATCTCAGTTGAAAAAATTAAGATCCACACTTGGGAATGGAATTAACTGTAATTCCAACCCATAATAATAATTTCAATAATTTCAACCCACAACATTTGGGATCCTGATTTTTTCAATTGAGATTAATAATGGTCTCAACCTATAATATTAATTTTATTAGTAGCTTTTCTTAATTTTTTAAGTAATTTACCTATATATTGACAAGTATAAAAATTCACAAGCGATTGCCTTAATATTTAGAAGTGACTTTGGTAAATTTTTAAGCGATTATCATATATTCGTAAATGTCTTTAATTTTATATTGGGAAACAATCCATTCCCAAATGTGGTTCCTGATTTTTCTAATTAAGATTAATAATAGTAGCAACTCATAATAGTAATTTTAACCATGTTTTTTAAATTTTAAACTTGTGTTTTTAATTTCAAGTAAGGACTATGGTCAATTATTAAAATTTTAATAATTCAAAATCTTTAATTGTAATTAATAATCTTATCAACCAGTTACTTCCTGTCTTTGTGTTTGAATTGGCATCCAAAAAAAAAAATTCATAATGTTATCATGTGTTTAATTGTCACTTTCTCAATTTTCTTAGTAGATGAAAAAATGGCTAAAATCTAGCATTAAAGGTCTACATAAAGGTGGGATTTCAAGCGGGCCGAGCGGGTTCGGGCTTAGCCCGAATAATCCTGACTTGAATAGGCTTGAACTTGAACATACTCGACTTCCATGAAAGCCCAAATAGCCAAACTCGATCTAAATTTCTTAGAACTTTGGGCAGTCTGAATATCTAAATTTTATTTTTAAAATTATTTTAATTAATTTTTTACTTTAAAATTGATTATTTTATTTTATAAAATATTTTTGGATCCTTAAATTATATATAGGACTTAAATATATGATATTTTATTATAAAATGGCCTAAAACTTAAACAATTAATTACTGTTTATTATATTTTATATATTTTTTAACTATATATTTTTTATTTGGATATTGGGGTAAGCCCGAACCCGATCGGGCTTGGTTCAAATTTTTTAAATAAACTTGAGTATAAAAAATTATCTTTTTTTTAAGCTTGGCTTTTAATTTTTTTAAATAAATTTGACCTGAATTATTTGTTCTAGGTTTACAAAACTAGGTTGGCCAAACGACAAAAAGTCTACAAAACTAGGAATCCAGGACAAATTTCCCGACATTATCTTCATTTGATAGTCTCCGATGCCTAGAATTAGGGTCCATTGGAGTAAGCTACTTTTAATTTGTGGAAAGAATTTTTGCAATTCTCTAAAAATTAAAAATCATTTGGGTATCGTTGGTTGAAAAAAAAAAGTCATTTGGATATCGAATTTGAGTAGAAACCATATTTAGAAAGTCCATTTAAAAAGCTTCTAAAAATTGATTTCCTCAGCGTGAATATTTGTTGCTTTTGAAAGTGACTATAGGAGTTTGGCACTTGATAGAGTTAAAATGTGTCCCTGATTTTTAATTTTACCATGCTATTCTTCAAGTCCATTGCTCTTCCTCACATCTGTCTTGTCAATTTTTTATGTTATTTAAAATTTTATGTTACTCCTCATGTTTGTCCAATATATCAAATTTTATATTTGTGTTATTTAATATTTTAAATTTTATGTTATTTAAAATTATTATCATACATATGAAAGGTCAACAATGCCAAGGACACAGCAACATGTTTTGCACTTTTTTTGATCTTTTTAAGAATTGAAATTTGGATAATTATTGCTATAATTTATACATTATGGTTGTAATTAATAATTTTATATTTAAAAACATAAAAAAGAAAAGCACAGGGCTTCCAAGCCAACTTTTAAGCGCATCAACGTGAACCCATTCAACCTTTTAGAGTGTGTTTAGATTAAAAAGTTTGCAATTAAGTTTATGATTTAGTTAAGATTAGCAAATTGAGGTTAAAAAAAAGTCAATTAATGTAACGTGATTTATGTTTACATACTTTTTTCCTTCAAAAGTTAATTAGATAAACTGAAATTTATTTAGATAATTTGATTCAAAAGCCAACTAAGATGTTCAATAGCAAAAATAAGCATGATTTTTTTTATATTTTTTGATTAACTAATAAGTAAACAATATTAAACTTAAAATTACAATTAATAAGTAAAATATCTTAAATAGTCAATCATGAACACCTAAAATAAATTCATCTTCAATTAATATGATTTACAAGTTGATCTTTAATTATATCACGAATATGTTGCATCTATCTTGACAATGCAGGTAGATTTGATGAGGTTGGCTCATTAATATCGATATCTTCCTCATGGACATCCACGCTTTCATCTTCAGCTTGTATGAGTTGCTCATCAGTAATTGAATTTTTCCTCATAAAGTTATGTATTGCTATTATTGCACAAATAATTTGCACTTGTGTTTTATATCTAAATTTGGGCATTTTTTGTATACTTGCAAATTTATTCTTCTATACTCTAAAAGTTCTTTCTATAGTGCATCTCAAACTTGAATGAAAATAATTGAAGACCTTATTATTATTTGTAAATCCTACAACTTGCCTAAAGCCTAAAAGATGATAACATTCACAGCAATATGGACCAAGATATCCATTTAGTATTAGATAACCAAAATTAACCAAATAATATTTACATATTAAGTGAAAGGAAGTATTGTAAATTTGACTAATATTAAATTAATGCAACAATAATTATAGTGACTTTAATAAAATAAACTTGGAGGTGGATGTAGAAAATTCATTAAAGGAGTTGATATGGCATTATCAAATATTCGAGCATCATGAGTTGTACTTTTCTATCCCGCAATTACAAAAGCAAAACACATGTCCAATCACACACAACTATGACATTTTGTGTCGCATATCCCTTTTTTCCAATAAATTTGATTTGATCAATATCGCTAACCACACATGGCACATGACTGCCATCAATTGCTCCTATAGCATCCTTAAAGAATGGCCAATATTGTGGATCATTTTAAATTTTTGAATGAAATCGTTGAAACAAAAGATCAAGTGGCTTTATATTTGCCTTGGCTAAGTTAAGGCAGGCAGCTAATACTTTATGAAAATTTTTATGGACAGTTTCCTCTAAATGTTGAAATCATTCTTGCATCATCCTATCATTGACTCCATGTCCAACTTTATTTAAAAACATTCCAACTATTTTTTCAACTCCCATTTTTCAGACCAAGATCAACTAGTGTCGCGCATAGTTGCCTAAATAAATGTTTTTCCATTCAAAACATTTTATAACAACAATTAGGATGACCTTGCAAACTCTCGTCGACCCACATTTGCCTTGTTTGCTTGCTAATTCTTCGTGGTTCTTTATACACATATGGCATCATATATTCACTAATTAATTGACATATTTTTTCTTGCTCTGTTTTATCTTATTGTAACAAGGGAAGTAGTTGATGCACCACATTGACATCCCAAACCTTCAATCCAACTTGACATATATTCATTCAAATCTTTCATGATTTTTCAACCTGAGGTAAAATAGTATGTAAATATCATTCGCATGTAATATAAAATAAATAATATATACATATCATTCAACAACATAAAAAATAAACCATAAGATAAGCATTAGATAAGAGTTAAACATTCACTACAAATTAAGTCATCATAAGCATAACAAACTACAAGTGAAAATATAGCAACTATAAGTCAAACACAAGTTAAGTCATCATAAGTCTATATAAATATTCATCCAGATGTATTCTTTAAAATAAAATTTGGTAGATTGTAGACTTAGTGCTTCAACCAATTGACCAAGTGATTAGAATGATCTTCAAGTTGCTAATAAGCATCCTGTATAGGCTTGTACAGAATAAAATTAACATATCTTCAATGTAAATCTTTATCACCAAAAACTTATGGAAGTCCATTTAGGTGAGCTACAACCTCATAAACTCCTATGTCATTTGTTAAAATCTTATTCACTCTCTTTGTTTTAGCTTTATTTTCCTTAGTTATTTCACTTATAGCATCTACTATTTTCATTAACGCAAGGACTTTTTTGCCTTTTCCTCCCACCAACTCCTCCAACCTTTTTTCTTTTGCCTTGACTTCCATCAACACTAATTCCACTAGTATTTGTGGTCACATTCAATCCCAATAGCTTATTAGTGACCCTTGTAGGTGATGCAGTGTTAGATAAATTCAACTCCTCTTCACTATCACCAGATCCTTCTTAAAGGAAAAACAACTTATACCATATGCTCCATTCTTTCTTCATGTTGTCTAGCTCATTTTTCAGGTGCTTTCTTTCATACTTGTTTTTGCCTCAAACCCCTCTATTATTGCTTGCCTATTTTTGTTGAAAGTAGTTCCTTCTCTTTGTTTCTTGTATACGTGGTCTAAGCATTCATTAATGAAAATTTCTGTCAAGGTTATATTTCACACAGCTTTTCCTTTGTCACTATTCATTATTCTATAGACTAGCTAGCCATCACAAACATGCAAAATTAATAAATATATCTGCATATATGTATTAATTTACCAGATTTTTTTCTCCAGAATAACTCATATGAAAACAGGGGACATGTAAAGAAAAATAACTTTTTAATCATACATGAAAATGAAGCAATACTACAATGTACATAAAGAACCAGCTTGGATACACTTTGGTTGGGGGAAAAAACAAGCATTCAGTAGTCCATAGAACACATTGAAAAGGGAAAAAAATGTCACAAGACTCACACCAAGCATTTAATCAAGAAAAAAAACAAGAATCACCAAGGATCATTAGAAACATAGAACAGGCCAAAAAAATAGAACAGGCAAAAAAAAAAAAGAAAGAAACGATAAGCTTCTCCTTCTGCCAAGGATCATCAGAAACTCCCACTAAGGATCATCATGAAGCATTCAATCAAGAAAAAAAAAAAGAAAGAAATAGGGAGATGAGCATAGTCGTCCATCCATTCATTCATAATGCAAGAGACTAGAAAATAACAACCATTTCAGTCAACAACAAACAAGCGACAAAAAAGGCAGAAGAGATGATGATGGTTTGGGATGGACCAGAGATGCGAATCTGGTATGTGGCCACTTATAAGCAAAGTACAGTGGTAAGGAAGGCAAGGAAGGAGATGAAAAGAAGAAGCTTACTTGGCAAGGACAAGCGACAGGGAGTAGATCCGGTGATGGGAAGTGCAGATCTAGTGGACCACAGTGGAGATGAAGAGGCAACAAGGAGAAAAACTACTTTTAAGTAGGGACACCGTGGATGTAAGAAGGGATGACAGAGAACTAGAGATTGGCCGAAGGTTACTTGGTGCTTCAACACGGTGGAGATCGGCTGTTGGATGGTGCTACCTATGAGCAATTGAAGGTGAAGCAGAGTTGAAAGTTTAGAGCTTGGGAGGTCATGGGAGAAAGAAAGCACGCATAGGTACAAAAAGCAAAGCTCATGGTAGATAAATGAGAAGAGAGAGAAAGCATGAAAATTTAAAAGGTAATTAATGCTTCAGCCAACTGATCAATGCAACGCTGAGCAAAAAAAGCCAACTCTGGTGGCTTCCCAAAAAACATCCATTTAACTCTGACTGATAATTTTTGCTAATCTAAATAACACTTTTTGACCTTATTGTATTCTACCCTCAGTTTGACTCATTTTAATTGAGGTTAGAAGTTAAACAAAAGATGCACTTAATATTGGGCTTCAGAGTCGTGAATTTAATTGTCAGAAGAGAGACCAAACTCTTTAAATTCAGTGGTCCCGCCAAAACCAAACGGCCTAACTCCTCCGGTCCTGCTGCTACTCGGATCACTAGACTTGCTCTCTCGGAGCATGGTTTCTTTCCGTGCTCTCAGATCTTCAAAGCTCATCTCATGGAAACCGGTCCATTTTTTTCCTCTCTCTTTACTTCTTTCCATACTGTTTGGTTTTCGAGAAAATTCAGTCATATCCGGGCTAAATTGGTTTTGTAAGTCGCATCTCTCTGTATTTTGTTGATATACTTATGTTCAACGAATACCAGAAGTTGGAGACCGGAGTCTTCGAAATGATTAGCCGTTTGTTCGGTTTTATATATTGACTTTTATCAAATTTAATTTAATTCATATTTCCAACTTTGACCGCAGACTGGCGGGCTTCAGCAAACCCTAGCAGGTTGTGTAGAGCGGCGAGGCAATACTTTACACTCTGGAAAGTCTTCAGTAGTCAAACTGTGTCCTGGATTTGTAGGAGAAGGGAGGTATTTCGATTTTCGGTCCAATTCGATACCAGCGTTGATTGATTTTGCTCACGAGTCACCTCTCTGCACCACATTGTGTAAAGACGGTTTCAGAGTACGAACTGTTGAGCACTTGCTTTCTGCTTTGGAGGCTTCTGGTGTTGATAACTGCAGAATTGAGATAGAAAATTTAGATTGTGAAGGAGATTGTGCTGAGGTGAGTTTGTCAAATGTCACATCCGTTATTTTAAACATTGAGTACTCATTTCTACTCATTCTGTCCACAATAACATGTTTTCCCTGCGACGACCGCATCAACTGTTAAAACTGAAAATCTCTGATTAATTATTTCAATAGTGCGCTGTTGGAAAATTTAACCCTCTAGATTATGGGTAAGTGGAGACCAACACGGTGCTCTATTTTTCTTTTTCTGCTGATTTTCTCCTAGATTTTGTTCCCTGAAAGTCTGAAATAAAGAGGAGAATTTTACAGAAGATAATGTTTTGTAGCTATTTTTCTCCCAATAAATTGTTAGACTCTTTTTTATTTTTTTGCTTTATTATCCTTAAGAATCAGTTTGTGAGGCGAGTTAATTGTTTGGAGCATGTCTTATTTCCCTTTGTTTTAATTTTCTCCTCTTTGATTTCTAGTCCCAAAAAAAAAAAAAGACTCCTCGTTGATAAATTTTCTCGTTAGCAAAAGATATTTAATGTAGCAATAAAATAAATTATAAAATAGATAATTTCACAATTGTTCATGCAGATCCCTATATTTGATGGATCAGCCAGTGAATGGGTGGCAGCAGTGGAAGAAGTTGGTTTAAAGGCAGCAATTGATCACCAGGGCATTAGTTGTGAAAAATTAGCTCCACATTTGAACGAACCAACGTATGTTTTTAGGAATGATTCTTTCGTTGCTGCATTTCCTTCAACAATGGTTCAAATAACTTATGGCATCAACTTTCCACAGGTAAAGATAGATAGTTACGTTAAATTGACACTATCGGTGCCTAGAGTGAATGAGCTGAACTGCATGAAGTTTTATCTTGGGCTTAACAAAGCAGGTCCTACATTTGTATTTTGTCTTTTTAATTTAACTGTCGTCATGAGTTGTTATCATGTTATTCCGGAGCAATTATTGTGAAAAGAGGGCTTAAGTCGATGAATTGATCCTTGCACTGAAGAAATACAAGTTGCTTGTTTTAATAGAAACAGCTCTAGATCTAGTAGATAGGTTCACTGTTCACTTTTAAGGCATTGAAAGTATACAAAACTTGATCAGAGTATTTGGTGAAAGTAAATAACGGAGATGAAATTTTTATTGCTTGTTCCTGTATAACATATTTGTTTTTGAACGAAAATATGTGTTAAAGGGTGAAAGAGTACAGTTTGCATGTTATTCCATGATAATTTCCTACTTACGGTCTTAAAAAATAGGCTAGAAGCTGTAAGTTTTAGTCCCTTTTCCTTTTTTAAAAATGTGATTATAGGCTAACCTCGGACTTAATGATACTTGAAGGAACTTTTTAGGGGAATCCCAGTTTTATGCCTTACTGAATCAATGGTTTGAAAAGAAGAAGAAGAAGAAGAAGAAGCTCTAATTGCAATTTTGGAATAGGACAAAGCAGTAAAATGCGGCATGATGTTTCCCCATCATTCTTACATAGGCATTGACTAATGGGTATATGTATCTTCCATCGCAGGCACGCGCTATTGGATGCCAGTGGTTTTCAACTCCCTTGGACAGTTTACTTTATTCCAAACAGATAGCTTTATCAAGAACCTTCTGCATTTATGAGGAGGTTTGATGCAAACTTTTGTTATTTCTAGCCTAGTTAGTAATCTAATGCTGGATGGTCTGATTAAAAGTGTCTTGCAGATTGAACAAATGCGCATTGCTGGACTGATTAAAGGAGGTGGTCTAGATAATGCCATTGTCTGCAGGTAGCTGCTTTTACAGTCTGTATGATAACTTCTGGTGTCTGCTTTATTCTAGTGACGCTTTGCTGTATGCTTGCTGGAAACTAGTAGGTTCCTAGTTTGTGGAGCTAAAACAGGAAAGTGCTTGCAAACCTTCCTCTTCTGAGCCTCTGGATCAGAATTACCAAGTCAGCACAATCTTGTGTTTGAAAGATTATGCTAGTGCATTCGTGATTTGAACTATGTTTATAGTGGACTATACACATCTGATGGAGGCGGTAGGCTTAAGATGAAATTGATGACATTAAATTTGTAGATTGGGCTTGAATATGTATAAAACTTCAATGCAAAAGTATACTAGCTAAAAGATCTTCGTGCAAAGCCATGAGCTGCATAGGGAACTATAAGTTCGATGAGGTCTGAATGATTTAAGAGAAACATTATATGGTCATGCACTGATACACATATCATTTATTGCCACTAGTTCATCATATGAATGGAGTATTATCTACTTGTGCAGTGCCCATAATGGTTGGTTGAATCCACCTTTGCGTTTCAATGATGAACCATGTCGTCATAAGGTCCTAGATCTTATTGGAGATCTTTCCCTTTTTGCTCAGTTTGGGAATCAAGGACTTCCAGTGGCACACGTTGTAGCTTACAAGGCAAGTGTCTTTATTTCTTGTTTGTGTGTTTCAGTATGCCTTGAAAGAATTTGGATCAGCCTAAATCCTGAGAAAATTAGCAGTGTCCATTTTGAAAAGACATTTATGAATTTGAGTGTGCTTTGGAAGGATTTGGATCAGCTTAAATTCTAAGAAAACTAATGTTGTCACCAAAGAAGGTAAGACGTATTAAATTTATTTCCATTTAATATTTCTTGTCAAACATGTTCAAGTATTTTACTGAATTTACTTCTTGCTTAATTATGAAGAATATTAGTTTAGATAGAGCTCTTAACGATCCTGTCTGTTTGGTTAGAGGGAAATGGAAGAAAAATTTTAATGAGTTTGATTTAAAAAAAGGGAGAAGTGGGGCTGAAAGATTTTTAATTAATTTTCTATACTCTTTTAATTTACATCTACTCTTTATTAAAATTTTGTAGCTCTACTTATCCATTTTTTTTTAAATTGAATTCATTAGAATCTCTCATCCCCCTCCTTCCATTCCCTTCCAACTCCTTTGTTAACTGTTACTTGATACCGTCAGTTGTTGCTATGATTGCAAATAGGCCTTGACCTTCAAAGGAAAACGCAACCTTGACTTGCAGATGGTTTGAATCAGATTAGATTTTTTTAATCTAAGCAATTTAAAATTGTTTAGTGTTATGTAATTACTTGCACATGGATGTGTATCCTTTGTGTTGCATGCTTCGACATGAAATTTTTTGTAAAGTGCCAAAGTGGAGAGGGATGGAGTAAGATAGACTAATATTAATATAATTACTTGCTGACCAACTTAATTAAATGTGAGTGGTAAGAGCTCTTGTTACTAAGTAGTTAGAGATTTGAATCTCAATCCTTGTATATGTACCAATTTAGTTGAATGAGGTTTATTTTTTCATTTTTTGCCCTCAATAGTCTGGGAGAGATAACTTCAACTATCAGCGGGGTTTACCTCTTGTGCTTACCAAAAAAAATATAATTATTTGTTGAGACCTTAGCTGCAAATGGTTATTTTTGTGCCAAAGTGGTATGATAAGGTATGATAAATATTCCTGTTGTGAAGGAAGTAATTTGGTCAGAAAATAGCTTGTTAACAAAGGGGAGACAAAAGCGTATTCTATATAATATAAAATTTTGAACAGGTCGCATTGTAAGTGATAATAGAGTTAATATTTGTGCAATTCCAATTTTCATGTTAGAATAGGTCAGTGTAGGTTATAGAAATTAAAAGAGACAGGTACTTGGATCTTGCTCTTTATTTTACGTACTAAACAGGTTTGTGCCTTCATGTTTGACGTAGGCGGGCCATGCATTGCATGCTGATCTGGTACGCCGCTTAATAGGAGCTATTTGAAGGCAGATATGTGGTCTCTGGTCTCCAAACTTTTATTGTTGGTGAATTTGTTCCGCAGCTTAACGTGAATTCTTGAAGCTCCTGTTTTAACCAAAGTGCTTGTGGAGAAGACATGCTGAAATATCCACAGACGTTTCGTGATATCAAAAGGCAATGCATTGTAGAAAGCTGATTAACGTCGCTCTTATTCTTACTCATTGTTAGCGTTATATGGCCCTGATTCTTGATAAGTAGTATGTGCAGGCATTAAACCATCCTTGTAAATGATAACTAAATGTCTAACTTTCCTGCAGTCTTCTATTTTCAAGTTTAGAATTGCAATTTTACTTAAATCTTCTTTTTCTTAGTTTGGTTAACTTATTTTATGGCCACCGAAATTAATCACTTTCACTAAATTTTTTTCACGCAGTTTGACTATAAAATAGTGAACTTACGTATTAAAATGTTGATAGCACGAGACGTTTTGGGATTGACTCGAGATTAATCACTTCCACTAAATTTCTTTCTCGCAGTTTGACTATAAAATAGTGAACTTACGTATTAAAATGTTGGTAGCACGAGACTTTTTGGGATTGACTCGAGATTCATGTTTTTTTCACGATTTAGCCTGTTTACTGCTGCTATTGCACCCTGTATGCTTGTCCTCTGAGTTGTGGGGAGGGCTCCTTTTTGTTAAAGGAGCATAGTGCAAGGGAGGCAATATTAGGATTTTTTTTTTTTTAAGTAACCAAGTTTGTTCAAAACATTTTCAGAGGATAACTGCTTTTAAACTTTATAAGCAACGGTTTTCTGATGTAATCATTATTTGACATTTTCTTTATATTTAATTTTTTCTAAATACAATAATCATTTGCATCCTCAAGTATCACGTTGCACAAGCCCATTTCTCTTTAGGTCGTCTTAGGCACCATAAATTTAAACTATCAAATTCCATAAAACTTTATCGATGGAAACATGTGAATATGGAAAACATAAAAAAAATTGAAATTTGAGGTACATATGTTCCAAATAACATAAGATTATTTGTACTATTTTTTGATGGTCATGGTTGACTACTAAAATTTTTATAAATAGGTTCCCCAAAGAATGACAACTAAGTCACTTTGTTTAGCCTGAAACAATGAGGTTTAGTACAAAAGTGTAATGAGTAATGCATATTCCAATCAGGTTAAGGATGATCAGATACATGAGTGAGAGAAGCGCTGGACAATATAACTAGACATGCACACGATCTAAGAAAAACAAAACATTGCTGCTATTTTAAATGGACAGTGACGATAATAAGGCTTTGTCTAATTGTTCAATTCAATGCAAATGGATTTCATAATTCACCCATTTGAAGATCCGTTCCTCTTGATCCCTCATGCTCCATTGCACACGCACGTCGGAAAAAAGTGCTCTCAACAATTAACTTATAATGTTATGCTCAAGCCAACACTCATCCAAACATCTTTTGCTGATTCATATAATCATATACTTCACAGCTGAAATGAATAGGGGAGCTCACTGCCACTCTATGTTTCTCTTAAGTCCAAATTCTCCATCGCTGATAATATTCTCCACGCAAGCTTTTCATCTACTGCTTCCCAAAAGCAGCAAAAATACACAGCTTCAGTTGCAGCCAGGGGAGTTTCCTGAATCCTGTACGGACAACAATCCTTTAGACAAACAGAGATATGAAATGAGTCCATTTGTAGATTTTCCCCAAAATTTTGGATATTTCCTCCAGATAGTTCACCATTAAGCTTTGAATGTAAGATTTGAAGGCAAGAACCTCTGTCGCTTTTACTTAGGATATCTATTGCGTCATTGATACGTACAGGACAGCAATAAGCAAATCGAATATCATGTTTCCTTTCTCCCAACTTGTGTAAAAGCTCGTCTTCGTGTACAGCCTTTGCTTTTTTGCTTTTCTCTAATACTAAAATTCCTTCTGCTACTCTTTCATCCTTAACTTGGAGATGAGGCATTAAGCTTCGGTCTGTCAAACATGAGTCAGACGTATCTACTGAACTGCATTTCTGAGGTTTGGAGCCTGGATTTTGGCAACTTTGAGCATAAGGGACAGGGGCTCCTGCTGAACTACATTTCTGAAACTTGAAGTTTGGATTTTGGCAGCTTTGAATAAAAGTGTCAGAGGCTTCTGCTTTAATATAGTGACATGAAGGGATGCATACGGTTTCATTATTTGCAGGATCATAACACTGAATCCCCAACTCAGAATGAATTTTTTCTTTAAGAGAAGCCATCTTAGGCTTCTCTCCATGAACGAGTATAACGTGCTTAGGGGAGAGAAATTTCATGAGATCCATTATACCTTTAGCGTCAGTGTGAGGACTAAAAGCCAGTTGATGAACCTGTCAATTCAATAAATAATTGTATTTTAGAGACTAAATTAACTGACAAGTATAGATTCCATACTACTTGCCTTAGATAAATAACCGAAGAAACGAATTATATGTCTCCAGTGACAAAAAATGAGGCAATTTCAAATGTAAAAATGAAAAAGAAGAATTTACTCTATAAGGTAACAAGAAGGTTTAGCAAGTTTGGGGTTTATAATTTGTGATCGGGAAATTAGGATAATTTTTTGTAGGTTATAAGTATTGGGGATTTTGTTTGGATCTTTCGGACATGCTACCCCAAGTTGGATAAACATTATATTTCCTATTTTAGTTCAATAGATGGCTAACTAGTTTGCATATTTGGATATATCATCCACAGTAGGATTCATATATTACATCTCATTTTAAAATAGGAGTTCTTGAGTCTTTAAGTTGAAATTGCTTGTCCTAGTTGACCTAAAGTTGTTTGAGACTTTGAGTGAGTTGGCCCTGATAGGTCCACTCACGCAGATGGACTTCCCGCAGCATTGCACAGGGCGCCATTGGAGAGGGAAAGATGGAGAGCCTCCAACGTTGAATGCTGCCTAGCCCCATACCCACTGGTCTATTGCTCTTTAGTTGCATGTTGTACTTTTACTTTTAAGTGCAGAAGATTCAGATTGGTCCACTAGTTTATCTTAGGGTTTTATTTTTTATTTTTTATTTTTTTTGTCCAACAGAGATTTAACCTTTTACCGTCAAATTTAAACATGAACATTGTGAGCTTCTCAGAATTGTTCCTGTTTCATGTTGTCCATGTTAATATTGTACTTTAACCTATTCTGGATCACATAATTCTAGACGACTGAAATTTTCAAATAACTCACATATTACGCTGAAGACTACTCTGGTTTTTGTTCATGATTCACTCTCTGCCTCAAAAACTTAACTGCGTTGATTGCAGTTAACAGTAATTGAGATTGAGAGAAGCAGATACACAATAACGAGACAGCTAACTATAACAGCACAAGAGCCAAGACGACTTTAAAGAGAGAGCTAACAGTTTATTCATTATGCCAGGTTTCTGGAAGGAAGTGATGTGAAGTTGTGAACAAGAGTAAGTCTGGCAGGTACCCTGAGGCCACCAACTATCTGTAACCATGATAGCCAACAAGACCCAGTGCTTGCTTGGAAACTGCTTAATTTACATGTTTTAAACAACCTTCTTATTTGATAAATAATTTTACCAATGTCAATGGTTTTTGGCCTATCTCAGGAAAGCAAAAATTTACTGTCAAATCAATCTATCAATATATGATATAAAATCTAGGGAGAATCACATCTAAAGACCATTCAAGGAAATTATTCACAAACAAAGACCAATATAGAATGGATTATTGTAAAAATAGGAACGTGACTTGTTTTTCCTATATTGGTCCTTCTCTGTGAATAATTTGCTTGAATGGTTCTTGAATGTAATTCTCCCTAAAATCTATAGCAAGTTGCATTATTCACAAGCTATAAATATGCTGTTTACCTTAGACTCCATGCCATACATAGACTCATGCTTAGTTACTAAAATGATATACTTCTACAAGGTTCAACAATAAGTCCAAAAGGAAATATTTTTAGCCTTTGATTCTGCTTCAAAGGAGAACTCTGGCAACAGAAAAGTAGTTATGTTATCATTTAAAACTAAACAAACATGAAATCCTAAAAAATCAGTATATTTCCTTTTTTTAAAAACTTTTTTTTATCTTCAACAGATGGGCCAACCAGGCTCTCAACAAGTTAAGCAGCTTTGTTCACCCAGCTAAAGGGAAAACCAAGTTTACACGACCTCTGTCAAGTTAGGGGGGGGGGGAGAGAGAGTCACTCTCAAGTCACATCAGATGCAAACTTATCCAATGCAACCTTCAAGAAGTGGCTTGACTGATATAATAAGTTGGGTTAAGTAATTATTTACAAGATAATATAAGTGCTTTTGAAAAAGATATGGTTTCCCAAAAGAAAAGGGGTAGGAGTTAACAATGTACCCGGCAACGCACATCTATCTGTGTATCTTGATCCAGATCAATTTTGGTAGGCTTACCTGACATCAACTTATGCCCTATTGTTCCAGCAACACAATACCTACAAGAGAAACGAAGTAATTGATTAATGGAAAGTGACACCTTCATAGAATATGAGAACAAGACTTTCACATGTTTTTAAACTGAAGAAGCTCAAAATTCCAGGTCGATGGCTCTAACTTCAAATGGCATAATGTGGTTAATCCCTTTTTAAGCATTTCTTCTGAAATTTGTTTGCAACTTGAAATGCCAGCCATGCAGATCAGTTGACCTGAGTTTCATTATTTCAGGGTTTAAAATATATAACAGATTAACAAGATATTATAGGGTTCGAGTGGCTGTTTCCTGTGTACTACTGTCTATGCGCCATGAGAATAAATTGCTTAAATATCTTTTGTGTAATATCATTGAATCATGTAGGAAGGAAAGAATAAACAACATGGCTCACAAATCCTTTTGTTTCTATCTTATTTGTTTAATAATAATTAATAAATAAGAATTCTTAAAATGTAACAAAAAATAATATTTAATTTAAAAATTATTTTTATAAAAATGTGGTCCACAGGCCAGCCCGTTTTGACGGTAAACAAATATCCATCGTTGGCTTCTCATGTTATCAATTGAAAAAACAAATAGGAGACAAAAACAGAGGAGGAGGAATGGGGGCGTACCCAGGCAACGTGACAAGGTTCTTCTCTGAAGGTGCCCAATGCTTAAATACTTCAAGTGAAAAACCACCACTTATCATCCCAGGGGTGGCAAAAAGAACACAAGGACCAGGGTCATTTATCATAGACCGTTCAAAATTGTGAACTGAAATATCCAGATCTGATGGATGAGAAACGGATGACAAAATCCAAGCAACCAAGAATAACTTCATATATGTAAAATCATCGATTTCATATGGGATGATATATGTAAGAATACAACATGCTTTACAGTAGTTCAACATAGTTAACAGATATGGAGCATAACTTACAAACATTTTCACGATACTAAAGGCCTAATACCCATTTGCTACAAGTTTTCAAAGCTCCAAACCCCACCTGATGGATTTGATGACAATGATTGGGATATAAGATTAGCATTATATGAAAAAATACATGGAAATCTCTCACTATTCCTCTTGCCTGGGAAAGAGGAATACACAACAATACCAACATGAAAGAAAAATAAATCCTTGATGCCCAAGAACCATTAAATTGAAAAATACACAATAATACCAACATAAAAAACAACTAAAATCAGAAACATGTATTCTGCTTATTTTCAGCCATTGGTTACCTTTTTATTCTTGTATCACTAACAACTCCACTTGAAAGACCTATTCATTAAATTTTGAATTTGTGACGATTTAAATGCAATTAAGTGGGTGATATTCTTTGTAAAAGGCAGACATTTTATTTCCTTTCCCCCACTAATGTTTCATCCCCTGCTTTTGCAATCATAGCATTTAATCTTGGAGAATAAGGGCCGATAGGCCTCATTCTAATCTTGTTCACAACATTAAGTCTTGATTTTTGAGAGAGTAAAGATTCGAGGGCTCATTTCCTCCATGGGTCAAAAAGCAGCATTATCAATATATCAATCAATTTTTACTAATCTATATATATATACGTATATATATAAACCAATACATAATGTAAAATCTATAGCAAACCATACTATTTATAAGCTATGAATAATATGGCATGTTCCTTGGACTCTGTGCACTCCTATTTCACATACCATTTAAAGTATTAAACCGTCAATCCATATCTCTTCTTACTAAGCATTGTGATCTATGAAAGCGATCAGACTGGACACCTCCATTCTACTTCAATCTGATAAAATTTGGCTCTTCATCTAAAATACCTTAATCATATATCGGAATAATTTATTTATCTCAATTTTAAAAGTTTTATACTTATCAATATCAAAATAGAATGTATAATCTATAACAAGTTGCATTATTAAAAAGCCATAAACAGTGCAGCTCATTCCTCATATCTGTATAATACACAGAAAAGAGTGTCCGATTAGATATAAAGTACTGTAATCTCTAACCATAGAAAGGGAACAATGCCAGGAATCTGTAATCACAACATCCCAATGCAATATAATTGTTAAAAATCTTCACGCCAGATGAAAACATGCACAGATGCACATGCATGCTCAGATTTTTTTTTTTTTTTTTTAATCAAACACGTGCATGTATAACATACAATATGATACTTCCAAGACAAGAAATAAATTACCATGCTTAAAATCAAAAGCATTATGGGTAGAATAAGAATCTTTAATCTTCTGGCTTGTCCAACTAATGAGCATCTTATAATACATATTGGCTTGGATTGTCAAACCTTAAAGAAAACAAATTCAAATAGTTAGTGCTAAACTGCTAATATGAAGAATCACTACCAACAAATATTTGGAGAAAAACCACAGGAAAGATCGACTGGTCAAGAAGCAGCAGAACTTATGTGTAATGCATTACCATAATCTTAGTCTTTAACACAAGACATTGCACAGTTTCCACAAAGGCATGGAGTGCAGGATATGGATAATAGGCATTTTCTGAAATAAGTTATAATCAATTTTTGTAGCGTGCATTGGGTAGAAACTGCTTATGATGACACCTTTTAGCAATCACATATTTGAGGCAAAGGAAACAATGTTATTATAGGTTTTTCTTGACAAAATCAAAGACAAAAGTGGCGAATAAAATGACATGTCATTTTTTATGTACAAATTTAAAGATTATAGTGGCGGAGGTCTAATCTACGAACAAACTTTCTATATGGTTTAAACTTCACAAGACTTAGGAACATGCTAGCATATAGCGTGACTGCATGCTGAGCAAAGTTGGAGCTGTCTATTTGCAGTGAACATGAATTTCATCAGAATTTTTTCTTTGAAGATTCTATAATTCAAAATTTCAAATGCCTATGACTTTTACTCTGTCTTTGAGGAATATCTTCTAAAATTGGAATGGTACAGAAATTTGAAAAGCCCTTGAGTGTTATGGCAAACAAAAATTGATAAATGGTCTAAATTATTTAAAACAGACAAGTAATTATTTGAAATTGACGTTTGGCAAGATAGAGATGACGCACAGGAAGAACCAAGAGCCCATGCTGTTCTTGCCGCTTTTAACCAGAATGGTGTGACAAAAATAAAATAAATACACAAGAGAGAAGGAAAATTGCCCACAAAAGTTTGACCAATCTCAGACCTAGTTGTTTAAGCTTAAAAAATACGTTATTTTCATGTTGTTTAGGGATTTAAGCCATTTATTATTTAAAGACTTCATGAAAAGTAGAATAGCTTTGGAAATCTGATTTTTTTAAAGATTCTTATTATTTTTAAAATTTCAAATAAACATCCTGAAAGTTTTCAAAAGTGCTTTTTAATTAAAAATGCTAAAACAAACAGGCATCCCAACAAATCAAGAAACAAAAGGAATCATAGAATATCATAATATTGGAATAACAAAGGAAATGAATCATAGTCATAGATATAGCTGACTAGAGAAAACTAAGAAATAAAATAATACAATCATAACCAACAGCAACATCAGAAGTGGATGATTTTCACGTGCTCAATATGTGAAAAGAAAGAAAAGTGGAACCTGCTGAAAAATATATAGGAACTTTCAAATTCATGCGATCCCAGTAGTCATCCAACAAAATGCATAATTCCTACAGATCAAAAATAAATTTGAAAACTATATTGAATTAAAAATATGACTTCATACATTAATACCAATAAAATATCAAAGAAAAAATGGAGGCTATATATAGACTTTGACTAAACAGATGTTACATTTTTGTTTTGCAAAGTAAATAAAAGGAATTGGATTTGTTGTAGAAAATTGAAGTATAGCAAAAAATTTGGCTGAAGCTTTTGACAAAGCATGAAGATAAAACACAAGGTATATATTAAGATAAGTGGACATAGCACCTACTAAGAGAAAAATGGTAAAAAATCGTTTAAGATGGTTTGGACATGTATAAAGACAGTCACGGGAGGCATTAGTGAGGAGAGTGCAATGGATAACTTTGAACCTTATTAAGAGGAATAGAGGAAGGCCAAAGAGAATACTTTTGGAAGTTGTTAACCGAAACCTCTCAGTTAACAACATTTCTAAAAGTTTAATGAATAATAGAGCACAATAATGTCGTACAATCCATATAGCCAACCCAACCTAGTGGGATAAGGCTTCTTGTTGTTTTATACTGTTTATTTCTTGTAATAATGTGTATATCTAGAATTTTTGTATGCTATACAATAATCAGAAATTTGAGCATTCTGCATTTCCCTTTATCCTCTAAAATAAAAGCTAACAGAAGTCTGTAAGAATATCTTCAGAAGGCAAATACCATGAGAAATTTAACATTAAGGCTCCATTTTTTCAAAAAAACAAGTCCTCTCGGAAAATTTTTCTTAAAAAAGTAGGTGCATGACAAAATTCTTCTTGTTTGGTTAATATGAAAAATTTCCCCAAGCATTTCAAATATGAAAAAATAATGTTGATATTCTAACACTTAAATGCGTGTCAACCACACATAAGGTTGTTATCAATGTCAATGCCTGACACACCGATTATTAGATGTATCTGCTTGATCTATCACAAATAAACTCTGAATTTCATCACCAAATATGCAAAAGATACAATAGCTGCTAGAACTTTGTCCAATAGTTGAAAGCCTATGAAGTCAAAAATTACAATCAGCAAAATTAATAATCATTTTAGAAAATGTACCTGAGCTCTTCCAAGAGCAAATGTTGGAATAAGTACCTTCCCTCCATTAGAAACACATTTATGAACCTAAATCAATCAATTAAAAAAAACTTAACACCCAGGATGACAGTTACTGTAAAATGTAAATCATGTGCACTTGGACAAAATGCAAAACATGAAGTAAAATAAACACCAGCAGAAATTTTTGTGAATACAATGCTAATTCAATTTGTAGCTTAGACACACATGATAGTAGGCCAAACTAAGTGAAAATAACTCCCATTTAGAGTATTATTAGTTTTTTACAACATGAAGACAAGAACAGTATTAACACACATTTAATTTAAAGTGGATGCTGCTAAATACATACAGCTTTAAGGAATTCCCTCTCACGGCTATATCTTGAATCCCGTATTGTAGTTGCATATGTGGATCTGCAACAGAAGAATTTTTTTTTTTTTAAAAAAAGTTCTATCCAAGCTAAAGCCATCATAAAAATGGAATCGGAAAACCTAAAATTGTTTTACATATTTGAAATTTGTAGATGGCCAAATGCTCAAAATTATACTAAAAAAAATTAAGGAGAATACTTAGGTCCATTTGCTCATGTCCATGACAACCAATTCTTCAATCAAATCTCAACACTTGGGCGTTTGAGATTTGATTGGAGAATTGGATGTGATGAAAATAAGCAAACGAACCTAAATTTTGTCCAAAACTTAAATATATATTACTTTCAATTTCAAAACTCAGCACATTGTTAATAAAACTTCATAGCATGTGATATATATTCAAATTAGATATGGACAGTGTCAAAATTCAGATATTAATGACAGTCCTAAATTGTAAAGAATGCAGACTGAGAAGCTCACAGCAATTTCTCACGTTTTGCATACCATAATGCAATGAGAAGGATTAGTTCAAAATGTTTTAGGCTGGCAATCAGCCACATGTTTTGTCATCTTGAAAGGAATTCTCACAATTTGTCTTTGCCATAAAGTAGCCAGTATATTTGGCATCCTACTTTTGAACACGCTGATCAACCATATCTAATGGTCTTGATATTGGACAGTTAGCCTGGCTTTCTCCTTTACTCAACTACTCAAGGAATTATTCCTAAGAATAAGGTGGTTTAAATCTTTTCATGTGACGAGAGACGTAATTTTTCGGTACTCTTATACCGAAAGAATAAGATATAAGACTTCTTGTAGGTTACTGAGACATACAATATTTGGTAAAAGATTTTCTTTTTCTTTTTTTTTTGGACTATTAGGTTGTGGCTCATCATGAAAACTATCCACTCTCTCTAATATAAATAAAAATACATATTAGAACATAAATCAATCGGTATGAGGATCATAGAGAATTTTCAATACCATCCTTGAATATGAATCATGAAACCTAACAGAAAAACTTACCATCCCTATAGCCTCTACTAAAAGATTGCCAACGCCATTATAAGATGCATTCACACAAGATATAGGCATTCTTACTCAGTTATAACAAGGTCAAGTCGTAAACGATCAATTTGAGCTGCTCCAAGGTGTCTGTCTGGTGTCATGTTGTAGTCACCTGTATAAACCATTTCTGCATCCCCCACCTTTACATAGAACATAGCCGCTCCAATTACCTAATCAAATTACATAGGAGAGATGATTGGCTGAGAATAGCATCAAAAAAACTAAATTATAGTAAGAACAAACAAAATCCTATTCCATTCACATTGATCACATAAGGAAAAATGTGGGAGGGTGGGGTAGGGGCAAATATATCACCAGATAAATGAGAAAATCACATGGCACAGAACTCTACTACATTGCACAACTAGTAGTGCTGAGGTTGGGTTATCAGGCAAGATTTGTTACATACAGATCAGTCTTATTGTGACATACGGCTGCAACAAGTATTGATAAAAATGCCATTGTGCTCCATCAGCAACCTTTCAAAGGAGAATATTCAGACAAATTCCCCATTATTATTGTGACTAGGTCAACTTGTAAATCATAAATCTCCTGTTATTTTGCCTGACAATCTTGTAGGATTTTACAATCCAAACTCTATCTCAACTCATTTTATTTAAAAACGAAAATGTGGGGCAAAGCAGCATATAGAAAAGAAACAGTTGTCTCCAGGACCTAGCCAACCGTTCTCAAATTCAAGGTGGAAAGCAAGGAAAAAAAAAATACATAATAAAGATAGCATAATACATGGAAATGAAAAAGGGGAAAAAGTTGATATGATACTAAAACCCCGTGTGATATACAAAGGGTAAATCAGAAAATGAATGAACTCATAATGAGCCCATAATCATGATATTCCAAAACTCCCCCTTAAGCTAGACAATGCTTAGACCAAATTTTACCAACTCTCACCATGTTGTCATTCACGACCCTTTGTCTTCTTGCCTTTACCTGTACGGAATTTGGGCCTCCATTACTCAATCCTCCCGAAGGAGAGAGATCTTGGTTTTCTGCTTAATTTTACTTTGTACTGACAGTTGATTTTGGACATCATCTCAGAAATCTTGGCTTATTCATAACCTTTAAGGGATGCTTATTTTTGTTAACCACTGATGTGACCGTGAGATATGGTCAGACTTATAAGAGGAGATCAAGGGGGGCAGTTGGGTGTAGAAAGGAAATACCCATTGGGTCAGGATTAATATCTTGGGGGTCTAGAAAAGAAGGATTATGCCATGATGTTTTGGTAGGGTGGCTTAGATTTAGTCTCAATATTAAAGTCACCTTTTTGCTTGCTTTATTTGGCTGTATTATTTTTGTTGGCACTCAAGGATGTTTTAAAGAAGTTAGACAAAAGTGAGGAGAGTGCTGGTCTCTCAAACACCAGTGAGAGACCTTTTCTTGTTGCTGTGTTCTTTCATTTGGTTTGTAATTTCAGTTATAGGGAATAGGGTTTTGGCTAGAATCAATGAGTTTCTCTTTGTAACACTGATTCGGTTCATATGCATTAATATCAAAACCTCAGAATTTCCCTCATTTATTTCTCTTTGCATTAAAAGCTTGGTTCTATTAGTTATTTTAGAGCAGAGCTCTATCATTTGGCATCAGAGCCGTGCAATCCTCGGACCCTCTAATAAGTGCAAGAGAGATGGCCGAAAGAGTGCAGTACTCTAACCCCGAGGTACACGAGTTGAAAGAATCTGTTGGAGGACTATCGAAAGAAATGACCATGATGAAGGAGATGATGCAAACGATGCAAGACAAATTAGAGCAAATAGCAGAGAAACAGAAAAGTGCAGACCAACCTCCTGAACAAGATCAACCCAGCCATGAAGAGACTACAGGAAGCACCGAAGATCATGAAAAAGAAGTAGGGAAGTACAAGAAGCTGGAGTTACCAATATTTGATGGAGAAGACCCTATCGGGTGGCTTTTCAGAGTGGAAAGGTATTTTCGAATCAATACAACAACAACAACAACAAGCCTTTATCCCACTAGGTGGGGTCGGCATATTTTCGAATCAATGCTGTGGCTAAAATGGAGAGACTGGAAGCAGCCATCATGTGCCTCAAAGGTAAGGCTCTTAACTGGTATCAATGGGTAGAAACTCGAGCACCTATCCGAGAATGGTCAAAGTTCAAGTAAGAACTTCTGCGTCGATTCCATCCCTCACAACTTGGGGATGAGTATGAGATGATGTTTGTAGTCAAACAGGAGCGTTCTGTGCGCGAGTATGTGGAAGAGTTCGAACGCGTATCAGCTATGGTGGGAGACGCATCAGAATCGTGTGTGGTTGGGACATTTCGTGTAGGACTAAAACTAGAGATAAGGGCTGAATTAAAGCTCACGGCCGCTAGTACCCTTAAAGAAATTATGGAGATGTCTATTAGGGTGGATGAGAGGAATCAAGTAATAGAGAAGGCCAAAGACTCACGGTTTCTGCGAGGCCAGCGTTTTCAAAGTGGGCTTAAAAATGAATCAGCCCAAACTCCTTTCACACGGATCACTCATGTGGCTGAGCCCAGTAAAAGCACGCACACCTCTTCAATACACTGGGGACTCCAAAAACGGGCTAAGACGAAAACGGCAGACTCAAAAGTGGCGAGCAACACGACAGGAACAGCGTCGTCGCATCCAGGGGGATGAACCCAGCGACTTTCAGATGCTGAATTAACTCGTCAGCGAGAGCTCGGTTTGTGTTTCAAATGTGTAAATAAATTTGGACCTAATCACATCTGCAAAAATAAAAATCTGCAAGTAATGTTGCTAGAGCTAGAGTCCGAGAAGGGAACCGAAGGCCATGAACCAATGTGCACTGAAGATAGTGAAGAGGCCGAAGAAGATGAAACTCGAATGGAGTTATCACTAAACTCCATAGTTGGGTTTGGAGGAAATCAAACTATGAAAGTACATGGGAGACTAGAGGAAGCCGAGATTGTGATTTTGATTGATAGTAGGGCTACCCACAACTTCATAGCTGAGGAATTAGTCACCAACATAAAAACTCCAGTGGAGGACACCGTCTACTCTATCACTGTTGGGGATGGGTTTAGTATTAAAGGGAAGCAACGCTGTAATGACCTCAAGTTACAGGTACAAGGCCTGGACATTATTCAAACTTTCTACCCCTTTCCACTCAGTGGCGTGGATGCTGTACTAGGAGTTGAATGGTTAAAATCTTTAGAAGAAGTGAAGGTTAACTGGGGGCAACTGACCATGAAGATTGGTAAGAAAGGAAACAAGGTGTGTTTACAAGGTGATCCTGCTTTAACTAAGGCCTTGGTTTCCCTTAAGTCATTTATTCGATCCGTCCAGAAGAGAGGGGAGGGGTACATTATCGAATATAATGGGATGAATATTGAAGAAACAACAGCTAAAACTATACAATTGGCACTTGAAATTCAGAACCTCCTGGACCAATTCCCTATAGTTTGTCGACCTTTTGAAGGGTTACCACCAACTCGTTCTCATGATCATGCAATAGCAACCAAACCAGGAGAACAACCTCCTAACATACGGCCATATCGGTACCCTCATGTTCAAAAAAATGAAATTGAGAAGATGGTGAAAGATATGTTGAGAGCAGGTATCATCCGGCCCAATCAAAGTCCTTATTCAAGTCCAGTTTTGTTGGTTAAGAAAAAAGATAAAAGCTGGAGATTCTGTGTGGACTATAGAGCCTTGAACAAAATCACGGTGCCTGACAAGTTACCCATACCGGCTATAGATGAGTTGTTGGATGAGTTAAAAGGAGCTGCCATCTTCACCAAGCTGGATTTGAAGTCCGGATACCATCAGATTAGAATCATGGCTAGAGATGAACATAAAACAGCATTTAGAACCCACGAGGGACATTATGAATTCAAAGTAATGCCCTTTGGTTTAACCAATGCTCCTTCCACATTCCAATATTTAATGAATGAGATATTCCGAGAGCATCTTCGGAAATTTGTACTTGTATTTTTTGATGACATACTTATTTATAGCCATGATTTAACATCTTACTTGAAACATTTGAAAGCTGTTTTGTCTATCCTGAAAGAGAACCAGCTAGTGATCAACCTTAAGAAGTGCACTTTTGCCCGACCAAAAATTGAATATCTTGGGCATATCATTTCCAAGGAGGGAGTGCAAGCGGATCCCAGCAAAATTGAGAGTATGGTGCAGTGGTCTAAACCCAAGAATGTGAAATCCTTAAGAGGGTTCCTAGGGTTGACAGGGTATTATAGAAGATTTGTCAAGAATTATGGAAAAATCGCTAGTCCTCTCACTGATTTACTTAAGAAAGATGCCTTTAAATGGACCCCAAAAGCTGAAGAAGCCTTCCAAAATCTCAAGACAGCCATGACTTCTCTTCCAGTACCGGCTATGCCTGATTTTTCTATCCCGTTTGAGTTGGAAACAGATGCTTCTGGGTCTGGAATAGGAGCAGTGCTGATGCAGAATGGCCGTCCAGTGGCATATTTCAGCCAAAAGCTCTCCAACTGCGCTCAACAATGTTCCATTTATGAGAGGGAACTTATGGCAATTTTTATGGTGGTCAAGAAATGGTGACACTACTTATGGGGGGAGAAATTTGTCATCCGGACAGATCAGAAAGCTTTGAATTTTCTGCCGGAACAGAGAATTGTAGAAGAAAGTCAACAGCACTGGATCACTAAATTAATGGGGTTCAAGTTTGAAATAGCTTACAAGCCGGGCAAGGAAAATCGTGCAGCGGACGCACTTTCAAGGAAAGAAGAAAATCTGGAGATACATGGTTTTTCTTTGTGGCAGCAAGGTGACCTTGAAGAATGGGAGAAAGAAGTACATGCTGACCCCAAGTTAAATGATATACTGTAAAAAGTCATTACCAAGCAAGGAAATTTAGAGGGATACAGCCTTGTGAAGGGTTGTCTACACTATAAAGGACGATTGGTGCTACCAAAGAAGTCTACCAGGATTCAATTGCTCATGAAGGAATTTCATGATTCACCAATCAAAGGCCATTCGGGTTATTTGCGCACTTACAAGAGGCTCTCTACTGTTGTATATTGGGAAGGCATGAAAAAAGATATCCAACAATATGTGTCACAGTGCGACGTGTGCCAAAAGAACAAATATCAAGCATTAACTCCAGCTGGGCTGTTACAACCCTTGCCGATTCCTCAACAAATTTGGGAAGATATTAACATGGATTTCATTACAGGACTTCCAAAATCTAAAAGACATGACGTCATACTTGTTGTTGTTGATAGGTTGACAAAATATGCCCACTTCTTGGCTTTGACCCACCCATTTACAGAAAAAGAAGTTGCTGAAATCATTAATGACATTGTTAAATTGCATGGGTTTCCAAAAACAATTGTGTCAGATAGGGATAGGGTGTTTGTAAGTCAGTTTTGGAAGGAATTATTTAAGCAAGCAGGCACTCAGCTTTGTCTTAGCTCTGCTCAACACCCGGAATCTGATGGCCAAACCGAAGTCTTGAACAGGAGCTTAGAAACTTATCTGCGTTGCTTCACCAGTGAGAAACCAACCCAATGGGCACAATGGTTACTTTGGGCTGAGTATTGGTACAACACATCTCATCATGGGGCTGCTGGAATTACACCCTTTAAGGCGGTGTACGGACGGGACCCTCCTACTTTTTTTAAGCTGAATGGGGAACCATTAGGCATTGAAGCTGTCAATGAACAGATTCAGTCCCAGAATTCCATTATTGCCATTTTAAGGGAAAACCTCACTGTGGCGCAAGAAAGAATGAAGAAGCAAGCTGACAAACATAGGCGAGAGGTACAGCTGGACATTGGAGATTTAGTTTATGTCAAAATCAGACCCTACAAGCTGAAATCTTTAGCTAAAAGACTTAATGAGAAACTCGGCCTCATTCCTATGGACCCTTCAAGATCATAGAGCAGATTGGAAAGGTCACATACAAGCTGGAACTTCCTTCCACAGCTCGCATTCACCCAGTCTTTCACATTTCTCAACTCAAAAAATCAGTTTGTTCAGCTATTGTCACTCCTACTATACCACCAGCACTTTCTGCAGAATTGGAGTTACAGGTACAGCCTCAAGACATATGCAAGGTTCGGAAACTTATGACAGGCCAGCTGGAGGTTTTAGTGAAATGGAGAGATTTACCCGAGTTTGAGAATTCATGGGAGACAGCTGACACCATTTCTCTCCAATTTCCAGATTTTCCCCTTGAAGACAAGGTGAGACTCTTAGAGGCGGGAAATGATGCGACCGTGAGATATGGTCAGACTTATAAGAGAAGATCAAGGGGGCAGTTGGGTGTAGAAAGGAAATACCCATTGGGTCAGGATTAATATCCTGGGGGTCTAGAAAAGAAGGATTATGCCATGATGTTTTGGTAAGGTGGCTTAGATTTAGTCTCGATATTGAAGTCACCTTTTTGCTTGCTTTATTTGGCTGTATTATTTTTGTTGGCACTCAGGGATGTTTTAGAGAAGTTAGACAAAAGTGAGGAGAGTGCTAGTCTCTCGAACACTAGTGAGAGACCTTTTCTTGTTGCTGTGTTCTTTCATTTGGTTTGTAATTTCAGTTATAGGGAATAGGGTTTTGGTTAGAATTAGTGAGTTTCTCTTTGTAACACTGATTCGGTTCATATGCATTAATATCAAAACCTCAGAATTTCCCTCATTTTTTTCTCTTTGCACTAAAATCTTGGTTCTATTAGTTATTTTAGAGCAGAGCTCTATCAACCACTAATAAGGGATTTATATTAATCACAAACAAATGGTTTTTGTTAAATGCCAACAGAACTTTTCCAAGCTTCATCTATGGTCTTAATTCAAAAAAAGACCCGAGAAATCATTAGAGGTGGCTAAGTCAATGGTTCTGGGAAATCAATGTTGGCCATTTAAATGCAATGAAAGGGTGTGTGACTTTATTCTCATTGTTCATGTCTGAAAAATGACTAGCCTTGCTTCCAGAGGTTGGAGAAGACATGATTTTGTTGTTCAGTGCAGAAACTCCATGAGAAGCTTCCGTCTTCTAAAAGTGGGTAGCCAAATGCTGGCCGGATTAGATCACTCAAAGTATACAAACCATAAGCTCTCACACCATGTAGAATTTTTGAAACTCAATGCATGTAGATTTTTGGAATTTAGAATTCTATTCTAAATCATTTCATTTAAAAAGAAGAAGAAGCAATACGTTGAAAGGAGATTGCTGACTCTAGGAAAACCAATATCAGAAATTGATGAGACGAACAAAGAAATACATACATTATATGGAGAGCATGATGCAGACGCTAGGGAAAAGGGAAAGAAGCAGGTTGACTATGCCGCTAAAAACTTGATGTATAACAGATAGTGAAAAAACAAATGAGCTCATGTAGCAATTTGACAATAATTATAATAATATTCTGTAAATATTAGAATTAAATAGGGCAGATCAGTCATTTATTTGTTTCCTTTTTTTTCTTCTTTTTATCCCTGATTTTTCAGCCTCTAAGTTAATGAGCCTGATTCTATTGTGCTGTATATATTTCTCCTCCTCCATTGAGACGAAAACGATTAGAGGAAAATATTCAAATACCACATGGCATCAGATTAAGCCCATAATCATGAGATTACAAAATATCTTTGATTCTTTTGAATGTATTGTGTTGCTATTTCCCCAGAGTGATTAGTTAACCACTAAGGCAAACACCTATTTAATGTATCCTTTGTTCTGTGTTTATGAAAAAAGATGATTTTAAAGAAACATCATCTCTGAAATTTTTCAATAATAGATTTGTCAACATAGTGAATGTGTGTGGATTTGCCAATATTACTTCTCCTAACTTTTCTGCCCATCAAATCTGTTTTTATTTCTTATATTACCTGCCTTTGATACATTCAGATGGCTTATCAGAAGTCATTCAATTTATTCTGATAATACCTAAGTTTTGATATATCAAAGTTGAGAGGGTTCTTTCCTTCCAGTAAAATTTATTTTCTCCTCAATTTCTGTTACTGTCTTTTATTTACCAAAAACATAACAATAAAGAAAACAGAACTTCTATTATGAAAATTCCACCACCTTATCTAGAACTAAATGTCTAAATCTATGCTACATATCAAACATGAATCTCAAAAGCCTTACGTGGCCTGCATAGTAGGCACGAATCTGAATATCTTCATCAACCTGCACAGTCTGCCTTAGATCCACAGCTACAACTGCACGCAAGAACAGAACCAATTTAAGATGGGTAATAAAAATGAGGTGCTATATTTAGGTAATTAGATAATTTGGAATGGCAATCTACAAGCTCAAAAGCATATTAAAGTAGCCCAATCACTTTGCAACTATGAGATTTATTCTGGGGTAAAATAAGAAAAAACTACACAGGTAAAGCCAGCCCCTTCATAAGCCCTAAAGTACTCAAATATGGTTTGGTAATACCGGACACTAAATAGTTATTTATACAAGCTATAAGCTTTAATAAGTGCGGAGATTACATAAAGATGAAGGATATGACATCCTCAAGCAAGAATGCAATTGAAGCCAGTTAGTATGGAAGAAGCTTTTTGCATCCAGAGAAAGACAGTGCAGGAACAGAAATGGAAAACAAAGGAGGAGAAAAAAAGAAAATAAAATCCAACATTACCTTTCTTCATACACTCAACGATATGGTCAGAAGTAAATTGTTCTTCTTCACCCCTACGATCAACCATCACTTTACGATAATCTTCCAACATCAAAGGAGCCAAGGCTTTTGTTGGGTACTTCATTCCAAATGGAATAACAAGCACATCAAATCAGTATATGTAAAGTAGAATTAGAATTCAGAAGCTATAGTTTATACATTATCTGAAAGGGGGGGACCATATAAGGAAATATAAAGAAATGACTTGATGAAACTAGACTATGTATTACTTGTACATAAAATGAATTATGGCTTCCTCTCCCCAGAACGGAGGAGAATTGAAACTTAACAGAATTGCAGAGTTGATGCAAATGAAAATAAAAAGCGCATAGCCTAATCCACTATCTGGCCTTTGAGAGGCCAGACCTACTCCTTTATTGTCTCACAAGTTCCATGACTCCTAAAATCCTCCCCAACCCCCCTGAGGATAATACTCACAACCAATGATTGCACTGTCTCTCTTCACATGCTACAAGACAAGGTTAGACATCCCCTGATTCCTTTCTTGCACCCTCTCTTTATAATATAAAGATTTACTCCAGTAACCTCTTTAGTGACACAGGGTCCAACGCAATTACAGCAAGGAGAAAAGAAATAAAAATTCATCACATTGTTTGAATATTTGAGGCACCAAATGAATTCAATTTTCGAAATCATATTGGCATCTCAACTCCAGTATTTGTGTCACCATTGACCAGAACAGCGACCAAGACATTAATGAATTAGAACATATTGCATCATAAGGAGTATTTAGGCAAACCCTATTTTATTATATATCTTTCCAAATTGTATTTAAAGTTTTACTTTTAATGACAAACTTAAGATAAAGTTTCACCTAGATAACTCCTAAGGAGTAGAAATTCTCTTAATTTACTTCTTTTTGGAGTTATGCAATTTGCATAGGAGAAGAGAACAGTGGTGATTTATCCGCTACATCCATAAAATACTGTAATATAATAAAAGCATGGTGCAAGATCAGTTTGGCATGAAACATGAAAGACTGCATTATCTTTTCTCTTATGGAATTTTAGCCTGGGTATTAACTAACTCGTAGATGTCAGAATAGAGAGGAAAGGAGAGAAATAGGACGAAAAAACTTAAAATGCCAAATTCATGGACACATGAATCAAATTCTAGAGAAAATTGAGGCAAATCTTTCATCAAGAATGAAAAAGAACTCACCGTCATATAAACAGGACCATGATAACCACAAACTTCCGTGAAATAAGGTAATGCTCCAACATGATCCAAGTGACTGCATATTTGCGAATGAATACATTGTCATGCCAAAAAAATCTCACCCAGATAGCATAGATGGAGAGTTTCTGTCATACAAATGAGTGATGATGATGCAAGAGAGAGCATTATCAAAATCTCCGAGCTTGGACATGAGAGAGAAATCAGGGTATCGGCGGTGATCCAAATAGCCCATGTGCATTCCACAGTCGAACATGATTCGCTTCCCATTGATGGTTACAACCACACAGCTCTTCCCAACTTCTTGCCCAGCACCTGCGGCAATAACCAACAATAACCTTTGAAGGAAGAAGTACAGGACTGAAATAAACAAAATAAAATAGAAAAGCTGGAGAAAATAAAGAAGGAAAACGAAAGAGCTTGATTACCCAGGATGAGACATTCTATGGCCATGGCTAGTGTTAAAAGGCGCAACCTTAGCTAAACGTCAAACTAACGGTGGCTAGAGTGAGGTCCTCCAGCGCAGTGGAAAGAGGCGCAGTGCCGTCCAGATTCTCTACAGGCCTTTCACTTCAGTTCTGTCCTGATTAACCCAAAGGCGTCGAATACAGTACAGCCCACTTCTTTGGCCAATCTCAATAGTTTTACCGTTTGGTTTCAACAGGTTTTCGATTTTTTGATCACCTTTTGTTTAAGCAAGTTCTGGGTCTGTTTGAGATCAAACTGGATATTTGTTGATATAAATTCGGCTTTCATAAGCTTTTTGACTCTGATCATTCACAATCAGACATCATGATGCTTTTATGGGCATATGTTTCTGGTTATATTAATAAGTTCTGATTATGATTTTAGTCTCTATCTCAAGCTTAACGTTCACACATAGACTGATCCCTGCCTCTTCATATATTGCAAACATAACGTGCGCGCAGGGTTGCCCGCGTTAAATCAAACAGGGGTAACGTGCGCGCAGCTTGTCAAGGAGTTCATCTGGTAGCCACAGTGATTCATCTTTTCAACGTTTCACCCTTGAAAATCTGAGATTTTGACAAGGCGCGCCTGCAACCACATGGGGGAAAACATAGGAAAAAATAATTAACTGTATGCAATTTGCTTGGTGCCTGAGAAATCAAAGGAAATCTAAGAAGAAAAAAATCCAAAGAAGTCTGAGCTCTAAAACATCTTTGCAAAATCCAAGAAGTTCATTTTCTCAAAAACTGACAAAGCGAAGCATATTCCAGGCTTGAAATCGCATAACAAACAAAAAGATACACAGGGATATAAAATCAAACACCTGACCTGCTCTTCTAGACCTTTGCAAACGAAAACTTTCAAAATAGCCACTTTCCCATATGTTGGGTTCTCCATTCTTGGTCTATATAAAAACTCAAATTAAAAAATGTGACTCTTATGAAAATTATAAAAAACATTTAGGTTCAAAATGTAATTTACTCAGGGCCTTAAAATATAATATTCTCCAACCTTTGGATTTGAAACATAGGCGCTTGGAGAAACTGTTACACATTCCCATAAGAGGTGGTTAAGGGTGCTATTTCAGTCAGTTCAGATTTTGGAGTCTCTGTGTGAAGAGAAAAACAGAATGCTCTCGATTTTTCATCGGTCTCATTTTTCTCCTTACAAGGTTTTTCTCTTAGAGAGTGCGTTTGTTGTGTACCCAAACGAAGTTCGACTAGTGTAACTTTGTTCCTGTATACGTACGTGTGAATTAACGACTCAAGGTATGTTTTTCTTCCTCTGTTTTTATTATTGGTATCAAAGCATTCGTCTTTCCTGGGCTGTGTTTCCTATGTCTAAAGAACTGATAATGATTTGCTTAACTCCATACATGCAAATCTTTAAATTTAGTTTTTTATTTTCTATTTACGCTTCAATCTTCTCTGTCTGTCTTTAAGATTATCACTATCAAAATGAACGTATTAATATGCTTCTTGGTTAATATGAATGTTCCTTATATTATGGCCATACACGTTTTACATGCAATCAACAGTGATGAGCACAATGACTGAAAATGAACCAAATAATGGGTGTTTAAAAAATGAGTTTTTGAACAAAAAAATTACATAAACGTGTAGAGCTTGAAAAAATGATGAAAATGACACCAAGAACGGGTAAAACAGAGACTGGACGGAGGAGATATGGCCTCCGGAAATTTCGAGTCCGATGGACCCGACCCATCGGAGGAACCGAGTCAAGTTGACCCGATTGGAGGAAGACGATGACAAAAATGATGCGTCGTTTCTGTCCTTGTCCAAACGACACATCGTTTTGACGTGTCGTAAAAAAAAAATCAGTTTCTAAGCTGCGAGCCCAGAAGCCCCAAACAAAAAAAAACTTAAGAAGGAGGTTAGATTTGGGCCTGCAAGCCCAACCCAAAAAAAACACAAAAACAAAAATAAATGGGTCCATGGGTCGAGTTCATCAACCCGACCCAGTTTAAAAAATTATATATATATTTTATTTAATTAAAAAAATATAAAATAAATATATATATATAAAGAGGACACGTGGTACATGGGACCCATTGACACACTCATTCAGCGTGTGGATGACCCCACCGTAAAGCTGGTGGCACGTGAAAGATTGTGGTCCAGCGTGTGTCGTCGTCGTAGGAGGAGGATAAGGCGACGCGTGTTGTGCACACGCCTTCCCCAAGAGTGGCTATATATTTTTTTAAGAATTTCTTGATCTAGCATATTCTTGGGGCGCGTGCAGAATCAGATTGGGACAAAACTAGTATTAAAAAATTCCTAAATTTAAGATCTTCATTTTGATATATAATTTGCATATTTTTTGAGATAGAACAAGAATTCATTTTTTGAGTTATCTAGTATTTTTTTATGAGTTTATTAAAAAAATATTTCTAAATTTTTTATTATTTATTTTTTTCAAAGAAAATATGAAGCAAGAGGCTTCTAGCAGCAATGATAACTCAGAAAATTATTCTGTCAATATTGAGTATCCGGATGAACCAGATTATGAACATCTTAGTGAGGATTCTGACTCGAAACCCTTCGAAGAGGAGGAGGAGGAATATGAACCTCAAAGTGAGGATTCTGATTCTGATCCTGAAGAAGATCACAATATTGATCTTGAAAATGTGCCAAAGGACCTAAAGAGGTGCGCATGCTATCAGGATCAAAACATGAATCAGAGGGTGATGAGAATGTTCAAAACGAAAATGAAGATGTCGAACAACCTTTCACGTCCTCAGTGATGATAAATATAACAAAAAGAGAAGCTAAAAGAATAAAAATAACCGGATCAAATTTCTCCAATAGTCAAAGCATATTCAAGCTTCATAATGAAAGAAGATCAAGCTGTGGTTGTAGGAGAAATTTTTAAACAACTTAAGAAGGAGTTTGTACGACATAACAAGTGAAACAAGTCGTACTCTGGAAATCTTCTATGGAATAGAGCCATCAAGGGGATGAAAGTACAAGAAAAATATAAAGACATAATTAAGAGTTGTCTTTTTTAGGTCTGTACCTTAAGCATTATTCTGTTTTTCTAAGAATTTTTTTTATGCTATATTAAGACCTTGATGATTTATGAAATATATGAAGCATGTTGTTTTATGTTTAATTGCTTTATATATACTTTATTTGAGTGGGAGCTCTGAAGTGATAAATTATTTATGAACCATATGTAACGATTAAAATATTTGTAAAATTCTTTATAAATGATAGTGATTTTATTAGAATCAATGTGATGGGAGATATAATCGTAGCCTCTTGATCGTTGACCTAATAGAGTTGTTATTATTCTAATAAAGAATAATACAAATATAAGACATTGTATGTTTCTCATAAGTATTTTATTCTTGGTTTAACATAGAAAACTATTAATATGGGATAGTTTCGTCTCAGAACTAAGAATGACAACAAAAAGCATAATCACTGAATTGAACGAGGGCGACAAATTAAACGGGGATAACTGGGATATCTAGCATCGTAAGGTGTCATATATTTTGGAAGAATAAGATGCTGTTGAGCCATTGACTAAAGTCATGGCCGAGCCTGAGGTAGGAAACTCGGCTCAGCATAGGAGAGACCAAGAGGCATTTGAGGCATGAAAACGAAAAAATAACATCGCACAAATAACACTTCTAAGTGCTATGGCGGACGATCTGATGTGCAAATTTGAGAAGCACTCCACTGCCCAAGCCATGTGGGCTGCCTTAAAAGAAAAATTTGGTGGTACCTCAACCACCAAACTGAGAAGGCTTACAATTAAATTCGACACTTATAAATTAAAGTCAAATACTCTCATGCGATAGCACCTTGGAGAGATGGCCAACATGATCTGTGAACTTAAAGAAGTTGGGCACAATCTTTCTGACGAACAGCAAGTACAAGCTGTAATCAGATCACTCCCACACAGTTGGGAACATATGAAAGTTAACTTAACCCACAATGAAAATATCGTTAACTTTAACGATGTGGTTGAACATCTGGAGCTAGAGGCTGAACTCTGGAGGCTTACAAGTCATCTGGACAAATTTACCTTGTCGAGGAAGGTGGTCCTTCAAATTCTAAGCCTAAGAGAGGCAAGAAACAACATAAGAAGGGTAATAAGAATGGCCCTAGAGTAAAGAAGGACAAACAACCTTTCA